>NW_027223763.1:56707997-57192997 GCF_028538775.1 Myotis yumanensis | reverse complement strand
GTTCTCTCAAAGCTAGCAAAGGAGTCCTCATTCACCACGTTCCCAACCTGGTGACCAGAAATCTGTCCCTTAAGCACCAAGAGCAATTGCCTAGGAAATGACGTAAAGAGAAGGAAATAGATAGGGAAGCTCTCTAACATCGGATATTGACGTCTACGCTGCACACACACACCTTTAAGCCCTTTAAAAATTTGTCCTAACATTTCAACATTTTCAACTCACTGACTCAGGCTTTTTAAAGATAAATAAACCTTCGCAAATTTGTCCCTGCCAACCACGTGAATAGATTTGTCCTCTCTCCTCTTTGTCATGTCAGCTGCTGTCATACAAAGGGTGAGAGAAACACACACACACACAGACACACACACACACACACAGACAGAACTCTTTTGCTGGTCAGAGATTCCCTGAGTGTGTGTCCTGCTCAGTGTGAAGCTAGGGACCCTGGAGAGAAATGGGGGGTGAGAGGGGGGAGAGAAATGTTGCCTTAAGAATGCTTATAATTCTTTTGTTGTCGGGATCTGTTCTTGGGTTGGGGGGAGCTTGCCCTTGTGTCTTCCTCAATGAACTCTCATTTACACACATTCGCATACACACACAAATACATAAATCAAGACCACTGAAATGAAATCCAGGCTCACGTCACAGAGCAGCGGTTTTATGAGGGGAACCTGTGCTTGCTAATTTCAAGAACAAATTATTGTGCTTTATTTAGTGCAGTTCAATTTATACACTTTTAGCTACAGGAAATAAAAAATAAAGCCCACAGGCCAATTTTAATTTGGTCAATTTTTTCTTTCACGGGCACCCCATGGTGGAAACTGGACGGCATCAAATCGGAAACCCCTCTGGGCTCTCTTGCCTAACAGAAAGCACAGCCACTTGAACTGAGGAGTTATCGCACTTCAGTATCAATGATGCTTAATAGACTCGCATTATTAACAGAATAACATTTCTATCTGACAAAGCTGGAGTCAATATTTAATAGATTTAGGTCCTATTTAGCCACTGGATTTGGGGGAAACCTGACAAAACGAAACTCAGTGTGCAAGTTAATAGATTCAAAGATTACAAAATGAACGTTTCTGTAAGTGTGCATTCCTGATAGATGTCTGAGGCAATGAATAAAGGCGATCCAGTATCCTTTGATCATTTCCTAGTTAATATTTTTAGATAGGGCAATGCTGAGTAAATATTAGGCCTTGATTAAAAGAGTTATGTTAGCAAACAAAATATAAAACCAAATGCTTTGGGGTTTTGTTGTTGCTGTTATTATTAAGGAAGTACTATCGAGATTTTTCTATATAAAACAACTTGTTTAGCCTCCATGAAAAGAAATTCTTTTTCATATTCTAACCACTGTTAAAGAAAAATGGAAGGAGTATTTGTTCTAATGGCCATAAGAGGTGGCTCTCCAATCCATTGGATCAGATCAGACTGCTGAAGGCCTGAGGATTCGCCATGCTGAGCACTGCAGAGGCTCAGAGCTAAGGAGTCTGGAGTTATCAAGAGGGAACTGGGCTTAAGCCTCCCTCTGCCCTAGCTGGCTCGCCCTGGGCCTCTCTTCAATGCTGAGAATCCGTTTCCTTGTTGGTAAAATGGGAATAATCATTTATGTCCTTCTTCCTTCCCAGAGCTAGAGTGAAATAGCTTTTGCGAAAGTCTGTGCACACTGTCTAAGTCTCCAAACAAAAGTCACACTGCCTGGGTCCAAAATCCAGCTGCACTGCTGAGTACCTTCAGGGGAGTCATTTAAACATGCTGGGCCTCAGTTTCCTCACCTGTGAAATGGGTATAATAGTAGTACTTGCATGGCAGGTTTCTTGAGAAATTAAAATGAGTTAATTCACACAATCTATTTAAGTGGTAATAATGCCTGATGCATAATAGGAACACAATAAATGCTAGCTCCTCCTCTTCTTCATCATCATTATCATCATCATCATTATCCAAGATGAGAAAATCTAGTCCCTGGAAAGTTCAGAGGCTTCTTTAAAGTCACAATTTCATAGAGCAAGCGTGATGCCAGGTGACAGTGCTGTATAAACATTACTCTCCATGCCATGATGTGGTGCTGGATCCTGGCACATTCTGGCAGGGTGCCACCCAGAGTGGCATTGACAGTGCCCTCAGAAGAGAGAGCACCTCTTACAAACTGGTAGTCACAGGATGTAAAGTAGAGCATAGGGAAGACAGTCAATAATATTGTAGTAACTATGTATGGTGCCAGGTGGGTCCTGGAAATATGGGGGGGGGGGGTGCTTTGTAAAGCATACGATTGCCTAACCGCTATGCTGTGCATCTGAAATGAATACAAAATAATATTGACTGTAAACTGTACTTGAAACATACAGAGGGTGATTGGTTAAACTAAAAAGAGACCCAGCCACAAAAGCCCCACCTTCGCAGCATGGACGGGGGCACTGATCATCAGCAGCCCGGCCCGAGTCAGCAGAGACAAATCCTTCAGGAGGCGTGGTGGGAAGGAGTGCGGGAGGTCACCTAACATGCTCACAAGGAGGGAAAACAAGAGAAGCCCAACTGCCCTATCGCTGACCCTGGACTGGGAAGAGGACCATAAAAAATGTCATTCTGATTGATGACGAGGTGATAAGGTGTGGAGTGATGAACCAACTCCGTTTCAAGGTTGGTGTGTGTTCCGAGGAGCCTCCCTCCTCCGAGCCGGGCTTGTAAATCTCCGTCAGCGCCGGCCTTTCTAAATCCGGGCCTGGGCTGGAGCATGACAGACACTTTATCTTCTAAGTGAGAACTCCGTGTGCAGGGACCCTCTGCGGAGGCTGGGGAACTTTCTTAGGAGAGCATGGGAGTGTCCAAGCCTACCTCCCAGCCCACCCACTTGGCCATGGCCTTCGACCTCTCACCTTTCCAAGCTCCATACACGCTCTCCCCACCCCCTTACAGTCCGACTCCCACTCCCTCTCCTTTCGTAACAACAGTTGGGTCCCTATCAGTTTTGCCGAAGGATCTGTCGAGGGGCCTGAAACGTCAGATGTTTCTTTGCCGGAGGGCTGACGGCTTTCACGCAGTTAGCTCCTGCTCAGTGGGAACCATTCCCGGTGGCCAGGACGACGCTGTAATATTTGGGAAGCAGGTGGTGTGAGGACTGAGATGCTGGTGTGGGAGTTTTCTTGTTATTCTTGTCACTTTCTCTTCTATCTCATCCCCGGTCCTCTTCTTCCTTCCTTCCAGTCCTGTCTCTGACTTTTCCTCCTGTGTTTCATGATTCATTTTCTCCATAATGTAGGTATTTCAGAAAGGGGTTTCACAGAAGCTCAAGTTATTTTACTTTCTTTCCTTCTCTATGGTCACCCAAATCACACCAAAACAACGCAACTGGTATGTGATGAAGCCAAAATATCTGACCACAAGCAAACATTAATTTTTAAAATTATCTTGATATTCAGTCCACGTGTTTAGACTGTACTGTACACTGAAACTGCTTCTCGTTCACAATGAAGGGAACTGACCAAATGATGCCTACAGCTCCTCCCAGTGCTGATTTCCCAGGGAATTTTCAGGATCCGCTCACTCCTCTTCCCTCATGGGAGCCTCTCTGGACTTGCCGTCACTTTCCACAAGGAAATTTACCCCAAACAACGTGAAATCCAGGGAAAACACCCTTGAAGGGATGTCAGGTCCTTTGGGAACAAACAGTTTTAATGTTCACCACAGCCTGCTTCTGAGGAAGTTGCATGTCAGAACAATGCTGCCGGGCCTTGAACCGAAGTCCCCACCTCCCTTACTCTTAACCTCTCTTACTCTGACCTCAAGCCCTTTTCCCACAAGGTATTTCAGAGACAAGGGTGTGTTTCCACAGGTCACTTGGGCTTCATTTGAGGCCAAGGCAATAGCTCAGAGATCCCACAATTAGAATTGATTGTGCTTATCTAATAAGTCGCCTGCTTCTGAATTAACACCCCATGGGAAATGGAATAGTCCTTGGCTGATGTCCCCAGCACTACATGTAGACCAGATCCACACCATCCACCCCCTTGACCCCCTGGGAAGTAGGTAAAAATGCCAATTGTCTTACTATGATGTTGGCAAACATTACCAATAAATTTGCCCCTTTGGAAATGAAAACACACACAGCAGGTCCTATTATTGCTATTAATAATACATTAAGTGGATGCAAAAGTGCCTGCATACAGAAACAACAATCAGAACCCCAAACCAGTGAGAATTAACTTTGAAGTTTGCAGTACACAGTATATCACACTCACACAACCAATTAAAAAGCCATGTCATCTTGTTTGGAAAGTATCTATTGATTTCCCAGTTCATCAGATCCCGGTTGATGTGTCTTTCAATGGCCTCGATGACATCATCAATATTTTTCTATTTAGAATAATGACTTATTTTATATGCCAACAGCTATAAAAAACAACCCACCTATATATATTCCTACCGACACCAGCTTAAGAGCCATCTGGTTTTCTCTCCTTAACATATGATATTGGTAGTCTGGGGCAAAAGAAATGTTTTGGTCTTGTCATGAGACTCATTTAGAGACCACAGTAAATTTGTTTAGTTTAAAAACCAACCACTAAATCATATTTTCTCTATTAGAGGCCGATGCTCTCCACTGCATTTGGTGTCCAAATTACATTCATTTTAGAGTGAATTACATTCATTTCAGAAGCAGCCCCCAACTCCCTTCTCCCTCCTGTCCAAAAAGGCAATCTACTCACCAGCTGTGTGATCTTTGGCAAGTGACTTAATCTCTGGGAAACTCATTCTTCTCATTCATTTAATGGGGGGGGGGGGGGCGGGGGGGGGGTGCATATTACTTCTTTTGACCCTCACAGCTATCCCACAAGGTCAGTATTGTTATTAGCCCCATTTGACGGACAGGAAACTGTGGCACAGAGAAGCTAAGTAACTTGCTCCAAAGCAACACAGCTGGTATGTGATGAAGCCAGAATATCTGATCAGAAATCTTTATAACCAATTATCCCTGTCTTATAGGTCTGAGAGGGGTTTCAATAACACAGTCGAAACACCAAAATGCCAACTTGGGCACTTGGTCGGTGCTAAGGAGGCATTATGGCAGGGCAGGGATTGGGATTCACACCACCCATGTTCAAGTCCCAGCCTTATGATTTAGTACCTATATGACCTTGAGCAAGTGATTAACTCTATGTGCTTCGGTTGTCTCATAAAGTAGTGGTGGTGATAGGAGTGGCACCTGCCTTCTAAGGCAGTGGTGAGGATCAAGTACAGTACCTTACTATGGCAGGCACAGTACCTGCCAGGGAGTTAGTCCTCAATAACGGCCTCTATAAGTATTCGTAGGCACGCCATAAATGCTATGCTCCCTTCCTCACAAATCCTTAGTGTCACCCAAGTGTCTTCAATATACACCCAATCTCAATCTGTGACTTAAGTGCCATCATTACCCTGCAGGAAGCCCTCTGCTAGAAGAGCCTATCTTTCCCCACCAAGGGACAGCCCTGAGGAGCTAGGAAGGAGGAACTTGGCTGGTGGCTCCTATATTTTTCTTGTCATCCCACAGGATCCAGTATTAGTGTGTGCAAAACTGAGTGACAGAGGAGGGCCCTCCTTGGTGCAGGGCGGTGACCTAATCTGATAGAAAGTGCAAAGAGTTGGACTGAGAACAATGTGGCTTGAGATCTGGCTCCACACAAATTAGCTGTGTGCTTTCAGGTATCGACGGCACTATGTGGAATTTTAGTTTTATCCTCTGTAACCTAGGATCAATTTGATCTCAGCTCACAGTGTAGCTGTGAGAATTAAACAGAACACATTGAAGCTAAGTTCCCAACAGTGTCAGCCCCCTTTTCCTATCACCCTTCACTAACCTGGGGAATGGGTGATGAGGGGTCTGTAACTTTTCCAAGTCAGAATGTCTTTCCATTCTAACTGGAACCTGTAAGAGGCAAGGGGTTGTCTTGAAGGGACTCTCATTATGGTGAGTTTGAACATCTTACCAAGTCTTTGAGGGGGTTATTTTAGGATAGTTTTAGAATCTTTTCAAGAAAGGAGTTAATCTAACCAGGCCAAGTTTTAGGACATAACTGACCATGTACCAGCCTGGGAAATCTAGTAGATGAGCTGTATGTGCAGCTCTCAGAGGGGCTGCCCAGATTGGATTCCAGCCAGGAATTGGCAGTTCAGTAGCTTTGAAGATAGTCTTGATGCATTTGTCCATAGCTTTCCTTGTCTGTTTGGCTAATCTCTCCACTTCATTTTTCTCCCCTTTTCCAAGTCCATGCCTCGATTCAGCATTTGCCCAGTGGCCCTTTCTCTTTGAGTAAGTAATGGAGGAGAATGAAGCTGAGGGCAAGAGGCCTTGGGAAAGGTGTCTTAGGGAAGAAAAGGAAAGCAGAAGGCTGGGATGCCAGTCTTAACTCTTTTCATTAATGAGCCAGGTTACCCTGGGCCAGTCACCTCATCGCCCTAAGCTGCAGCACCCCCCCCCCCCCCCCCCCCCCCCCCCCGTCCTCCATCTAAAGACCCGAGATTGGAGTTACCCAGTGGTCTTCATGCTGTGTCCCATAGAGCCTGGTGTCCCATGGCAGTGCCATTGGGGTGGACAGAGAGGCCTAGGCAGAAAGTTAAAATAAAGCAGCTTACAAATGAGTTTTTCTTGGCCTGTATAATGGTTTTATTTTCCTTCAATATTGAATTAGTAGCTGAACTTTCAAAATCCGGAGTTTTTAAATTACTAGACTTTGTGATATGCATTCAAGATTCTTGTATGCCTTGTCATGGCTTGATAGCCCATTTCTTTTTAGTACTAAATGATACTCCATTATCTAGATGTGCCACAGTTTATCCTTTCACCTTCTAAAAGACATCTTGGCTGCTTACAAGTTTGGAAAGTTATGAATAAAGCTGCTGTAAACATTCATGTGCAGGTTTTCTGTGTGGACATAAGTTTTCAACTCATTTGGGTAAATACCAAGGAACATCATTGCTGGAGCATATGGTAAGACTATGCTTAGCTTTTTAAGAACTGCCAGACTGTCTTGCATTCCCACCAGCAATGAATGAAACTCTTGTTACTCCACATCCTCATCAACATTTGGTGTTGTCATTGTTTGGAATTTAGCCATTCTAGTGGGTGTTAGTGGTATCTTATTTTTTTAATTGTTAATTCCCATGGGTCATGCTATATAATGTTGGGCATCTTCTCATACGCTTTTCATCATCTGTATACTAGTATCTTCTTTAGTGAGGTGTCTGTTCATATCTTTTGCCCATTTTAATTATTTTTTTTAAATTATAAAGTTCTGCATGTTTTGAATATAAGTCCTCTATTAGATATGTGTTTTACAAACATTTTCTCCCAGTCTCTGGCTTGTCTTTTCATTATTTTAGCCGTGTCTTTCATAGAGCAGATGTTTTAGAAATCAGGAGTTTTCACACAACAAGCTGGATTTCTGGCGTCCCATGAAAGTAGAGCTGGTAACACTGGGACCCATTTCTGTAGGGCTGAAGCCACCTGGCAGCTGCCTCTGTAGACAGAAGATGTTGTCTCCAGTCCACCAGGGCCGTTCTCATCTATGGGGCCTGCCTCCAGCCTTCTCATTGGTGTGACTCCAGCCTACAGGAAGCTCCATTTTCATCAGTTTTCTTTACTGGGTTCCACCCAGGATTGCTTTGAATATAACTGCCTGGTGCTTAGGAAGGAAGTTTACACATGACTGGCTTAGATGACCTTCCTGCTCTTTCACATCCAGCCTATCCATCCACTGTCACATTTGACTTGAATGAGAGAAGAAATCATGTCACAAACACTGTCTGAGTGGCATCTTCTAATTAGCCTGTTGTGCCCGATCCAATCCAGGTCACTGAGCATGACAACTACGTGAGGGTCGCCACCACCTGCCGTGGTGCCCCGTGGAAGTGCCCCAAACCGGCCTTTATGTGGTGCCACCTCCTATGTAGGGAGGAGTGACAGAGTCATCTTATAAGGCAAAGTCATTGAAACCAAAGTTGTGAAAAATAGGCATCATTATACATAATAATCGCCCCTGCCTGGGAAGAGGCTCTCAGATGAAGGCATGAGAATTGAGAGCCAGAGGAAACAGCAGTTTGGAGAAGCAGATTTCTGTCTCTCAGCTCATACTCCTCATGAAGTTTTAACCTCTACCCAAAACCTTCTGTGACAAACTCCTAGCTGTCTCCAACATCCACTCTCCCTTTAATAACCAACCCTCTATAATGTATCTGTGTAATGATCAAAGACTTTATTTATAAATAAATTGCAGTTGGTGTGCCCATGTGTCTAGGTTGGAGCCAATGGGCCATGAGCAGAAGCAACAGGTACAATGTCCCAGCCAAAGACTTAAAGAAGGGGAGGCCCCTCCGCCTCCTTTCCTCCCCATGGCAGGTGAGCTGCTGCCCGTCACAACCTTGGGGAGGGTGGAGCAGAGCCACCCGAACAACTCCTATTTTGTATATTACATGAGGGAGAACTAAACTTTCACCTATTTTCATTATTATGGCATGAATGTGTGTCCTTGCTATACACCCTCCAACGCCTTGCTTTTGCAATGAGAATAAAATGTAAAACCTTCCCACAAAGCCCTGTGTAATCTTGCCCTTGATGAGCCCTTGAACTCTGTTCCTTATCCCTCCTCCCTTGTTCTCTGTGCTCCAGCCAACAAGGAGACCCCTCTCAGTGCTCTGCATATACGTCACCTTATCAGGGAGCTTTGCCCATGCCACCCAATGGCACCTCACGCCGTTTTATTTTTCTTCATCATTCTTGTTGCCCCCTGACATGGAACTGTTGCTTGTCTGTCTCTGCCCTGCCTCCCCGGAATCTGACCTTCCTGAGAAAGGGACTTTGTGGTTTTGTTCCCGGCTGTAAACCTCTGATAAACTATGCAAAATGTTTATTGGCAGTGTGAAGGACCACGCTTCTGTTTCTTCATCTGCAAAATGGGGATAGTAACTTCTGCTGTTGAGGCTTGAGGTGAGGATGAGAGGACACAGTGCCAATGGCTTCCGGTGCTGTCAGGCACTTGGTGGGCGCTCAAGAGGCATTAACCTCCCAATTTGAGAGACTGGCGCTTGTGACTTCTGGCCCGGGCACAGGTGGCTGTGCTCTAGCAGGATGTTTTCCTACTGAAACCTGGAGTTGTTGATTTCTTCTGAATTAGAGAAGTCCCTTTCAATGGATATTTTCTGTATTATAAGTTCTCTCTGTTCATTCATTCCTTCCTCCCAGTCTCGTTCACATTTCTCTCTGCTCCCTGGAATACCCGATTGCTGGCTCTGTCATTGATCCAGACATCTCTGAAGCTGGAGATGCTGTTTCTCATCATCACTACGACCACATCCAAGCCTGGGACTTTTAGAAACAAGAGGTGTCCCCAAGACGGCGACCTCAGGGGTTGCTCCCTGCTGACCGTCTCTTTCAAGTTGGTAGAAGGAAAGTGTATTGTGTCTTGTATTTCTCCAATTTGAACAGAGCTATGCTGATTTAGCACAAATTTCTTATAAAAATCTGACCTCCAGGGAGCAGAGACTGAACTTGGAAAGTTTTATCCCAAAAGGAGAATCTGTCATAAAGTTACAAGTGACTGAAATGTGAGGGGCTGGAGCTGTTGGAGTAGAATGTATGGCAGTGGTTTTACAACTCCTGTGGTTGTGTTTCCTTCCACGATGCTCAAGTCCTTCCCCCCTTCCCCCCTGCACCACCCTTCCCCCTGACCCTCAACCAAAAGCACCATTACCCTGTTCACCGCTGAAAAAGAGGACTAGGACTCTTACCAACAAAGCTACTTCCCATGGTAGAAGCAGCTCTTGGATCAAGTTTTCTCTCTACGGCCACTGAAAATGACAATTCATTTCCTTCCGACCAGCCAAATGCTGTCTCCAGATGCACACATGTGGATCCCATTGAAGTCACAGAGGCCCCAATGTTTGAGGTCTCTTCTTGGTAACAAGAAAGTAAGAAAGTATAGCCATAAAGACAAGTTCTAGAGCAGCGGTTCTCAACCTGTGGGTCACAACCCCTTTGGCAGTCGAACGACCCTTTCACAGGGGTCGCCTAAGACCATCCTGCATATCAGATATTTCCATTACGATTCATAACAGTAGCAACATTACAGTTATGAAGTAGCAACAAAAATAATTTCATGGTTGGGGTCACAACATGAGGAACTGTATTTAAAGGGCCAGAAGGTTGAGAACCACTGTTCTAGAGCATGAGGGTGTGTGTGTGTGTGTGTGTGTGTATGTGTGTATGCATATGTGTGTGCATGTCTGTATGTGTATGTGCATGCACACATAGGTGGAACATTCTTACTAAAGCCTAAAACCCATTTGTAAGCCTCCATAGTCTAAAAGCAGCCAACCCAAAGGTGCTGAGAACCCTGTGATGTCTGTGCTCCAATGTAAGAGCAAAGAGATAGAAAAGTCCTCTTGGCAGCAACTGCCACATGGGCCCAGCAGGGAACAGATTTAGAGGCCGCAGACCTGTCTTCAAATCCCAGTCCCGTCACCTCCTAGCTCTGGGCTTTTGAGCAGGTTCCTTAATTTCTCTAAGCACTAGCTCTCGTGACCTCCTGCCTTTTGGTCCTCTGCAAAGTGGAGATTAATATATTATAAATGCTGGGCATGGAAGAGGAGCTCAAATGGTAGCCATTATCATTTCAAGAAGAGGAAGCCAAGGTACATCACGAAAGCACTGCCCCCACCCCCCCCGCCCCCACACACACATACTCACACACACACATATTCTCAATCAAACTACTAGACCTCCCAGGGGTGCCTCACTATCGGAAGGGCTGCTTTCTGGCCCCCCAAGTCCTTCCCATTCACAAAGCTGAGTGCCGCAGGCCAGCAGCACGCAGTTCAGCTTCCAGCCACTCATTGCCCGCCCCGCTTGGATGCAGAACTAGCCACTGAAAATGTTGTCAATGCTGGCTGAACGGACACACGATAATGGATGCTTGCCGACAATCCTCACAAAGGTGTAAAACTCAAATAAAATACAAAGTCATAGTTACCCTCCGGATAGTCTGTTGCTTTCATGCACAGTACTATTCTGGTTAAATTCGATCGTGCAATGATTTGTTTCCAATCTGCCTCCTGCACTAGACTGCAAGCTCCATGAGGCCTATTTTGCTCATGATCGCAGCTCGAGGTAGCACACAGTGGCAGGGTGATTAGAACACAGCGGGCCTTCAGTAAATATGCGCTGAATACATACGAGAATGAGAATGTAAAAGTACTTGGAAAGCTGCAAAGCACATACTTATGTCAGATACTATTATTATTATGAGACATCATGCAAATACCAAGTGATTGGTTACCGGGTTGCCCTGTTCAACCAATTTATATATGTATTTAAAAGCTTTCTTCCACTGTCTAGTTTTTAGGCATATCATTTCTACACAAATGAGTATCATGTTTTAGTCATTTCTGTAGAAATTCAGCATGGGGCCCCTAACTCAGGAGTCTCATTCAGGATTTTATCCTGCATTTTAACAGTGCTTCTTTGGAAAAGTAGATTTTGTTTTTGGACATCTCTATGTGAAGGCTACCTATAGTCTATCTTTATCCATTCATCAACTCATTCATACACTTAAGGACTATTTATTAACCAGCTAACCTCCACATGTCCACTCACTTTTATCTTGCTTGCGTCTATAGACGCTTATGGCGTATAAAGGGTTAAATTCCTATTTTTTGCCAGGCACTGTTCCAAGTACTGAGGATACAGTGATAAACATGGTCAACAGCCCTTATATTTATCTCATTGTCTACTGTGGAAGCCTAACCCGCAAATGTGGCTTCCATGATGTGATGTGAACTATAGTGGAGAGGTTTGCATGTGCAAGGGGTGGTGGAGCACTGAGAGGGGAGCGTGTATTTTGGAGTGGGTAAGAGCTGTAAGAAGGCTTTCAGTGCTTATATGTGGACCCAGCCTTGAAGGATGAGTATGGGGGGTGAACTACATGAAGAAGATGTATATCGGGTAGCAGGAAGGGCATGGAATTTGATGCATAATGGAAGATGAGTAAGTGAAGGGATAGCTGAGGTCATGAAGGAAGTGAGCCTAAATCATCTGCCACCTTGTATTTCCATTGTGTGGATATTTGTTAATGGGGGGGGGGGGGGGGGGGGGGGGGCTGTGAGCTCCTTTAAACTCCATATGCTACCCAAGTAGCCAAAAAGGGCACCTGAGACCCTGTCAATAGGAGGAAGGATCTCAGCAAAGGAATATCAAGGAAAGAGCTTTAGGCAGATACTAGCCACTTGCCCCCTTCCAGGAGGAGGTAAGAAATAACACCACAATAGTCCTTCAAACCAATTTGGAGATGTCAAAATGCTACAGAGGACTTAATCTACAAATGTCACAAAGGGTTCTGAAGAACGAATTGCACGATGAGCATTTTCCTACTCTCCGGGATGTACAAATGCACTTTGGTTCAAAGCAGGGGACGTTGTCAAAGACAACATTATTCTTCCAGCAAGCCAAACCCAGTGCTTTTGAAAGCCCCCGACTCTATTCCGAATGCTTTGCAATCTATGCATTTACAATCATTTTCTGAGCTGGGACAATGACACACACATCCACACAACACAAGCTGCCGTGATGAAGTTGGGCTGCCTGGTCTGGTTGAGCTGAAAAGTGCTGTTGTAGGGTGTTTTCATTTAAACATTATAATTTTTTTTAAAGAATTCTTGTTATAAATAAAAAATTATTATTATTCAAGTGCATGCTGAAACTGAATCATGCCATTCTTACATAATGTTTCATTGGATTGTTGCAACCCATAAAGAAATCCAATTAAATTTCCCTTGCAGGCACAGGCCTTCATTCAGGGGGCCTTGAAAAAGCTAGTTTGTTGTATTGTATGGCAGGTGGATGAATCGAGAGGCAGAGAGGGCCTGTCCCGTTTCTTGTCCCTGTGTGACATGATGTGAGGAGAGACTGCCAGCGGAGTTTCAAAGGGCTGCATTATCAGACAGCATAAAGGCCCTCCGCCGTCCTTTCTGCTGCCGCAGCGCAGAGCATGCACACGCCGGTGTCTCCGTCCGGTGAGCAGTTCTGAGCACCGTGTGCTTAACGCACTGCTTTCTGGATCTCCTGAGCGTTCACCAGCATTATCCCAGACATCGGACCAAGGTTAAGCATGGAGTGGGCCAGAGATAAGATAATGCTTGTGAAGCTACTTTAAAGGGAATGTCCTGGAAACCAGATTATACAAACATGTGTTTTCAGGACCTAAAAAGAAGGCAGAAGCCAGCGTGTCACAGCATTGTATCACTTCAAGTTAATGTGTTTCTCAGTTGCTATCTGGATTGTTTATGCATTTCCTGCGTTGATGTATATATCACATGAGGTCTCAATTATTTCCAGACACATAGGATTTTTGTTTTTAAATAGAAATCCTGTGTGAGTAGACACTTTTGTTTTCTTCTCCTCCCTTTAGTATAGAAAAAGCTCTCCTAAACTTCTGCCATGTAACAGAAACTTACTTTAAGATGTCAGCCAGGCCAGAGAATTCAGACTCCTTGCTCTCTATCTGAGCAGATGTGGAGAACTGAGGTTAGAGTCAAAACAAAGATAAAAACATGGGGAGCGTGAGGGAGAAGACGCTGCGCTTTGTATTCCTTACCCAACTGCTACCTGGAAATGATTTGACATTCTCTTCTCCCACCGGCTTTTTGGGAGTTTAGTTTTGTGTTCCGTTTCACGGTATTTCAAAAAAAAAAAAAGTAGCAATTGCCTAATTCTTTTCTACCATCATTAATCAGCAAAACGTGAGATTGTAATTCCACTCCAGCAGAGGTTTTATGGACAAGGATGGCCATTCAACTCTGTCCTTTCCTTCTCTCTCTCTCTCCTCTCTCTCTCTCTCTCTCTCTCTCTTTCTCTCTCTCTCGGTACCCCGGCATATCTCACAATCAAATTTTCAGAATAATTCACTTATGTTTTTCTCCATGCAAGGAATGCAGGCTTGGATTTGCCTTGCTTTAATACAAAGCAATGATTTGATTGGTGACAAGATACACAGGCAGATATCATTGTTTTATGTAAAAGGAATCTCGGGGAGCAAAGCGTGCATGAGTGCCGGTCTGTGCTTCAAAACCAGCCTTTTCTAGGCCCACTGTTTGCAAATTATGGACGTGTCAGAAATGCTTCTTTAAAGTCGTATTTCTGAAGTGAGCGCTGGTGATTATCACCTTCTCCCCGGAGGGGCCTAGTGAGAGAGAAATTGGGGCCAATGCCTCCGTGGAGGATGGAGTGTGCTCCCTCTTTTGTTTCAGGTTTCTGAATTTTGTACCACAGAAATGTCCCTGTTTAAAGGAAAGTCCCCTGAATCTAAAAGTATCCAAGGCCTCTCCCATGCAAACTTTTTACAACCAGCTCAGAAGTCTGTCTGTCGTGTCCATGTGTGTTCAGGCGTGTGTGGCTTCCCTTTAGAGGAAACCAAAATTGTTCTTTAGATCCGAAGTCAACCCTCCTCACACATCAAGTCCTAATTGGACACAGACTCTCGCCCACAAACTGACCCGGAGTTCTCCAGAAACCAGTCCTGATGAACTATCAAATTCGCCTAGTCCTCAAGGGTCACAACCGCAAATCAGCCTTTTGCTGAATTTGGCCCATGCATTGGGTTTTCAGTGAAACTTGAGCCCAGGGAAGAGCTTTTAACTTCAAATTTAGCTATGAACAGTTCCTCCAAGATGCTTACAGTTTTGTTCTTCTCACAAGGACCCCAAGACACACACACACACACACACACACACACACACAATGCAGCAAAACACATGATATATACACACCTATCTTATCACACACACACCCCACACACATCACAAACACGTCACACATACATACATATCTCTCACACACACATACACACACAGCACAACCCCATCACACAATACATATATATTTCATTCAAACACACACCACACAGCACAAATATGTCACACATACAGATATATCTCACACACACACACACACACACACACACACACACCAGCCCCCAGAGTTATAATTTCACCAAAAAGGATAACTTTCAAAAGGATTTGGGTTTCATGACTCTATCTTATCCTTACGAAGAACTGTAACTGACTGTTAACTAAATTATTTCCCTCAGAAGTCACCATTCTGAGAGCTTATTCAAGGTTTAAAAATTAGAGAAAGGCTCAAATGTTGTTGCTTTTTGTAATGTGAGGTTTTCATTTTCATCAAATAACATTTATAAACTGTCCACCAACTGGTTGGGGAAATGGAGCAGAACGCAGGCTAAAAAAATGGCCCCTCTCTTTTCCGCACATTCAGTGGATCTAAGAGAAATGAGGAGCTCCAGGGAATGTGGCCAAGTAACTCATGCCCTGGAAGATTAACTCCATGTCTAATCAGGCCACTAATTTGCTCTGAGGAATCTATCTGCACCTCATTTTGCCATTTGTAGCAGAGCTCCTCATCGTTGTGCAAGAAAATTAAATTTCCCCCAAGTACCTGGGGCCACAGGAGTGAGTGGACGTGGTAGGGAAAAAACAACATCTGACACTGGGAGACTTGGATACCCCAAGGCACCGGCCTGATTGGGCAAACGGGAATCTTCATCATGCAAAAGCTGAGGGAGTTGGAAGGACGGACAAGAAAACGCGTGCAATGGTGTTGAGATAAGTCACCAACATCCCCCCCAATGGGCAGAATGGTGGTTAGGAAGGAAGTGGGACTTCAGGAAAGCCTTGACAAATAAAAGAATGAGCTGGACAAACTGTGTGGAATAAAAGGTGTGGTTTGAAGTATCTAAGAACTTCAAAACCATGGAATAACAGAGTACTAGTATATGGTTTTGAAGTTCTTAAATATTTCGAAGGTGATAATAGAAAACTGGGTCCCTCTCTAGATCTGGAGGAAAAAATTGGGGGTGGGTATTGGGATGAAGCTGTGTTAACACACACACACACACACACACACACACACACACACTAAATCATCAAATAAAAGGTGGACCTTTGGGCTCATCTCTGGAAATTTCTTGTAAATTTTCACAAAGAACCAAAAAGCCTTAGGAACACACACACATAGGCACACAACTCAGGAGAAAGCCCAGGAGCATATACCACACCTGGGGACTTTCTTTCGCTTGCTGCTGGAGGCCTAGGAGGACTGGAGGGACCCGAGCCCTCCCTTGGATAGACATGTTGGAATAAAGAGTCTAGTTTAAAGAGGGTTCCCAAGGTAGTGTGGCTGGTTGGGAGTTCCCAGCCGTTCCCCTTTTCCTGAAACCAGAAAGTCTGAGGTTAGGGGGAGGGCACAGATTATGAGAGATTTTTGAGATTCAGCTCTGAATAAGTTGAGCCAGTTGTACCAGGGCCAGAAGAATTGATCTAGACTAGCGAGTGGTACAAAGGGAAAGACAGGAGCTCATCTTAGATTGGGTCCATTAGAAGATGACATCAAGCCATTTAAAAAGAGCTCCAAGCCAGGCCAGTTCTCCAAATGAGCCCTAGTAAATACCACCCAAGAGACAGCGGGGTCTGCCAAGCAGTGACCAAACATTATAAGCAAAATTAGCCAATTAATGGGCTCGCCTGTCTCGTGGCTGGATTGCTGCGCTTGCTGCGGCAAGCACCAGCCTGGCCTCGGATCCGCACACCCGCCCCCCGCCGTCCTGGGCAGGCACTCCACCAGGTGAGCGGCAGAAGGGTGGTGGGCACAGGAGCTCGCCAGATGGCTGAGACGCCAGGAGCTGTGCTAAGCTTTTTCTTTGCTGCAAGTTACTCAACACACGCACTCCATAACCTTCCGGAAGTGATTCTTGATCTGTACTAACCTGCCGACGGTTACCTGAATGGGTGATTTTAACATGATGCCCCCCCCCCCCCCCCCCCCGACAATACACACACTCTCGCTCCTCCCTCCCAGCAAAAACTATTTTTAAAAAGATTTTCCAACAATGAACTAAAAACTCAACTAAGGCTTTGGGTTACTACAGCAACTTTTTCTTTTGAGAAATTGAAAAAAGTGAAGGATCTTCTTTTATTTCTCTTTACAGCACAGCTGACAAATGACCATCAAATAAAATGAACATTGTCCCCATTTACAGATGAGGATGATCGGGTGAAGAAGTGTTAATAACTAGTCTGTGCATGTCCAGAAAGCTGATGGTGGATTCCTGATTTCAATTACAAGCTGGATGATCGTTTGCAACTGTGCACTTTGGGCTCTGTTAAAGAATGCTTTTAAGACAAGCGAAGCCAAAAACACTTTACCCCTAAATTAAGACAAGTAGAGCTATTTGTTTTATAGGCCACAGACAGAATAAAAATCCTGCCTTTTGTGACGTCGGTAATGTGACTGATGGAGGAGCCTGAATCAATGCCGCTTCTAAATAGGAAGTCATTAGCATAATAATATCACTTGTAATATTAATATTAATCAAGATAGTCTAATTAAATTCAAGAAATACATAGCACATGCTGATATTTTGCCGGACATTGAGTTGGGCTTATTAGAGATCATATTTTATCCTTAAAGGGAGGCATTATTTCCACATTTTATACACAGGGAAGTCAAGAAAGTAAAGGCTTATGAAGGTGTAATTGGAAGAATACTAACTTCCTGCTCCATTTCCCACCTCCCACCTGAGAACCTAGCTTGGTCATACTGAGATTTGTATTGGAGGCTCCCTGAAGAGAAGGAGCAGCCCCACATGAAGGAACCCAGGAGTTTAGAGAGGAGACGAGAAGTTAGTGAGTGGGGCTCATGGAGGAACTGAAAGCAATGGGGGAAGGCAAGGAGGACAGAGGTTGGGAACAGGGAAACAGCAGCTCACCGGACTCTTCCCCCATCATCACTGCCAGCAGAAATAACACCATCACTCTGCAAATGCATTCAAGGGAGAAAACCCATAGGCAGGAGGGAAAATGGACCCGAGGTCCCCAGGTGCAGCAGCTGTGGTTCATTTTATCCGTGGAGCTGTGTAATCACCCCTCAGTGATGGGGAAAGACATGGAATTCCATCTTTGGAAGCCGAGAGCAAACAGAGGCTCCATGGCGCCTAAGGACACACAACACATGAGTGATGCAGCCTACACAACAATCCACAGGGGACAGGATCCACCCGCCATGGAAATCCAGAAGCTACCTTGTGACTCAGTTCAGGGAATGAGCCACACAACTAAACGTGAACTTCTCTGAGGTTCTTTTTCAGCCAGACAAACGAGGAGCCAGAAGTTTCTCATCCGTCTCTTGCATTGTTTCCTTTGAAAGAGTCCTGCCCTCCAACATAGGCCTCTTTCCTGACTAAATATGTCATTTCAGCCCTGCTCATTCTGCTTGTTACCACGAGGGTGCTAATTCGAGCATAGCTCACTTCAAAGTTGACACTGATACCCCTCATAAGCAATTGTTTTTCAGCCAGACCCATCAGTGGCTCCGTCAGCCCCTTTCAAGCATGGCGCCAGCTTTTCAAAATGCTGACAAGAGTTCCCCTCTGTTGCCTAGGACAAGCCATGGTTGTCCTTTTCAGAGCATGTAATTGTCTCCTGCGGAGAGCAGACGCCCTGCCCCATAGGCCCAGCCACCTGTCTTTCCCATTGCAGCAACTGGGAGCTCAGACTCCAGCAAATGCTGGGAGAAGATGAGACAGTTTTAGAGGTTGGAGCCAGAATATGGTTATGAACCAGAATAAAAACAGGACCAGTGAGTGAAATCCTCTGGAAACTGGAAACTGCTGCCTGGACTAGAGGACTAGAAGATGGGTCTCCTTTCCTGCTTCTAGGGAAGACCAATCTGTGCTGCCCCAATGGCGATCTAATTCCTTTTTAAGGCAATGGTTCTCCAACTTGAATTTGCCTCAGGGGAACTTGTCAAAAATGCAAATTTCTGGGCTCCATCCCCAGAAGTCCTGATTTAGTGAGTCTGGGGAGAAGCCCAGGGAACTGCATGTTTGACAAGCTCCCCCGTGATTCAGACGCCGGTGGTCTTGAACTACACCCTGTGAAACACTGCTGTAGAGTCTTAAGCAAACAAAAGTCCTCCACCTACCTTGGAATTTCAGAAACTTCATAAAATTTTTCCTTAGTTCTATTCCCATGGGCTTGGGGACTTACAAGGAGGACAGTCCTTGAAAATAAAATGAAATGCATTTCTCAGAAGTAGACAAGAGCCAAGTGTCAGCCTGGCTCAACTCTTCCCATCCCCACTTCCTCACAGGGACATCTGATGAACTCCTCCTGCAAATCCGAGGACCTACAGCCAATCAGGATTGTATGTGGGGATATGTTTGTAGCCACAGTTCTCCCATTGGGAGAGGATGGATCTGGAAGTGAGTTATCCATCACCCAGGACCAATCCCCAGGGACAGCCCTGGGTAGGCATAGGCCTCTCTGCCATCTTGGCCTTTCCACTTCCACTCTATGGGCTCAGGCCTTGCTCCCCTGACCCCATTTCTCACATTCCATATTGTCTTCCAAATACTCCCAAACTTCTTTGGATCTTGAGCCCTGGCTTGGAAAACACTCTCCTTATAGTTGTCTGCCATCCGCCTACCTACTTAGCAGGACTGTACTTTCCCTGTGAAACTAGTTGTGGCCCATGAGTTGTAGGCAGAACGTACATGGGCTACTTCTTGGATAGGGCATTTAATAACTGATGCAAGACCCTCCCAAAGCTCTCTTTTCTCTCAGGCAGAGTGACTGGCAACATTTGAGATGGTGACTGCTCCATTAGCCGGAGTCTCTGAATGACCACGATGGCTGAGCCTCTTGATAATCTACAATGCTTAGATAGTGTGAGCAAGAAACAAACTTAAATCAGATCATGGTTTTAAGTAACTGAGCTTGGGGATTATTTGTTTCTACAACCTAACTTAGCTTGTCCTGGCTATGCAAGTTCTTCCTACTGTTTTCAGTTCTTGCAAATGCCCTTCCTTAGGGATTTAAGCCCTTTCCTTTCATCTCCTGCTATCAGTTTGGGCACTTGCATGAATCAATAGATAGGCAAATTGACCAGAATAAGAGAACAGCCCTGCCTCCAGTTGGGGTGAAGGTTTTCCCCACCTTTTACTGGCACTGTTGCTTTGACTCAGTATTACCGGCACTTTTATATCCTTGGGAGATTGCTAATTCTCCAACCAGGTGAATTTCCTCCTTCTCACCGGACTTGCTGGTAGGTGGCTCTACCAGGTCATACTTCCTTCTCTTCCTCCTGCGCAGTGTTGCTGCCCTGGCTGATCAGAGTGAACCTGTTCTCAGAGTGACAAAGGAGATTGTTAACTTTGAAATAGAAATAGCTTCATCACTAAAAGTTTTTGCCTGCAGTTGGGAAATTATTACAAGTAGATCCAAACTCACTGCCTCTATTTTTCATGAGGACCATACTGTAACTGCTAGAAGTAATTCATTTCCAGCAGTTGCCTGTCTACCTTGTGTTCCGATTCCTAAGGACAGTTGGCAAGTGAACCTCCTCTGCTGCAGGCTTTCACGTGACTATCTTGTTTTGCAATGATGACAAATGAAATTACTGCAGGTCCTGGAGTCTTAGTCCCTGGAAACCATCAGCAGATGACAGCTCCTTCTATTTGGCTTGTAACAAGCTCTTCCAGTTAACTAATCACCAGACAGAGCCTTCCATCCAGAATGCAGAGTTCCTTAATCTTATTTTGAAAAATTAATTGTGCAACCTCAGGACTAGAATTATTCCTCATCAAGAATTCCAAAATTGAGACAGTATAAAAGGGTAATTACAATCCCAAAGACATGATGACATAAAAAGGAAAAATCTAAAGAAGGGATATGCTCGAAAACAGTGAAATTTCAGAATATATGAGGGTAACATAATTTCCCATGTAAAATTTTTGCTACGATTACAATAAGTGAAAAATATTTAGTTGAGAGTCAATGAAAAGGGGTTCCTCTGGAGAGAGAAGGTTATTTTTATTTCTTTTTCTAGGACTTTCCTCTTGCTTTGCACTTAAAGCCCTCACTTAAGAGCTCTCGAGCATTCAATTAATGTTTAATGAATTTGAAATGACTTCATGCCTAAATGTTTTGTGCTTAGTATATGTGATGTGTGTGTATGTGCATATGTGTATGTGGGAGGGTAGGCATGTGTACGTGGGAAAAAATAGAGAGAATATAAAGGTATGTGAACACTAAATTCATTTCTTTTACAAATATTTATTGAATAACTATCATGTACCTAGCCACTAGTCTAGAAATACAGAATTGTTAGCCTCAAAGAGACACAGAAAAAAAAAAAAATAAACACATTACATTCGTGTCATAAATAAAATTAAGATGAAGGAATGGAGAATGATGAATGAAGTGTTAGGTGGTCAAGGAGCCTCTTTGAACAGAAATATGAATAAATCCAGAGTTAGATATAGCAGAAGACATTCCAGAAAGATAAAACAGCAAGTGCAAAGGTCCCTTGACAGGACCTGTTTGGGTATTACAGACACAAATATGCTGCGATGGCTAGAACAGAGTGAAGGACAGGGAATGGTAGGAGGTGACACCAGGAAAGTAGGTAAAGGCCAGAACACACAGAGCCTTTTATGTCATGGTGAAGACTCTGAATTTTGTTCTGAGAGTGAAGGGAAACCACTGGGAGATTTTAAGCAAGAGAATTACATTCTCTAATTTACATTTCAAAAAGATTTTCCACTGCTGCAATGTAGAACCTACAGGTTATGGGTTACCAGAGCCAGTTACATCTGTTAAATTGAGTTCCATTCTTCATGATTAAGATTATAATTGGCCTTCCATTGCAAGGTAGGATGATTGCCAGGGCCTCCATTTTTCAGATGCATCCCTTGCCTTTGTGTGACTACTCTTTCCTCTCAGAGTCTCACCATGGAAACATCACTGCAATAAAATCAAAGAACCAGGAAACCAAACATTGTTCCATATGCATTTTAGAATACAAGGGAGGTGGGGGGTCCTGGTGTCCCAGGGGAAGAAGGTAGATTAAAAGTAGAATTTATGCCACCTTTCTAGCCTATCCACCCTCAATGCTATATCTAATAATTCCCAGATCTGAAAAATTATGACACAGAATAAACAATACCCACATTTATAGCATCTCCAATTTTAAGCATTAACCAAGATTGAGCCCTCTCTGATATTTTGGCTCCTTACCTGTTTGAGTTGGCGTCAAGACATTTTCAAAGGAAAGATCATATATTTCAGAGGCCTCTCCAAGTTAAAGTTTCCTTCTGCCATTAGGAACTTCACAAGATAGTTTCCCTAACACAGGCATGCCCTTATAGCCTTCTACAAAATAGGAAAGATTTTCATATCCTTTGTTTTTATAGCATGAGGCTTCTTCAGAGACAGAAAGACAGAGAGAAAAGACAGTAGGTAGCCCAAGAAGGAAGGTGAGCTCACAGGGCTGGTTGTGGCCTCTGAATGATTTTCATACTCCACCAGGAGAAAGAACCCTTCTCCTCAGGCTGAAGTCACTATTGCCACCACTCCTCTCAGCTCAGACTTCAGAACTTGTCTTGTCTGTGTGATAATTTTCAAGAGTCGTAACTTCTCTGGCCTTGGTTTCCCCCTTTAAAGAAAAGGGAGTTGGACTATATGATTTATATGGGATGAATTTAGCTGTAAATTTCCAATTCTCAGAATCACACACAAAGAGACTCCAAACCTATGTATTCCAAGACCTAGTCCTATAACAAGAAGATTCAAGCATGAACTCCAAGACCTACTGCAAGTGATTTTGCTTACTCTTACATATTTCACTATAATGTTCTATTTTCATCAAGGAAATGAAGGCAGAAAGATGGAAGGAAGGAAGGAAGGAAGGAAGGAAGGAAGGAAGGAAGGAAGGAAGGAAAGAAAGGAGAGGAGAGCCCTAACTGGTTTGGCTCAGTGGATAGAGTGTTGGCCTGCGGACTGAAGGATCCCAGATTCGGTTCCGGTCAAGGGCATGTACCTTGGTCGTGGGCACATACCCACTAGGGAGTGTGCAGGAGGCAGCTGATCGATGTTTCTCTCTCATTGATGTTTCTAACTCTCTATCCCTCTCCCTTCCTCCCTGTAAAAAAATCAATAAAATATATTTTTTTAAAAGAAAGGAGAGGAGAGACCTAAAAAATATACAACTGATATTCACTAGATAGAGAATAGCCTTGTTTCCAAATGCCAGTGGAAATATGAGTTTTCTGCTGTCCTGTAGGTAACCCATGTGTGTGGGGCTGAAACATTTGGTAGCCCTGGCTCACATGTCAACCTTCCTGCTCACACCACTTACTTTAGAAAATGTTTTTAAAAAACACTTTCTTCTTCCTTAGCATTTTCCTTTGACACAAATAGAAAGAGTATATGTGACTAACTTCTGCAGTGGGTCTTCACATGGCAAAATATTCTTCTGTGTTGTAACCAACTCATGGCAATAAGAAACAGCTGGCTGCCATGGGGGACCCTCCAACTGTCCTATCTTTCTCTTATCCTTTACTAGCGCTCCCTGGAGAGTGGATTTGGCGGTCAGAAGGACCCTCTAGGAGACATCATTATTGGGATAAAATGCCATTTAATCAGTTCTCTGATGAAGAAAATAGAAAGGAAACCCAGGTTTCGATGCAGAGGACGAGACCAATCAACTGACTTATTCAGACCTAAGAAGCAACTTTGAGAGGCCCACACCACGCCATCTCTGATTTCATGTCTCTGCCCATAATGAGGTTCTGTCTCCTGTTGTAATTTGACCATCTTGGCTCAAGTTGAGAAACACCTGTGGTATTTGAATCTCGTGGAGCTAGTGGCTCCTAAAACTCTGAAACCTGAGAAGCAACATCTGTCTGCCTTTCTCCTCTTCCAGCAACCAGTCTGTGGCACTACCAGGGAGCAAATGCTGAATAAGGCCTGGTGGCTGATGCTGAACAGGAGAGACTCAGCAAAGCAGCAAACACCACGCCTTCAGCATGTGGGCCTTTCTGTCCAAGCCGGCGGGCGTCTCTCTTTGCTTTCCTCCTCACACACTGGAAAGAAAATTTATTAAGCAAATTCTCCCACAGCATAAATAGTGTGGGAGTCTCAACAATTGGTGTGTACTCGATTTTGGTCTGCAACTTGTCAGGATCATGATTCATAACACAGAACCATTTGTCTTGTGTTTACTTACAGTCTGAGGGACATCAGCTAATAGGAATTAGGGTGGTCGTTTGCTGGCCCTTTTTACTCAGCTCAACACAGAAGAAGGTGGAGGCGGCGGGGGCGGGGGTGGAGGAGCTGGGGAGAGACCTAGAGCTCAACAGAAGAAGGGGCAGGTGAGGGAGTTGCTGGCAAACAGGGCACAGAGCTGGTGACATCTTTCTTGCCTCATTTCTTGGGTTCTTCACCCTTCCCTAGAGAACCTGAAGCTGGGAAAAGGTTTTACTGTCCAATTCAAACTCATCATTTCTCTAGGTTCTTCATGGGAATTCAAATGTCTCTCCCTTTTCTCTCTTTACCTTTGACTGGGAGTTAGATGGACGCCTATATTTCCAAGCACAGGAGAGGAATGGGGTCTGAACCCCTAACAGTGAAGGTAGGAGGTGGATGGCCTGGTCCCCTGGAGGATGATGGGCACCCCAGCATTCAGTCCCTGGAAACCCAGCCACTCAGGCAACCACCATGACTGGTTTGGGAAAGTAGAAAACCCAAATCAAATTTGATGTCCTTTGGGATTTCAGAAGTGAACTTCTGGGAAAGGTACCAGCGAGGCAACAATCTGAGAATGAAAGTGATTTTGGAGTGCAGCATAAAAGAGTAGAGAAACCACAAGTGTGCTGGGCATTGCCCCTAAGGCTAGGTGTACCCGTTAATGCTAGTCAGATGTTGGTACTCTCTGTGTATAAGGTTGAAAACTGATTCATTAGATGTCTGGCTTATCACAGATATTCCCTAATATTTAAATGATGGAATGCACACAAGATTCACTGATTATTATTTGACATGCTACCCCTCCCAAGCACACATGTTTTTAAATAGGGTCTCTGGAGTAAAACCAAGAAGCAGTGCAGTGCAAGGGCTCAGTTAGGGGTCCTCCAGAACCAAACCATACTGAATCTGAGTTCTGGCTCTGTCACCTGCTAGTGGTATTATTTTGGGCAACTTGTTAACCTTACATCTCAGCTTCCTGGCCTGTCCATGGGGACTACAACAGTGCCTACATCACAGGGTGGTTGTAAGCATTAAAAGAAGTATAAGTGATGATTCTTTTTATGTATCAACTTGGCTAGATTATAATGCCCAGTTGTTCGGTCAAATACCCATCTAAATATTGCTGTAGAAGTATTTTTTAGATGTGATTAACATTTCAATTAGTAGATTACCCTCCAGAATGTGGGTGGGCCTCATTCAATTAGTTGAAGGCCTTAAGAGAAAGGTCTGACTTTCTCCAAAGAAGAAGGAATTCTGCCTGAGGACTCTCACTGAACTTAAAACTGCAACATCAACGCTTCCTTGGGTCTCCAGACTGACAACCTTCCCTGCAGATTTCTGACTTACCAGACCTCAATTGCATGAGCCAACTCCTTGAAATCAATTTCTCTTTCTCTCTCTCTCTCAATGTATGGACGAATGGATAGATATATCTCCTATTGGTTCCATTTCTCTGGAGACCCCTGACACTAATACAGTACAAAGTACAGTACAAAGTACTGAGCACAGTTCCTGGCACACTCTGTGCTCAATAAAAGCTTTCTCTTATTAGCACTAATTCTCTAAATCAGTGGTTCTCAACCTTGGCTGCACATTAGAATCACCTGGGGATCTTTTTAAAATCCTGATTTCTGGGCCTCATCCTCCGGAAATTCTGTTTCTTTGTTACGAATGTTGTGGCCCCGCCCCATAACAAAGAAACAGAATTTCTGGAGGATGAGGCCCAGAAATCAGGATTTTAAAAAGATCCCCAGGTGATTCTAATGTGCAGCCAAGGTTGAGAACCACTGCTCTAAATGATAAAGTCCACATCTGAACAGAATTCCAGGTGCCTGTAGCCAGGTTATCAGGGAGCTGGGGATGAGGGAGAACAGGAGACCTGCTCATTGGCCCTACAGCATGCAGTTTAGGCAGCACCAGCTCTGGGAGTGCTGTCAGCCTGCTGTTTTAGGGGTCAGAAGGCTGGGCCCCTCAGCCCCAAACTCAACTAGGCCTCCCTCCACCTACTGCCCTCACAGCTCCTTGGCCCTCACCAGGGAGATGATTTGCGACTTGGGCTCCTTGGCAGCTGTGCCGGTGGATGCTAGCTTCTCCCTCCCCAACCCCACCGCCCGCCTGCAGATGTTCTCTCCTGGCCTTTCTTCTTTTAGACCCTGCTTCCTCCTCTGACCCAAACTCCCAGCGAGGCTTCTGGTGAGCTATGCTTTTCCTCCAGAATCTGACTCTGTTTTCATCACTAAATCATCTGAATCATCATCTCAGTCTGGAGCCACTGACACAGCACAGAGACCCCCAGCTTCCCCTTGTCCCCCTTCCTCCCATGGTAGCCATTGCAGGCAGGGAGGAGACAGGGAGACCCTGTAGCACTGAAACGCCTGTTGTTCTCTGTCCCCAGAAAAGCTGCATTCTCTTTCCTGTCTGCCCTTCTTTGGCCCTGCCTGTTTTGAGTTCTCTTTGCCTTTCTGAGAAGTGCCCTGCCCCATAACTCAACTCCAGCCCTGGGCATTCTTCACCTTGAACCTCCATCCCTCTTTCCTCGCTCCAAGGACAGACCTGCCTACAAGAGCGGAAGCCACTCTGCTGGCTCCCTCATTGCCTCATCTCCATGACCTGGAAGACATTAGGTCCCAGCTTCGAGACTTGGTAATTAATTTAACAGTAGCCTCTGAAGAGTCGGTAGCTTTCTGTGACTGTGGCTCTGCACTGAGGCCAGTGTGTGATGGCTGAGGCCCCTTCAAAGGCCACTTACAGAGAACCATATTTTGATGGCCTCCAGCTGACCACCTAGATCACATTCTCCTTTGATAGAAGCAGCAACTAATGCCCAGAGAAGGGAAGAGTCCTAATTAAGGTCATGAAGTTAACTGGGAGCCAAATTGGAGCTTGAAGGTGGGTCTCCTGGTTTCAGCCCAGTGCTTTCTAGACTGCCTGGAATAGGCCATGGAGACAGTATTCACCTTGGTGAGACCCTGGATATTGTATGTGAGGGTCGTTGATAGCTTGATCCAAATCTTGTTCATTCAAAAAGAAGGAGGTGAGGCTTCTAGGTCGCTTGCAGAATTTGTACAGAGAAAGAGAAAGAGAAAGGAAAGGGAAGACCAGAATAGCCCAATATAGATCTCCCATCTCATCTTTGATTGGTTCATTCGGGCATTCATCCTTTTACTCCACTATGGATCTATGGGAATGCCCCATCTAGTTCACACCACAGTCATAAGTTGTTATCTTGATTGTTTGTTTCGCCTGGATTTTCTGAGAGTTAGAAAATTAGGGGGTGGGGGGTGGTCCTCCTATTGCCCACAGATCTTGGCATCACAGACTGCTCTCTCTTTCTCTGCTTCTCAAGGGACCACTAACCTGGATTATCGGCTGTAGTGGCTGTGGTTTCAGGGGTCCTGGCTGGACTTTGTGGGTGGGCATCAGACCTCCTCACTTCCTCCTTTCTCAGACCCAATCCTCAGACCCTGGTGTTGTGACCTCTTCCCTCTTCCTGGCCATCTCCCCTTGCCCCCACAGCTTTTAGAGCTCAGCCTACCAAGTCCCCCAGAGTCGTATGGATCTCACCGCCCAGTGTAGGTGGAAAGGACAGGGAGATGCAGTCAGCTCAGTGGAAGGCAGCTCCCAGGAGGCAACACTCTGAAGTCCAAGCCAACCCCACCCGGAGTGGTATTTTCAACAATTCCATGAGGAGCATTGGAAAGGGCATTTGGCCAAAAGACCACTGCTCTTCACAGCTCTGCTGCTCAGAAACATGTCAGCATCCCTTTAAAGAGTCCCAGAGGCCAGTGCACAGGCTGAGGGGCAGGAGGAGCCAGGAGGTCAAGTTTCTCTTGAGAGAGAGGCCAAGCAAGGGCCCTGGGGACCCTGAGGATCTAGTGATGTTAATGATCAGTCCCTGGATAGTCCATCGAGAGTGAGAAAAAAAGAGGACAGAGAAAAAAAAGTATGGGTTTTCTTAGAAAGAGCTTAGACTTTGGACTTAGACAAACTCTGACACTGCCTCACTGTGTGAACTTGGGCAAGTTACTGATGGTCTCTGAGCCGAATCTCTAAATTGGGGATAATGGTACTTTTCTTCTGGGAACACTAAACCTGGTCTCTTGGTGTAAGACTGAGAGAAAAGAGAAGCAAAGTGCCTAGACAGTGCCTGCTGCTACCTTAATGAGGATGATGACAGCTAGAGCCCGGGGAGCACTTACTGTGTGCTCAGGAGCCAGTAGCTATTAGATTGTTTTATTTTTACTCTTTGTAGAAGAAAATGGATGGTCCAGAAATAAACACTGACTGGGTCTCTGACTGTGTGGCTCAGATTTATACCTTCCCTAGGAGCCTCAAAGCCCCGTCATCTTCTCACAGAGGCAATGCCCGAAGAGGGGATGCCAGGACATGAGTCACCGGCCCCACTGCCTCTGAGCAGCTTGGTCCCCTCAGGAGGACCCCGCAGCAGCCGGGGATCAGCCCGCCTGCTTTGCTTCTGCAGCCACAAGGTGGTATGGCCGGCAGCCATGGGAGAGTTCTCCTTTTTCCAAAGTATGTTTGCTGTATAAACACAATTGTAAAATGCAAGCCAAGTGTCGGAGATGGCGGGGTTGGAGCAAGAGCGGGGAGAGGCAGCGTTCCTGACCAGGGCCAGCCGCGCCCAGGCCGGCCCGGCGGTCAGTGTGGAGGAGGAGAGGCCCTGCATCCCATCACGCTGTCAGGCCGCACAGACCCTACTTTCTTCAAACTGCACTTGGCTGGAACCATTTAGAGAGGGTCAGGGGAGGAGGAAGAGGAGGAGGGGGAGGAGGAGGAGGAGGAGGAGGAGGAGGAGGAGGAGGAGGAGAAGGAGGAGGAGGAGGAGGAGGAGGAGGCAGCCAGGGAGTTATGCTAAACTGCTCCCAGGCCCCAAGGCCTTGTTGGACTCGGAAAAATCACCCTGCTTCCACCGACTTGTCATTTGATCCATAAAATGCACCGCTTGGGTACTTAAGATATACCCCTGGGGCTGCATCTGTGTGATTCAGATTCAAAAGCAGAACTACTGACCCTGGAGATAGCTCACCGTCCAGTAGCCTGGAGGATGAACGGGGTTCCCGGAGACTCTGGCTGGGTCCCTGTAGATAGCATCGAGTGGAAGTCTGCAACCATGATTTTAGGCAACGCAGGCCTCTGCCCTTTCAAAAGGCAAAACAAAATGCAAAAACTTGTCTAAATCAGGAAGAAGTAGGCATAAGGACTTGGATGATCAAAATAGCTGTCTCAACCCTCAGCATCCCTTTGGCTACAAAATACCATCTCTCACACTCCCTCCCCCCTTATCCTGGCTGCTCGGTCTCCCCTAGCCCATACCCACTGCTGTGACTTGTGGACTTTAAGCTCCCCCCAAAAGAATTACAAAATACCACCAGTTCTAGCCACCCCACATTCCATCCCTTACCCCTCTCTGACTTCCTTGAGGAACTTTAGCTCAAGGAAGGAGGGGGAGGCTGCGAAGGGTCTGGAAGCAGTGTGCTAGGTTCGATCTAATTCAGATGTACTGTACTCTGTCGGCTCAGAAGGAAAACTTATGACTTGCAGCTGCATTGCAGCAAGCGGGGATGAAGCCATAGAGGGCCCCCGCATATTTTCCTTGGCCTCCGCACAAGCCGTTGACATCATTTCAGGCTTTGCCATTCATCCACTGCTGCTTGGAGCTTGTGGCTGTGTGCGGCTGTGTTCCAGAGTCTGGGGAAGGTCTGATTGCAAATTGGGTGGTGGTGGGGATGGAGGTGGTCTCACTGAGTTTGTGAAAACAAACAGAAATGCACTGAACCTTGCCTTCCCTCCACCGGAACGATGAGTGAAATTAACCCCCGCCCCTTCTGCCTAGCCCACTCCCCCAGTGCAAACAGACCCCGGCCACGGCTAGCCTGGAGACCCAGAGAAGCCTTTGTTCTGTCTGCACTCTTTTGGGGAATGATGACGAATGTTCGACACAGGTAAGAGAAGCAGGGGTTCAGTAGCAAATTCTCTCACATCCTTCCAGGCGTCACTGAGGCCGCTCTGGGCCCATTTGCGTTCTCCTGCAAATCCTGGGCAGCAGGAAAACCCTGTTAATCGCTCCCAGAGGTCTCAGAAAAGAAAATGGCAAAGGTAGGAAATGGTAATATTAGGAAACGGGGCATGTGCGTAGGTGCGTGCTGTGTGGTATTCATAACCATTTTTAGAAAACAGCTCTTCTCTATGGGGGATGTAAAGGAGAGCCTCTTTAAGTCAAGCTTCCCGACGCCTCAGAATCTACCAATTCGAGGAGCACGGAGTGCAGCTGGGCCAGCAGTCAGGAATGGGGACTCCTCAGAGGCAGGGTCAGAGAGCACAATTGAAGAGTGCCCTGGATGGACCCAAATGTTGCTTCCCGAGTTGAGATTGTGAGAGTTCACATTTCCCACCATGGTTTCCCATCACGGGCTCTGGGCTTTGTCACTGAGATAAAGTGTGGCTGAGTGGAAAGCGGCACTGAATTCGGACCCTGGCAGAGGCCACTGCTTGTTCTATAGCAGCCGTGGCCTGCTCCTCTGCACGGACTTGGGGATAGGACCACTTCTTCCTCAGACGTCCTTTGGCACAAAGGGTTTCAGGAGAGTGCTCAACCCTAGAGATGCCCTTGTAACTCAGAGCTGGAGGGACCAGCGATGTTCTTGAAAATATTTAACAACAGTTCTCCAGGGGAGGGGGATGGGGATGGCCCTGACTTGTAGCATTTGCCAATTTCTGTGGTGTAAATACTCCCATCTTGGCCAATTTCAAGCCAACTGTTGGGAGATCTTTCATTAGTCTGTTGCATATCTTTCTGCATATCTTATGAGCAGAGGTATTGACAGCTATTGGTTTGGACTATCTCTTTAAGGATGTTTGTATTCTCTCTCTCTTTTCTTTTTTTTCTTTTATTTAATATATTTTTATTGATTTCAAAGAGGAAGGGAGGGGGAGAGAGAGAGAGAAACATCAATGATAAGAGAGAATCATTGGTTGGTTGCCTCCTTCACACCCCACACTGGGGATTGAGCCCACAACCTGGGCATGTGCCCTGACCAGGAATCGAACCATGACCTCCTGTTTCATAGGTTGGCACTAAACCACTGAGCCACGCTGGCTGGGCTCTCTCTCTCTTTCTTACATGCTGAAAACATTGGACTCCATGTCCCTAAAGATGGGAGATATGCATGATAGAAACAATTCTGATCTCTGAGATGATTCTCATAGAGGAGCCACCCAGGAGAGCCACTAATTCAAAAACATTCACATTAAACTCTACATGAATGAGAAACTTTTCTCATGGGAAGGCATTTATATTTAAGGTTGTTGGTTATGGTACCTGGATTTATTTACATACCCTGCCTAATGTAAGTAATCACCATTATTATCTCCACTTATTGATGGGGAAACTGAGGCTTGGAGGTTAATGGACTAGATGTCATTAGTAAGTGGCAGAGCCAGGATGCAAACCTAGGTCTGTCTACCTCCCAAGGTTTGCTCTGCTTTGCTGACTCTTCATGACTTAGGCCCATGTGTGGCAAGAGTTCTGAGGTCCAGGATCGGCCCAGAGTGGGAAACGGGTCTCCCTGCCAGAGAAAGCCAGTTATCTTTGGTAACCAGCCCCAACTCTGTTGAAGTCTGGAAGGAAGTCTGACCATCTGCAGCTTCCAGGAAGATTGATTCATTGTGTCCAAGCCACTGCTGTTCGGGGCAGGGCCAGGAGCCCCTGAAGAACTCTTAACCTGATGAGTATGGCACATTCAGGACAGCTGGCGGACTAAATGAGGCCCCCCACCAACACTGAGAGATCCTGTCACCATGGGATTGCAAACATTGCAACAATTCAGTAGGAACTCATACCATGAAATCGCTGAACTCCCACAGTCTACACTCAGAGGGGAGCTCCCAGGGCGTCACAGCCAGGATGACCTGGACCTTGGGAAGTAGCAGCCGGGCTTTAACTTCCACAGAGTCCCATGTGGCTTAGCTCAGGCACATGTTAAGCACGTATTGAGCACCTGCTGTGTACAGTACAACTTCCAATTACTACTACTTATGCGACCCTGTTTCAGAGACTGACAAAGGATTGGTTGTTCGAATTTCTTAGTACGTTTGAAAGCAAAATCTAACAATGGTACTGAAGTAAGCTCACATTTGATTTGACATTTAAAGAATCATCTTTGCTAAAAAAAAAAAGAAAAAAAAAAGAAACAAAACACAGAAATGCAGAACTAGCTTGCAAAATATCCAACATGGAAATGCTGTTGGGTGATGCAAATGAAACAGAAGAGGTGAAAGGGCATCTGTCTTATCCACTTCTCTGTCCCAGCACCATCATGGAGTAAACACTCAAATATCTACGGAATGTTTGCCTTAAAAAGCAAGCGTTTTCTGAGCTGCTTTTCTGGGCCCTCACCTACATACCCACTCGGGACGGTGTGAAGGCATTTCTGCCGCGGTCTTCCCCAGGGTATTTGTGGAACACACTGACCGCTCAGCAGTGGACCTAAGCAACCGTTCCCCCTCTGAGCCTGAGCTCTGTGGTTCCACCATCACCATTTCCAGATTCTTGGTTCTTCTGACGCAAACTGAAGAACACAGCCCGAGGTGTGAGCGGGTGAGCATAAAAGGACTAGCTGCGCCTGTCTGCTGAGCTCTGGAAAATGCTAGCTTCACAGACCATTTCTTTTTCTGGGCTCTGCCCAGCACCTCCCAAGACTTGGCATTTAACAGCCTGAGAGTAGTAATAGTAACTAATAATAGAAATCATTTCCAATCATAACACGTGGCCTGATCTTACTATAGAGTCATAGGGATTAAAATATTCCCAGAATGAAAGAAACTGTTTGTTTCGAGAGTCGACCTTTGGCAAACACAGCTACTAGATCCCCAGCCGTCCCCCTGGCCTGGCCTTTCGCAAGTGCGTAGGGAAATTCCAGTCTGTGTGTTACTTACAGGAGCCCCTGCCTTGGACAAAACTGTCATCTTGCCCCCTTCCCTTCTCTACTCTGCCACCATTTACATTCCAAAAACCTGAACACGAGCCTGCCCCTCCCCCAGCCGACCCCCACCCCCACTCAAAATTTTAGCCCCATCGTCCAGATAATAAAATCCAAAATCCTTTGGCATTAATGCCCCAAACTCTATACCAGTCTTATGTGCTACTGAACTCTACCCCTCTTCTCCCCTCTAGAACCCATGCTCTAATCAAAATTAGCCATTCATTTTCCCTGAACACATTCTTTTGTGTTGTTCGCATTAAAGTAAAATTTATATGCAGTGAAGTGCACAGACCTTCAATGCACCATCAATGGGTTTTGATACATGTAAAGAAGCATGGAGGCACCCCCTCAGTATTTCCATCTCTCAGAACGTCCCCTCAGCTCCCCTTCCAAACAACCCTCTCTTCCATAGACCACCACTGTCCTGATTTCTGCTGCCATAGAGGAGTTTGCCTGCTTTGAACTTTACATAAAATCACACAATGTGTGCTCTTGTGTCTGGCTTCTTGTGCACAATGTAACTTTTTTTTATATTTACACAGGTTGTCGTATGTATTGGTAATTCATTCTTTATTCATTATTGCTAAATAGTTTCCCATAATATGAATATGCCAAAGAGTTCTTATCCATTCACCTGTTGGTAGGTATTTGGTCTGCTGGCAGTGTGGGGCTATTATGAATAAGGCTGTGAGGATCACCCCAGCCCAAGTCTTTTTGTGGATATACGTTTACATAGCTCTTAGGTAAATACCAAGGAGTGGAATTGCTGGAACATAGGACATGTGCACTTTCAAGTCTGTAGGAAACAGTCAGACTGTTTTGCAAAGTGGTGATACCATTTCACACTCCCACCAACAATGTCCGAGATTGAGCACACTTTTTATGTTCTTGCCTCAGAGTCTTTGCTTTCACTGTTTCCTATACCTGGAAAGGCCTTTGGCTACTGCCTGCCTCTTCTCCCTTCAGGCACCTCTACTGCTATTAAGCCACCTAATGATCGTAGCATTTAGACCCAAAATGTGTAACACTTGATATCCAATGATGTTTCCTTCTCATTCACACAGTGCCCAAGGTAGCTCTATGCTAGCAGGGTGTTGGCGGGGGGTGGGTTAGTTGCACACTGTGGTTTAGAGACCAGACTACTGTCAGCCTTGGTCTCTTATAAAGTAACCCCCCACATCAACATTCAGCCAACAGAATGGAGAATGAGAGAAGGGAGAAAGAGCACCTTTTTCTTTAGTGACTTGACACAGAAGTAACCACTTTCCCTTTGGCTAACATATCACCATTGAAAATGAATCCCAAGCCTCATCCACATGCAAGGAAGGCTGTGAAGTGGAGACCCCAATTGGACCGCCGCTTACCAGCCCCAGGTCTGTACGGCAGGATGGGGAACTCATCTCTGGCGTATAGTTAGCCATGCCCACCACACCAGGGGGGTAGCGTTATCCCTCCTTTCCAATCTGACTTTGCCCATTGAAACTGTCCCACATCTGTGTGGAATTAATCCCTCATTCCACTAGCCTACTCTTACACTTGCTTTCCATAGTACAGCACTTAGTGAGAGCTGCTTTTCACTAGTTATTTCCGTGTTTTTTCCACTAGATGGCGCCCTCTTGGAAGGTTCTGACCATCTTGGATTTGGTGTTTAACCTACAGTAGAGTATCTCCTAGTGTTTGCTGAATTCATCGAGATAGAAACATGCAGCATCCACCAACACCTCCTCTTGGACACGCCACTTGTCTGGAATCCCTATTTCCCAGGCATCCAGCTGAGGCCATGTGACTTGTCTCGCCACTGTGGCCTAAGCCAGTGACATGGCCAGGTTGTGGCAGCAGGAGTGGGAGTGCATCTCCATATTCTAGATCTCCCTTTTCCTCACCTGCCCGCTGGGTGTACAGGCCCCAGTGAAGGACCCGAGGCCCGATAGGCACGGCTCGTGTCCTGAATACTGAGGGGAAGCGAGCCCCTCTGCCAACCTTACTGCGGAGCCTGGGCACTGTTTGTTGAAGCAGCCCGCCTGCCCTGACTAAGGAAGACACCGACATCATGTGCTCTGCAGCCGCTGCACTTGGGGAAGGCCATTTGGTTCCCTTGTCTTTCTGTTTCCTTTCATTACGCACCACAACATGCCAACCGTATACCAGGCTCCGTGCTGGTGTGTGAGGCCAGGGTCCAGGTAAAGAGAGTTTTCAAGATTTAAGTTTAACTGTGGTTTTCCAGTTAAACCTGCTAATGATTCCACTGAGTCTTAAATGTTACCCATGTCTTTTGTGCCCCACTGGACGATAAGCTCTTAAAAGTCAGGTACTAATCCTTCCGATCTACATCCGAAGCACATAGTTACTCATTCACTTAGTAAATATTTACTGTGTGCCTCCAACGTGCCATTCACTGTTCTGGGCACTGGAGATAGAGCAGTGAATCAAACAAACCAAGTCTCTGACCTCAGGGAGCTTTTGTTTTAGCGGGAGAGGCAAACAATAAACAAATAAGTGTGATGGTTGAAAAAGCGTGAATAACAGAATTCCCCTCATATATCATTCTTCTTTCCCAGCTCCTAGCACATGAGCATTTTCACATTTAGTTGAGTCAACAATTGATTAATGTCCGTCTGGCCCACAGAGCTGTGAGATCCATGAATCTGGGCCACCACGCCATCCCCAGCACCTAGCACAGGGCTGGCACTGAGCAAACACTCCATAAATATTTACTGAATAAAAAAATGAATACTGGTGGTAATACCTACTATCTGCTGAGAGCCTATTATTTTCCAGACATCGCGTGAAACGTTTGCAAGCATTATCTCATTTAACCCTGACCCCACCCCTACAAAGTAGTTATTATTACCTTTGCTCTACCCACGAGGGAATTGGGGCTCAGAGAGGGTACTCGATTGGCCCAATGTCACGGGCCTGGCAATAAGTGACAGACCTGCCATTAGCATCCACATGATTTCCTCAGGACCACACTGTGGCCACACAAGAAGTGCTTTTTTATGTCCCATATATTCTTTCTCAACAATGAGGAGCAGCACCCATGGGCCACCGTTCCTGTGAGCTGGACAACTCGTCCCCTCCGCACTTGGCCCTGGCCGGCCCGGCGCCCTCCCCAGCAGATGGAAGATGTGCGCTCGTGGTAATTACAGACCGTGTTGTCCTTTTCATTTATGTCTTCACAATCCAGCTTGACACTGTGTCATAAAAGTTTATGGACTGTGTTCTCTCCGCTCCTTACTAATATTCTCTGGCATTCTCCCTGGCCATCCAGAATCAATACCACCGCTCCTCTCTCAATAAAGTAGGGAGCTATGAACAAGGCCCAAATGTGCACAATGACTATTTGCAGCAATTAGACGTCACTCTGAAAAATGGCCGCGCTGAAGGAGAGTGGGCAAGATCCAAGGACCAGCACATCACTAATGTCCCTCACCAGGGACCCTGGAAATTGGACGGCTTAAAAAATACCCTCTCCCCCTCACTCTTCTCTTTTTCACACACTCTCTCTCTCTCTTTCTTTCTCACAAAAGATAAGGAGAGAGAAGTGCATTCAAATTAGGGACCCCAGCCATCGATTTTCGCTTGCAGTTGGTAGATTGTAATCAATGTTAATTAACTAGATTCTTTTTCAGCAAAGGTTGGGACAGGAGAGTAACTGCACAATAATTTTGACCAGGACAACGGATATTAATGGGCTTTCGTGCAGTCAAAGCCAAGTGCTGAGAGACTCAGTAGGAGAGCACATGTTCCCCGGGAGGGGAGAGACGGGAGCAATTCTAAGGTGGTCCTATCCATGGGCCCTCATAGCCTGGGAGCTCAGCTATTTGCACACCTTCCCCCAAAGAGCAGACCCTCTGCCAGGGGAACAATGGGCTTCATCGGGAGACCATTTGTATGTTGTCAGTGGCAGCAAGCAGGAGGATTACAGGTGCCTCCGGTCAAACACCTTCCCATGATGCTGATCACTTTGAAGTATCACTCCTACGTGGACTCTGTGGCAGAGGAACTTAGCAACAAAAGGTGGGTTTGACCTTTAGGAGGTACTTCCTGGATATGGAACTGTGGGCAAGTTACATAGCACGCAGACCCCTTTGCACTCACCTGCAACCGACATCATTACAGCTGACCTCAGAGCATTGACATAAGACTCCACTGAGACTCTCTGTGGAGGCACGTGGTAATATGCTCCAGGAAAGTCAGCAGCCCCCACTGTTGTGAGTAACAAGGACAAAGCCCACCCTGGGTCGTCTGATCTCAACCAGCCGGCATGTGACCTGGGACCTGAGGTTCCTCTCTGAGCTCTACCGATGTCTAAGGGTGTAGGAAGTAGTCTTGGCAGTTACCCATGGCAACCTTTATTTCAAAAGATTATCTATGTCTAAATATAAGTGCAGCATTGAGGAGAGGATCCCCATATGTGCCAATGCTCCTTTTCAATATCCCTGAGTAAGCAAAAGAGAGTTGTAACAGTTGAAAACATGACAGAGCTGCCAAAAATAAACACACAAGTTGTGTCTGTTTTGAAACAGTGCACGCATTACCGTTTTTTGTCAGGATAGAAGATAGTAACAGAAGAAGCTACAGGCACTATCTCCTGGAAAGACCTACCATGGCCAGTCCTCTGGGCTCCCCTAGTGGTGCCTCTGACTCCAAAAAAGCTCCCAAAGTCTTCAGTGAAGAGCAGGGCACCAATATTTTCATGTTCCTCAAGTGCCCTGGGGGTGAGGGAGCATGCTGGGAGCACTACACCCGGGCATACTGCCTGCAAGAAACACATTCCTCATCTCCCGTGGTGGCCCCTTGGCCTCCAGTATATGGAAGTCCCCACTGAGGTGAGATACACTAGTTCCTTCTTTCCCAGGCACCTTTAGGAGATTTTGCCTTAAGGAAGGTGATTGAAAAGAGAGGAGGGTAAGAGAAAGAGGAGAAAATTGGGAGAAAGAAGGGAGCGGCCAAAGTTGTCAAGGATTCACAGATTCAATAAACTGCGCTGAGCGTCTGCCATGAGGCCGCCCCCAGGCACAGGCTGGAGGCCCAGAGAGAAACATCATCTCTGCACTCCAGTCACTCAAGGAATTCTGGGTTTGGCTGGAGGGGGGCAAATTAACAGATGATCACCATGCAAAGCATGGGGGAGCACAGAGGAGGGGTGTGTTCCCCCGCTGGACCTGTGGGGGTTGGGGGGAAGGAGAAGTTTCTAAAGAAAGGACATTATCAGTGAAGAGAAAGACAAAAGAGCAGAAGGGAGACTAAACTGAGGAAAGAAAAGAAGGGAAAGTCAGGAGATGGCGGGGGGGGGGGGGGGGGGGGGGGGGGGGGGGGGGGGGGGGAATTATTACCTCACCCCAGGATTTATGTACTAAGCTCATATGCAAATCTTGTCTCATTGATCTGTGACTTCAGTGAATAAAGCTGCCTTTTCTGGAACTATTGATTGTGAAGCCAGCTGAGAAAGCCAGGTCAGTCCTGAATAGAGCTGGGGAGTGAGCTCACAGTGGGTGGGCCTGCACTTAATTAGGGAAGAGCAATTGCCCACAGGACCAAAGGGCATCCTTGGGGGAGGACATCTTCAATAGTGCTTCCTTCCCCAAGACAATAACATGGTTTGGAAAACAGGGCCATGTCCACCATCCCAGAGCTCTACAGTAGGGGTCCCTCTCCACCTGGTGTAAGGGGGGGGAGGGGTGCATTTGCTCACAGAAGCACCCTGGGGAAGCACATCCCATTTCCCCGACTGTTCAGTGCCCACAGTCAAGGCCGTGTTCCTCTTGGGTCAGGTTGAATCCCACTACTTTCTGGGAAGGAGTCAGGAAGCCAGTCTGACTTAGGGGAAGAGAAGTTCAGTCTGGATGCACTCCAGCAAGTACCTGGAAAGTATCAGGGACCAGGAGAGAGTCCAGCCTGGAGCCAGGACTTAGGGGACTTCTGCTGCAGGGGATGCTGACAGGAGGCTGAGGGGAAAGCAGGAAAAGGAGATCATGAAGGGAAACAGGGAAGGAGAGAAATTCAGACCCATCAGAGCAGGGGGACTAAGCAAGAGCGAGATGGTGGCACATGGATTCGGTGCTTATCCTACCACAAAGGTTCATTAGGCACCTTTCCATTAGGCACCGTGGTAGGACCTGTGGGTGCCGCAAGCAGAGCTCACCTGCCCACATGATGTTTGCAGTCTCCTGGGGATGACAGAGGACCTGTGGCAGGCAGGGCTTCCCCAACTCCGTGACAAAGGAGCAGTTGTGTTATTGCCTGTCCATGTGGATTGATACTCTGCCATGTCACTGTCTAAACGCTTACATTCTGTACTTATCTGCTCACTGACTGGCATGGACTGCCTACGGCATCTCCAGTAGCTTGGATGACAGAGATGCTGATTGCCTACCCAAACACCTCTGCTTCTTCTCCCTTACCAAAGTGCCCAGTGTTTTTTAGGGCGCTAAAAGGCTACGTTTATCAGCTAAGAATAGGCAAGTAGATGTCTTTTGGTAGAACTTACAGGAAATTTCATGAAGAGGGCTGATTCGTCTGGGAGACCTTCCCTTCAGTTCCTGCCTCTTTCATGGGTGTGATGATTGGCATTCTAATGGCCATTTTACAACCAAGAGGTGACGAGAAGGATGGGGAGCAAAAGCTTCAAGGGCTTAGGTTCCTGTTGACCATGAAGCTGCCACACCAGCTCTGGACAGCCTAGTTCCAAATTCCTTGTTACCACAAAAGAAAATTAAAATTTATTTTGTTTATGCCACTGCAATTTGGGGACAATCATCAAGTATATTTTTCATCTGCGACGTGAGTTAACAGGCACTTACCACGTGGGGCAGTAAATACTATTATCACAATACTTAGGGGAGTACGGAGTGCTATGAGGTTCAGAGAAGTTGCCTCTAACCCAGCTCAGAGGGAGGGCTGAGGACAGCAAGAATGGGATGAAAACCTGGAGGAGGAGGAGGAGGAGGAGGAGGAGGAGGAGGAGGAGGAGGAGGAGGAGGAGGAGTTAAGTAGGGAAAGGAATTAATGGGGAAAATAGCTTTCCAAGCCAAAATAATAAACCTAGTTTATCAAAGGAGATTGTCCACATGGAGGCAGTGAGCCGCCTGACCTTCTAGAAGCCTCTCTTCCAATGGAACTCAGACACTTTCAGGAGACAGCGTTCCCTGCTAGAACTCAGATAGCAGACATTGGTCCCGGTCTCATCTCTGAGGGTGGGAATCACATTCAGTTTAGCCAAGTCACTCACCTCTTTGGGTTTCCATTTCCACATCTGCAAATCAGGCCTCATGATACTGTCCCATCAACCTTACCAGGGGCCTGCGAGCAGAGGTTGTGATATCCTACAAATAAGAAATATAAAGACATCATGTCCAATCCTCTGGTTTTACTGACAGGGAACGTGAGGCCTGGACAGAGCTGAGCCTGAGTTTTCACTCTCCCCACTCTCAGGCTGTTATTCTTTCCCAGCAAATAGCTGAGTGTTATGCACTTGAAGTTTTTGTTCCTGCCAAAGGGAATACAGCAGAGCAAGATGATAGAGTTTCTTATTTCAAGAAACCTAGTACTTGAAGGTGCTTTGAATAACACATACTTTTGAAACTAACTAAATATTTGGAGTGTGCCTTCCCATCCTTTCTTTCTGCTCTAAAAGCAAAAACAAGTCTCTGTCATTTGTTGGGGAGGGGGGATTTGAATTACATAAAAGGGAAAATCTAAGTCAGTAACCACAGATGTGAGAGTGCCCTGAGGTATTTAGACCAGATTCATATCTTTGGAGGTCACTCTTAAGTTTCTACTGAATCACTGAGAAAACACAGCCAACCCCCTTCGGTGACTTCACAGTTGCGGTCTGTGACCCAACCTCTTCATTCCGTAAAGTAGCAATGCCAAAAGCCCTCTTGGGATGACCATTATCTGGGGGACTTCAGAGAAAGTTCATAAACAAATAACGTGTATTATAGTACTAACTGCTACTTAGTAAAAGTTTACCCATTATTTGACTTGGTGCTCCTAGTAACCCTGAAGTATGGGAATTATTGTTCCTATTTTCCGGGTGAGGAAACTGTGCCTAAACCCTCCACTGACTTCCTTCACATTCTGTCAGTCACCCAGCCCTGCTCAATCACCCTTCATGAGGTCTCTTTTTCTTTTTAAAAAAAAATATATTTTATTGATTTTTTACAGAGAGGAAGGGAGAGGGATAGAGAGTTAGAAACATTGATGAGAGAGAAACATCAATCAGCTGCCTCCCGCACACCTCCTACTGGGGATGTGCCCACAACCAAGGCACATGCCCTTGACTGGAATCGAACCTGGGACCCTTCAGTCCGCAGGCCTGAACGCTCCATCCACTAAGCCAAACCTGCCAGGGCACGAGGTCTCTCTTTCATGTGGGTGTGCTTTCCCAGTGCTTCCTGGAAAGTCTGGTGGCCTCCACTCTCTCCTTCTCAGTTGTTCCCATCCTGATTACTCTGCATTCTTCATAGCATCACTGCAAACTCAAAATGTCTAAACCACTAGAACTTGTGTTCCCTTGCAAACTCCCCCTTCATCTTAACTGTTGTTTATTGTGAGTCCACTAACCAAGATTAAGAGACAACACAACCTGCATTTTACCCAAAGAACTCTACACAAAACACACCCCCACCTCCTCCCTGCACTTTTCGCCTTTATTCATGGTGTTCCCTCCCAAGGCTCTACTATCCTATTTTTTAAAAATCTTCCTTGATTTTCTCAAAAAGAAGTTGGTTTAACAAGTGTGGGAAAATAACTAAACAAGGATGTTTACTTCAACACTGTTTCTAATGGGGTTAAAACAGATAACTGAGTCCAACTGCTGATAAGCGACATTATGGTATCCACATACAATGGGATATTACACAACTAGTGAAAAGTAAGATGAGGATTAGCTATATCTATATGTACTGATACAGGTTAGAGAGCAATGTGCATAGTACAATCCCATTACATAAAAATACATGTTTCTCTATGCATAAAATTCTGAAATGCTACAACAAAATTCTTAATAGTGACTGTCTCTATGATTGGATGTGGAAAAGTAGAAATTTTACTCTCTTTACTAAATGCATTTCTAATTTATATTAACTTGTATGGTAGTGAACTATTTTGTAATAATTTTTTTTCCATTTTGGAAAAAAAAAGGTTTTTCTCCCTCTTTGGAATTGTTTATAGCCCATAGTATATCTGGAGGGTCTCAATATGTCTTACACATCTTTCATCCCCTAGGGCATGAAGCACACTGCCTCGCATGTCAAAAGTTGTCTTAACTTGGGACATTTTCATTGGTTGTAGAACACTGACATCGGAGATTAAATTGAAGAGCCCTGCTTTCTGGCATGCTGCCGTATATATTGTGGATGCTCCTGACACATAAACACACACATAACACACACATAATTCACCACCACCATCTTCACAGACATGGGTTGAAACTAAACAAAGCAAAGAATGCATAACCATCTTTGCAGGGAAAACCTGTTTATCAGATTTGGAGAGAGAAGCTAGACCACTCAGATATATCAGATAAAGAGGGGGAAAATGAGGATGAATTTGTTGACTCTTCCCCAATCCCTGTTTTCTCTTGATTTTAAGGTTTTAAAATGTTGTCTCTGGGAGATAGTATATTATAGCCAGGGTCAAAATCTATCACCCAGACAGGGGGAACTTTGTTTAAAGTGGCAGTGAAGGAATGGGGCTGTATGTATTTACCTCTCCCTGGTTGGCTGTTTGTTGGGAGTCAGTGTAAATAATTTAAACTGCTGAGTTGTATTCTTGAACATCAGTTGTATGGCAAGATATTAAACACATGCAGCCAAAGCATCTTGTCAGACACCTTCTTAGGGACAAAGAACAGGGTGCCAAGTACCCTTTCAGCAAACAATGGTCATGACTGTGGTACTCTTTGGAGACCCAGAAGGACATACCTAAGAAGCAGAGCTTCAAAAGTAGAAACGACTGACAGATTGAGGAGAAAAAATTGGGCTCCATAACTACCCACAGATAACAGCAACGGGTCTCAATGTCAAGACAAAAATAGCAGTGTGTGGTGTTACTTCTGAAAACAGCCTTATAATGCTGGTTCTACCTCCACCATACCAGTCTTTGAGAGGCTTAAGGTCACCAAAATCACTTTGTGGGATTGTAATCTGTGGAGAGAAAAGAGTTTAATATGCTCACCCATCAATCACAAAGTCTTTATCAATACCAGCCCTGTGCCTGTTGGGATATAGAGTAAAGAAGGTGAGAACTTCTGTCATCAAGGAACTGAGCCAAGCATGCAAGGGGGCATAATTATAAACATTGGTAGGGTTCAATGCCATGCAAAGCTGCAGAGGATTTGTTCATCGGGGAGTTATGAGCCCTCTTAGGAGCCCTACAAGTGGTGAGAACCATATGGGCCACCAAAGAAATAGGAAGTGAGACTCATATGCTGTTCTCCAGGATCTTAACTTTTTCTTGGAAAGCGTAAGATTTTCAAATGGGAAATAATGTGAAAACAGTATAGAATAAAATACCAAGTTATGTGGTATGAAGATAGTGATAAATTGAGCGTTAGGAAAAAGTAAGTTGAAGACTTCAATACAATTCAACAAACATTTATGGAACTCTACTATGTAACATATATTAGGTAGACACTTGAGTGAGAAGAATAATGGAACAATTTGGAACAAAATTGAATTCCTCCCCTAAAGAACCTATAGTTTAGTAGGAAAGACAAGACATATAAATAAATACAGTTAATACCAGATGCTGTCCATTAGACTCAATTGCTGAGTCCTACACAGTCACTCCAACCAAAGACAGGTACTAAGTTCCAAATCAGTTAGGAAGATTTGGGCAGGAAAAAATAAAGAAAAGAAGAAGGAGGGAAAAGAGAAATAAGAGAAAAGAAGGGAAAAGTAGGAAAGGGACAGAACAGCTTTGAATCAGAATAGCTTAAATCATAAAAAATGTGTTATTCACATAACTTCAAGTCCAGAGGTAGGATGACCCCAGGCTGAGGTTACTCCCAACTCTCTGCCCTGCTGTCCTTGTTATTGGCTTCTTTATAAAGCTTGTTCCATTTGGACAGCAAATTGTCTGCAGCAGTTGCAGCCATCACTTTCAGATATGACACCAAAGAGAAGACAAGGGACAGTTGCATCTAGAGATTTCTCTCCCAGAAGTCCTCCAGCAGACTGTTCCTCGAGTCACTGGCCAAAGCTAAGGTAGGCATGGAACCGTGACCATTGCTGCCACCTATCATAAGCTGGGCCGTATCCTAGATGCTCTGAATAAGACAAAGTCCACGCCCTCAAAAATATCATAGACAAAGGGGGGAAACCTGAAATAGCATCCAATGACAGCACTCAAGAGCGGCATTTTGGAGGAACAGGAGGGATGGAGCAATCAGGCTATCTGGTGGAAGAAGAAGGAGTTACAGGCAGAGAGAGAAGTCCTAAGGCTAGAAACACATTCCACTGGGCGATCAGATCATGCTCTAGGCACTGCCAGGAGTGACACTGTCCCAGTGCCGGGCGAACATGTTGGAAAATATCAACTCCTCAATACACGCCAGTCTGATTGTGTGAGTGAATTAATGAGCCTGGGCACAAAAAATAGCAGGCAGTTTTGTACATGTGGAGGGATTAATAGGGGTCTTTCATGCTGCACCAAGGAGTTTGATTCCTATTTTGAAGACACTAGGAAGCCCTTGAATGTTTTAAGTACAGGATGGCATGGTCAAATTTTAGCTTTTATAGAAGATCATTCTTGCTGTAGTATGAGAAAAAGAAAGACCAGAGGCAGCGAGATGGGGTGGCAAGCCTGCAAATAATAAAAGCCAAGGAGGATTAGAGACTAGCCATGGCCACCTTGTGTGAATCGGCCACACAGCAAAACCTGGACCTCTCTTCTTGTGCCATTCATTTGGAAGAAAACTCTGGAATGCCTCTCTCAGAGACAGCTGACAGGGAACTTTTTGCCTTCATTTCCAGATCTTAACAGGACCACAATTTGAAAGAAGCAGCCTTCCTTCTCTCACCTTTGCAACTGTTTGGGGGTAGTACAGTGCTATTTCTACAGGATCTAATAGCACCCTCTTAGAAGAGATCCCCCTGGCTTGTTAAAAAAAACCCGTTAGTGGACCTGCTCCTGGATCAAGGTGTTATACATACACACCAGGACCTTCTAAATGCTAGCGACCGACCCCTTTTTTGTGCCTGAGTAACTGAGCTCTGGGTCAGCTGAGAGACTTTTTGCCTCCGTGAAAAACTCTTCTGACGAAATCAGCCCTCTCTGCCTGCTTCCTGTTACTCCAGCATAGCTCACTCCCAGAGACCAATTGCTCTGGGCTGTCATTTCCTCATCTATTAAAAAAGAAAAAAAAAAAAGGGTGGGGAGCTAGGCTGGGGGATCCAAACCTGATTTAGCCTCAGGGAGTTGTTGGGTGAAGAACATCCTGTCTGCTAGGTGCTCTGAGCGCTTCAAAAGACCAAGGAGAAGGCCTATTACTCATGCAAGACAGCTTTTTCAACTCTCCTCACAGGGGAGTCCCTCACCTGGGAATGGAGAAGATGGAGCTGGTCCCCTCACACCCTCTCCGCACACTCTCTCCCCAAGCCTGGCCTCGGGGAGGCTCCAGGGGGGAATAAATCGCGGGCAGCACAGCCCTGGGAGAAGAGCAGCCATCGCAGGTGTGCTGCAGGCAGTCCTCGAGGAGGTCTGGGCTGACTCAGAGGCTGCCTACTCCCCAGACCCCTCTCCAGGGCAGACTCCCTCCCAGGGCCGCCCCTCCTACCTTCGCATAAGCCATCTCCAAGCCCAGTTCAGAACTTGAGGCCCATTAATAATGAATCACTGGGACTTGAATGCAGCTCAGCCGATGCACATTGGTGGGGTTAATAATCAGGGGGTTTATCCATCCTGTATGTTGGCCTGTTTTTCCTTTTGGCCACAGTCACCACCTGAATAGGATTAGAGAAAGCAAAATATTGCAATTCACTGGAGGCCGCACTTCCCTTTCCTCAACCTTTGCTTCCACTTGCTGCTGGAAAACAAAGGATCAAAAAGGCTACGGCTGGGGCTCCTGCCCACGGAGGAGCCAGCCGATGAGCGGGGATGTGCCTGGAGCAGGCTCAGCTCCACCTGCTCAGGTCTCTGCCTCACTGCCTGGCACTGTGCAGCTCACTCTGCCACATACGCCCTGCACTCAGATGAGGGCTCTCAGCTTCCAGGCGGCCCGTGCAGGGGCAAGAAAGTTGAAGTTTTTGCCTTGAGGTGAAGACCTCTGGGTGAAAAATTTCCTGGAAGAGAAGTTGGTGGGAGGGGGCAGGGTGGGGACCAGAGGTCCAAATTCCTCACCTGTGCTGAGAAGGGACCACAGTGGGTCTCCAAAGACATGCAAGCAACTCTCTCCCAAATGCACACACTCACACACACACTCATACACCCTACCCCCTGCCTTCCTGATCACTGAGAGGGATTTGATTATCTATTTTTGTGGGCATTCCATAATGGTTTGGGGGCATTTCTCGGTTTATTTCTTCTCTGGGACAATTGTTGGATCTGCTCGAAAGGGAGCCGTGCTGGGATATTCAATATCGCGCATTTGTTGCTTTAAAAATACCAGTGCCCCAGCAAGAGAAGGTCATGTCCTCCTTGTTGGCTCCTGTCCCCAGACCTGGTGTTTTCTTTGTCTCAGAGAATCGCTTAGGTTTAATGGGTGTTGCATACAAAGAATGATGGGAATTTGGTGATCATTTTTTTAAAAAATTTTAAAAAGCAAAAACAAGAAAAATCAAACAAAAGCAGCCCTGCATGTAGAGGACCCTGAGAAACCATGAGAGCTGTTCTCATTCTCCCCCAGGAAAAGCCCCTGGTGGCACCAGGGACCCTCAGATGCATTTGGTGTCACAGAGCCATTCTCCAATGCCAAGTCCTCATCTTCTCTTCAGGGACCACACGTTCACTCCATGTCGCCCACAGGCCTTCTGCTACGTCCTGATGGATCCCATTCCTCTGTCCAGAAACTCTGAGAACTGATTTTAATATAGTCCTTTCCCCGGTGACCCCCACAGAGGTAGGAGTCTCATTGCAGGGTATTTGCTCTGAAGATGTCCTGGCTGAGTTGTACACCTCAGTAAGTCACGTTAGATCCAAGAAAACAAGGTAATAATTGTTGCCTGGATTGAAGAGTGGGGTTCCTATTGACCACTGTTTTCTTTTCCCTCAAGTCCCTCAAGCAACCTGCTCTGTAGATGCCTGGTTTGGGGCACGATGACCACGGTGGGAGGGGGTCCACCTCTACATTTGAGAAGGGACAGAACATTGATCCACAAGGACCCTGGGCTTTCCAACCCTGGCCTTAATTTGTCTGGCCTACCCATACTTCAAACAGGAACCTTTCTTTTTTCTTTTTTTTTAATCAGGGCTGCTGGCTTTTCAAGGCAATCTTTAAAGCATTTCCCTCAGCAAGTCTGCTTTATCCTCCAGATCGAGCTGCTTAAGGGAAAGGGCCTGATCTTATTTACCTCTGAGCAGTTCCCAGTACTTGGCATACAGAAAACATAATAGTAGCTGCTACCCCTTGGTGAGAACTTTACCATGCACCAAGCACTTTGTGAATATTATCCTTTGCCATTACATTGGCTGGATTGGCTTTAACTGTCTCACAGAGTAGGAATGGCATAGCTTTAAGGAGGCATGGTGGTAACCCAGATGTGGAAGCAGAGAGGCCTCAATTCAAATCCTGGCTTTGTCACATAGTAGTCATTTGATGTGAAACTCTGGGCCTGAGTTTTCTGATCTTTAAATTGCGCAAAATAATATCTTCCCTGATACTTTTGGAATATGCTATTATATGGAAATAATACCCCCCATAGAAATGTTGGGAAGGAAAAAGTGAAGAAATATTTGTAAGACACTTCTTTGGAAATTCTAAAAGTTTCTTAAAATCTGAAGTTCCTTACAAATCTATTGATATCAACAGCCAGATTACACAGTGGGGCTGTCACAGTTTGTAAAGAGTAATGATTTGAGGAAAGATCACATTTCCCAAAATATCCCCCCACTGATCGATCATAGATTGGTCCCTCTTACTGTCTCCTGTGACTAGCAGCAACAATAGCTTGCACAGAAAAAAAGAGATTGTTACCAAGTCACTGTATCTATGGCTGTGTAACGAATGAGCCAAAACTTAGGTGGCTTAAAACAGCAATCACCGTGTATCATCACACATAATTTGTTTGGGCCAGGAATTTGGAACAGCTGTGCTCAAGGTTTCTGGTGATGTGTGCTCTGGGGCTGCAGTCATCAGAAGGTCTTATTGGCACCAAAGCATCCACATGGTGCTGGCTGTTGGCAGGAGGCCTCAGTTCTTCCTCTTGTGCACTCCTCCATGGGCCGCTTGAATGTCCTCACAGCATGGTTCCAGACTTCTCCACAGGGAACAATCCAAGAGAAAAAGCAAGGAGAGAGCCACAGGGCTTTTTCTGACTTAGGCATGGAGGTCACACACCATTACTTCCATTACATTCTATTTTTTAGAAAAGAAGTAATAATTCTGGTCCACACTCAAGGGGAGAAGAAGTAGGCTCCACCTTCTGAGGGGAGAATTGTCAAATAAAGTTTGGATGTATTATAAAATCATGGGTGTCACCATGAAAATTCACCTGGAGGCCTCTCCTTTTAGTGCTTAGCTGATCAAGCTGTAGAGCAGCGGTTCTCAACCTGTGGGTCGCGACCCACTTGGGGGTTGAACGACCCTTTCACAGGGGTCGCCTAAGACCATCGGAAAACACATATACAATTACATGTGTGATTAATCACTATGCTTTAATTATGTTCAATTTGTAACAATGAAATTGGGGGTCACCACAACATGAGGAACTGTATTAAAGGGTCGCGGCATTAGGAAGGTTGAGAACCACTGTGAGGGTGTTGAGATGGAGACGAGATTCAAGATCAGGAGAATTCACAAGTCAGGACAGAGATGGGGGACTCTGGGCTACCAGGTCATAAAGTAGTTTAGGGGAGACATTCATGACAGTTGGACATTCCATAGGAAATGTCTTGCCTTAAGGCTGACCAAAGGTTTTTATCCCAGAGCAGTTAGTCTTGCTCTCTCTTGTTGAATGGCTTATTCTTCCTATTGTCATGGAGCTTTAGAATCCCTCTTGGAAGGTTTGACTGGTTGGAGGGATGGAGGTGAAACCATCTTCAGAAGAGATTTATTCTCCTGCAATGAGTCAGTCCCCTTTTCTTCTGGGCCTTGGCCCTGACAAGGGTTAAGCAAGGGATTAAAGCAGAAGATCATGAATTCAGAGCCAGAGCTTTAAGGAGAGCCCTCAGTGCCCCACTGCCTTCACCTAGTCCCTATTTTTCTCATCTACAAAATGGGGAAATTAAAAACGAATGAGGACACCTGTTTTGTTCTTTAGTCTCACAAGTTTAATATACTCCTTAACTGAGCCTTTTGATCATCTCAAATAAGGATGCATAAAGTATTTAAATTTATGCAGATGCTTTCTTTTGAAGAAGTGAAAACAAAACATATTCTCATCCATTAATCTTCAAATTTTCCAATGAAGGAACTTAAAAAAAAATCCTACTGCCTAGACTAGGAGCCAAACCTGGATTTTAGTCTTAGCTCTGCCAGTAGCTTATTCTGTGACCTTAACGAAGTCACTTCCATTCCCAGAGACTTCATTTTGTCTACAGAACTTCAGGATGATATGTCACACCCTCTGTGGTCCCTCCCAGCTCAGGATTCAGGGATGGGGGCCTTTGCCATAACTTGTTTCAGCCCCCACAGTGATTTGTTCCTGGATGTCTTGTCTCAGAGTAAGGAAGAGGTGATTAGCTTTTTCCTGGCCATTTTCTGGCCATTTATACAAAGTCAATTAACCTACCACATACATATTGTACATGCTTTATACATGTTCTGTGGATGGGTATCATACAGAGTATATTCATATTCCTGATGCCAAATTCCTTAAAGAAGTTCTGGAATCTTATACTATACTAGGGGCCCGGTGCACGAAATTTGTGCACTGGGGGGGGGGGGGGGGAGGCCCTCAGCCCAGCTTGCCCCCTCTCACATACTGGAAGCCCTCAGGGGATGTCCTACTGATGGCTTAGGCCCGCTCCCTGCTCCCCTTGGGGAGGGGGCCTAAGCCGCAGTCTGGCCTCCCTTTGTGGGAGGCAACCGGGCCAATCAAGGGAAGGCACCAGCCCCATCACCCTACTGCTGCAGCCACTGCCAGTCACCTCAGCCACCAAGGTGTTTTCATCAACACAGACTACAGTCCCTTCACCATGAAAAAATGACAACTTTCTTTAGGCATTTTCAAGATGTGTCTTTCATAGGATATGACATTTCTTTATTATTTTTTTTTATCCTCACCTGAGGATATGTTTCCATTGATTTTTAGAGAATGTGGAAGAGAAAGGGAAAGACAGAGAGAAATATCAAAGTGAGAGGAACACTTTGATTGGTTGCCTCCTACAGGAGCGCTGACCTGGGCCCCAGCCAGGGAAGAGCCTGCAACCTAGGTACATGCCCTTGGTCAGAATTGAACCCAAACCTGTGGTAGGCAGGCCAAGGCATTATCTACTGAGCCAAACTGGCTAGGGCAGGATATATTTTTTAGCCCGTCCAGCAGCAGACCTTCGTTTTTTTTCTCCAGGAGTGAGGTGGAAAAACCCTACATCACCTTCTTGGATTCTTATTACCCAAATTACTAAGAATATTACCAGTGGCATACAGGGAGCTTAGCCAATGAGCGGTCAGAAAAGGTGTTTCCTCTGTAGTTCACACCAATCCCTGGCTCGCCCCCTGCCCAGGCCTAAGGCCTTAGGCGGGGCATTAGGCCTGGGCAAGGGACCCCCAGCCCCGTGCAATTGCTGGCTCCACCCCTGCCCAGGCATCAGGCCTCTCACTGGGGTGTTAGGCCTGGGCAGGGGCCCCCAGCCCGCTCTGATAGCAGGCTCCACCCCTGCCCAGGCCAGAGGAGCGTTAGGCCTGGGGAGGGGACCCCCAGTCCGCTCTGATCGCCTGCCCAGGCCTAAGACCTCTGGCCAGGGCCTAAGGCCTGGGCAGGGGACCCCCAGCCTGCTCCAATTGCAGGCTCCACCCCTGCCCAGGCATCAGGCTTCTGGCCAGGGCATTAGGCCTGGACAGGGGACCCTCAGCCTGCTCAGATAGCAGGCTCCGCCCCTGCCCAGGCCAGAGGGGTGTTAGGCCTGGGCAGGAGACCCCCAGTCCACTCTGATCACCTGCCCAGGCCTAAGACCTCTGGCAGGGGCCTTAGGCCTGGGCACGGTACCTGAAGCCCGCTCTGATTGCAGGCTCCACCCCTGCCCAGGCCTCAGGCTTCTGACGGGGACAATCGCTGGCTCCGCCTCCCCAGGTGGTGTCTGGCGCTGCCCGCCCCACCTACAGTATGCAAATTTAATGGCCATCTTTGTTGGGTTAATTTGCATACTCTTCTGATTGGCTGGTGGATGTAGTGAAGGTATGGTCAATTAGCATCTTTGTCTTTTATTAGTGTAGATCTGCTCATTCTAGAATCCATGGAAAATCTTTCCCCAACATACCCAGTACCACATTAACCAGTGACTTAGGAAGTAGCATAGACTGTAATATGTTGATATTCATTTTACAGTCAAGAAAATCAAAGCAAATGTGGGTTAAGGAACTTTTTTTAAGCACATAGAAAATAAAAAACAAAATTCAAGAGCCCTCAATATTTACTTGTTAAATGGAGAGTTTCCAATTAATATTTGTGAGTAAATGCAAGAAGACAAGAAAAGTTTGCATTACTGGATTATACTGCCTCCCAAAGAGCAACATACATATGAGGCTGGAATGGCAAACACAAGATTCAACTAACATTGCTCTTATTCTATAAAAGTGACATCTGGTAAGTAGTTTCTTGCGTTATTTACTGGTTTTGAAGCAACTTCCAAAGTCTCTAAATTGTCAGCCCAATTTTTCCTAGCTTCTAAACTATAGGATACATTGTGATTGATGTTTGTACTGCTGACACTGTGATTTCCATTTATTTATAAATAAAAATGTATTTTCATATTATTATAGTATATATAGCTTCTATAAAGATAAATTTGATCATAATATTTATTATATATAATTATATATAAATGCATGGCATATGCTATATTCTAATGAAATATTATTTTAGAATAGCTTCTTCTGCCAAGACCGGTATGGCTCAGTGGATGGAGCGTCGGCCTGCGGACTGAAGGGTCCCAGGTTCGATTCCGGTCAAGGGCATGTACCTGGGTTGCGGGCATATCCCCAGTGGGGATGTGCAGGAGGCGGCTGATCGATGTTTCTCTCTCATCGATGTTTCTAACTCTCTCTATCTCTCTCCCTTCCTCTCTGTAAAAAATCAATAAAATATATTTAAAAAAAAAAAAAAAGAATAGCTTCTTCTATGTGACAGACCCTATGCCAGAACTCAGTATCCAAAGATAGTAAGACAGGTTCCTGACCATGAGAAAATTGCAGTCATGTTGAAGATATGGAAATCTTTAAAAATTTTTCACTTGTTAAAAGGCAAAGAGAGGCTCTGGTCATGTAGATCAGTTGGTTAGAGTGTTGTCCTGATATGCCAAGGTTGCAGGTTCGATCTCCGGTCAGGGCACATACAGAATCAACTAATGGATGTACAAATAAGTGGAACAACAAATCGATGTTTCTTTCTCTCTCTCTTTCCCCCACTTTCAAAATCAATAACTAAATAAAATATTTTTTGAAAATGCAAAGGGAAAGTCTTTGTTTATAAAAGTGATTTCCAAAATATTTAGGGATAAAGAGATATTGCAACTTGGAAACTGTTCAGAAAAAAATATATATATACTACATATGTTATAGACATGTATGAGGAAATACACATACATGTGTATATGTATAAAATGTGTGTTTATGTATGTTTGTATATATGATATATGTATATATATACATACATACAGGGTGGGGCGAAAGTAGGTTTATAGTTGTGAGTACATGAAATGCACTTTATTCTTGTATTATTATTTATTAATTATTGTATTATTTGCCATATGAGCAACTGTAAACCTATTTTTTCCTCATACTGTGTATATCACATAAACACACATTTAGGGAGAAAATGATAAAGCAAATATGGGAAAACATTAGCATTTGGGGAATCTGGGTAAAGGCTATAGAGCATGCATTCTCCATGAGGCAATATTACACTCAAAGAAATGAAAATTATTCTCTGGGGCAAAAAAAAAAAAAAAATCTTGCTCTCTTTTCCATGTAAAGTTCAGATATGCATAGAGTCCATAAGCAGGTATACGGTATATACGTGTGTTGAAAGTTCACAGCAGAAGGAAATATGGAAAAACAATTCTAAAAAGGGATTTTTTGGTGGGGGAGGACAATAATGAGGAAAAGGTTGAGAAACACTGGTATACAGAGATATTTTAGCCTCTTTTTGCAACTTTTCTGTAAGTTTGAAATTATTTCTGAACAAAAAGTATAAAAATGGTGACATGCTGGCAATGGAAGAGTTATGGGAGCACAGATGAGGTGACCCTAATTCTACAGGGGTGGCTGGGGGCATCGCTGGGTTAGGTGGCACAGGAAGTCCCCACCAGGAGGGTGACATTTGGCCCAAGTCTTGAAGGAAAATCATGAGTGTGTTGGGTAGATAAGGATACAGCCTAATCCCAAAAAGCCTCAGAGAATATTAAATTTTATATCATTTGGTTGTATTGTTTAGCATATTTTACCATATTTTAATGAGATACAAATTGATAAGCCACCTCTTTTCTAGAGGATGACTTGAAATTAAATAACAATCCTTTGTTAGGCGGAAGATCCAACGTCTAAACTTTCTAAAGAAATAGTAGCTTGAGGGAAGACAGCGGACTTTGCTCTAGAATTCACTGTGTATTCAAACGTTCAGCCCCTGAGGGAATGTTTCCAGATTCATGATTTATGGCCTTGGGAAACCCATTGGGATTTGGAGAGGGACGTGTCATCCTGTGACAGGCGGCCTGAGGGAGGCTGAGGTGGCGCTCACATTCCAACGCAGCAAACCCTGCCTTTCTGTCCTGGAAACCTGACCCTGCGCTGTGGAAAGGCAGTCAGGAAGCCTGCTGTGAGAAGGGGCGCCTACAGGGGCAAACCCTGGAAAAACTGTACTTTTCTCCCCATGACAGTTGCCTTTTGTTTGAACAAATAATTTGAGGAGAGAACAAAAAGCAATTGTTTGCTTAATGCCAAACCACAAAAACATGGCACCTTCCTAGCCCCAGCTAGGAGAAAATTCCTTGTCCCAAACATTCCTGATGAGTCACCCTCTGGTCCTGCAGACCAAGCTGACACAGAAAGCACCCACTGTCCCCGGAACCCCTTTCCCGGGGCATGGCCACCTCACTCATTCATAACCCAGGAGGACAGGAGTCCAGGGAGTGCCAGGCGGGGCTAAGCCAGAGGGCGGCTGTGATGGGGAGGGTGGGCCTGAAAGCAGGTCATTAATGCACATAGATGCCCTGCCTGCCAGCGGCCTGTTTCCTAGGCCAGAAGAGTCTGCAAAGAGAGTACAAAACCTTGTGTTCAAACGTCTTGGAGTTTATAACATATACAGACTCAGACACACATACACACATGCCCAGAAACACACAAACTGCTTGTGATACATACATTTGGTGCCAACATAAACAGGGCCCTGGCCAAAAACCGTGTCGGTTAGCAACTGGCCAGTGAAGTGTTTAAAGTTAGAGGCCAACAGAAAAAAAAAACCCCAAACAGTGGTGTTTTTCCTAAACTTGAAGTCACCAGTCAGTATTGCTTTTCCTTTGCAGAATGGTTTTCTAATGTCTTCACTCAGGAAAGATCCTGCCTGCAAAGAGGCCCGTGACGGGCTTGCTATTAGGTCTGTTCATTACCATAAATCCATCCAAGGTGAGGTCCAATAACAATAACAAGGCTATCAAGCCATGAAATCCAATGGCTTGGATTTGTGACCAGTGCCAGTGAAAGGGAGGAGGGGGGGTGCTGGGCTTCTAAAACTGCCCGGTCTCCAAAGTTTATGGAAGCACTGAGACCCCCAAAGTGGACGGAGCAGCTTGTCTGGCCAGCCAACCACATCTGGAAGAGCAGGCTGGGGAGGAAGGGCATGCTGGTCCCCTAGGCCCTCAGAGTCCACCCCAGCACCATGTAGAGTGAGCACATCATCCTAGAAACACATCCCCAGAGTAGGAACGACCCTCTTTCCACAATCTCGTTCCTCTTCTACCCCCTAATACAATGGTTCTTAACCTTCTGGCCCTTTAATACAGTTCCTCATGTTGTGACCCAACCATAAAATTATTTTCGTTGCTACTTCATAACTGTAATGTTGCTACTGTTATGAATTGTAATGGAAATATCTGATATGCAGGATGGTCTTAGGCGACCCCTGTGCAAGGGTCGTTTGACCACCAAAGGGGTCGCGACCCACAGGTTGAGAACCGCTGCCCTAATACACTATGTTCCCAGGAAAGAATTGATGTCCATTATTTACCATTGAGTCTGTGTATATTTGACTCCTGTTACAAGGTCAGAGCATGTGTTGCACTTGAACTCTGGCCTAACAGCCTTGACATCTGCTAGAAGAACAAGTTTTTGGCCAGCAAGTGGGAGAAGATGTGGTAGGGAAGAAGAAGAACTGGCTTTCTCAAAAGCTGTTCTCACTGCCTGCATGTTCTTCCCTCTGAGCCTTCAGATCTCAGTCTAATTCTCTATTCTTAAGTAGGTCAAATCCCTACTTAGGTGGTATCTTGGTACCATATACCTCTCCATATGAGGAGAGAACAGAAAGCAACTGTTTGCTTAATGCCAAACCACAAAAACATGGCACCTTCCTAGCTCCAGCTAGGAAGTCCTTATTGAAGTCAAGACCCATGTCTATACTTGATCACTAGTCTCTCTACATTTCAATGAATATTTGTTGAATAAATAAATTAATAAATGGTTAAATGAAGGCTTGGATGGATGGATGGATGGATGGACGAATGGGTGATGGGAACCCAATACAACTCCATATGGGCCCTGTCCATCTTCCTATGGTCCTGCCATCCTGAGAATTCTGTTGTTTCAGTGCAAAACTTAAAGAAGCCCAGTCAATAGGTGATGGTGTTACTGGATGCTCATGATGAATTACTGCAGGAGCAACTAAGAAAGGCCAAGAGAGCAACCAAAGAGAAGGGCTAGGAAGATAAAAGGCAGAGAGGGAGAAATAGAGAGATTGAGAGGTTTGCAGAAAAACAGAACATGGGCCGCTGGAGGAGAAAGGCAGAAGCTTTGAGGACCGGAATGAACAGCAGAGGGAAGAAGGGCGCTAAGACTAGCAGTGAGGAAGGGGAGGCAGCTGAGAGCAGGAATCATGGAAAAAGAATTTGCATCATCAGGAAAACAAAAATGATAAGAGCTTCTCAAATACAACTGTGGGGAGGTGAAAGTTGAAAGTGGGAGGCTTGTAAGAGGGAAGGAGAGGAGGTGAAGAATCCTAACCAGAAAAAAAAAAAAAATTAAATAGCAGAGAAAGAGAGAAACAAGATGAGAGGAAAATGCTGGCCCTGAAAGCTGCAGAAGGGGTGCTTGGTGTGAGAGAGCCAAAGCCACAGCCGCTCTGCCAAGGGAGGAAACCTTAGGAGACCCTCCCAGCCAGAATCTTGAAGTCTCAGACTTTTTCCACCTTATGAGCTGTAAATTGATCTATTCACTGAGAGAAACCTGGTTTTTATTGAGTAATTTCCTCTGAACGACCTCCAGTTTTGAAAATGTCCCCAAAGTTCTCTGACTACCGCCTCCCCCTCCAGGTCCCTGTGTCAATGCCCGTAAATCACGGTGAGGCAGGCCCCCCCCCTTGCTGCTCCTCAGGTCCCTTGGCTAATCCTGATATGGCACTGGGTCCCACTTGGTGCAGAGACCTCGGATCTGTTTGTTCTGCCAGCCAGGTCCCAGCATGCACCTCGCTGAGCTCGCATCCCGGCAGCAGCTCGGGCGCCCCCAGCCACAGCAGGGATTTCTAACTGGTCCCAAGCCACGTCCTCCGCCTGGCCGCAATATCAAGGAAATTTCTCAATTTTCCTTCTTTGCCCTCACACAGGGCCTTTTGCACATGCAAACAAGGGACTCTTTATCGGGAACATTGTCCATCACTTGCTTTTACATTGCGTCTTTTATGCCTGCCTCCCTCAAAGCATTTTCACAGACAAGTGTCATTGTCTCCCTTTACAGATGGTACCAAGAGCGAAGCACAGAAAGTTAAGGGGTTCAACAAAGGTCTCTCAGACAGTCAGAGCAGAGGTGGGAACAGAACTCAGAGCTCCCTGCTCCCAGGCCTATCACCTGCTCCCTCCCAGGCCCAGCTGGAAACAGGTCAGCCTCTGAGTGCCCTTCCCACACTCCAGCAGCGTGCCAACCCCCTCATCTTTGCTACTTAAAGTTCAGAACTCAAGCCTCATCTTCCTAACCAGCGTTGCACAGATCTTTGGATGGAAGGGGCCATCTCACAAAATCAATCGAAGGCCGATGGACTTGCCAAGACCCAGTAGGGTGGGAGGGAGGCCTGAGGGCCCTCCCAGGAGGTGAGATGCAGGCGTCCGGCTAAAAAGCAATTACATTACCTGTGTGGCTGAGGTTTTACTGCCTGCTCAATCTGAAAGTTAGCAAAGTAGTAATCAATGAAAAGGAAATATAATTGAGAAGATTAAAAGCTGAGGGTGGGTATGGACCGGGGAGGGAAGTGATTGCTAAAGAGGTCCATTTGTATAATTCAAAGGTCGATGCCTCTCATTAAACTCGCATCTCCAGACACTCAGGGGATGAAAGAGAATCTCTCCGTGCTGACTGGCTGACACCTAAGAGTTTCCTCCGGCCACTTTCAAGGGCAGCGTGAGGCCAGAGGGACAGCAGAAGCTGTTGGAAAGAGAATTTAGGGGAATCCATAAGCAAACGCACATTTGGAGAATGGAAACACGAAGCGAGGCCTTCTGATCCTTCTTAAAAGTATACCGAGTTTCTTGTAGACTCTGAGGGCTTGTTCACATGATCGAAATGCAAGCTGAACTGATACCCAAGGAAGTTCTAGACTGGCATGGCCTCACCTTCTCTGTTATACTAATAGCTCCTCCTCATCCCCACCCCCCACGCAAGATACACACATACGTTTACCTTTACATGGAATGCATGTATTTCTTCAGCTTTGAATCAGTGCTGGGCTCTGGCTGACACCACATGTTTACTTACAGAACTACCAACTGCCTCTGCCTCTGAGACAAGTGACAAGCTTGTCCCCTTTGCTCCTCTCTGGGAAAGAAGGTGTGTAGAAGAACGTGTGTGTGCGCTCGCACAGGTGAAACTGAGATGGTGGGATCTGGGCTCCAGGAGCCAGGGCACCCTTGCCTTCCAGGACACAGGCATCGGAGCAGACAATCCCATGGTTGCCTTCCTGCCCCTGCTCTTTTTCTGTTGTGGTTGCTAACGAGATGTCCAGTGTATCCAGGTCTCCGTTGCCATTCATTTCCTCTTCTGTCCTTATTGTCTACACCAGGGAACCCTACAAGTATGTCTTGGACACCACAGGATACAGATGGGGCTGCCAGATTTAGCAAACGTACTAGTTCACTGTGGCCTAACACATTACCACAAACTTACCCACTTAAAACAACATACGTTTCCTCTCACTGTTTGCAGGGGTCAGGAGTCAGGTGTGGTAAGGATGGGTTCTCTGCTCAGGGTATTACACAGCTAAAATCAGGATGCCAGCCCAGCTGCCATGTCTCCCAAAGCTCCGGGTCCTTCAGGCTTTCTCGGAGTGATGGAAGAATCCAGTTCATTGCAATGTAGGACCAAGTTCCCTATTTTCTCCCTGGCTGTTAACTAGGGCTGCTCCCGGCCCCTGGATGCCAACTCCTGTTCCCTGCCACGTGGCCTTCTCGGCAACACAACAGTTTTCTCTTTCAAGGCCAACAGAAGAATCCTGTGGCGTTAAATCTCAGACTTCTGTTTCTGGCCTCCAGACCCAAATGTGAAAGGGCTCACGTGGTTAGTTCCACCCACCTAGATAATCTCCGTTTTGATTAGCTCAAAGCCCACTGATTGGTAACCTTAATTACCTCTGCAAAAAACCCCTTTTGCCATGAAATGTCACAGGACCGATGTCCCCTCGTAGTCACAGGTTTCACCCACACTCCAAGAGAGGAGATTATACAAAGGTGAGGGTCAGAGGGGAGCGCCTAAGAATTCTGCCTCAAGCAAGAAATAAAAAAATAAAATAAAATAAAATAAAATAAACAGGCCCAGTTACATTTGAATTTCAGATAAACGACAAATAATTCTTTTCGTGTGAGTATGTCCCACACGATATGTGGCATGGGCTTCTACTCAAATATCATCCATTGTTTATCTGAGATTCAAATGTCACTGGGCATCCTGTGTTTTATCAGCCACCCCGACATGCAGAGCCTCGGGGTCTCTGCTCTGCCAAAGGCCAGGATCCGGCTGCAGTAGGAGAAGGCATTTTCCTTCGTGAAGCAAGCAGCAGTAGAACTTTCTTCAGCTGGGGGCCCCTTCGTGATAAGAGAAGGCCTCTGTGGCCTTATTTCTGCAGCATCGTTCTCTCCTCTCTCTCCCCCAGCTCCCTCGGCCCACGGCTGTCAACACCCTGCAGGCACACGGAGAGCAATTGCTGTTCCCAGGCCGTGTGCAGAAGTGGGCCCCCGAGGTCAGCCACAGAGCCTCCCTGGCCTGGAATCCCAGCCTGGTGGGTGGGGTGGGGAGTTGGGAGGGGAGTTTGGGCTCCGGGAGAGGCAGAAACCACCCCAGGCCCTCTCTGCTCTGCCGTGTGTGGCAGATTCCTGCCCCAGAGGCCCGCTTGCCCTGGAGGTGAGTCATACAGGCTCTCTGGACCTCGGAAAGCTCCCCTCATCGGAGGAGGAGTTTTCCTTGTGAGCGATGCTTGGCTCTTCTCACAACTGTTCCAAATCCTTGCCAGCAACACTTCAAACTCTGGCCAGCCCAGTGTTACATTTGAACAGGCCAGGCCCTATTAGCCTGATCCGAGGATAGGGTTATTCTTTCCAGTTTTCACTAACAAAAATCCCCTTTTATTTGGACACTCAAGTGGCCTCTAGGAATGAGGCTTTCATGAGTTGCCAAAAATGTTCAGATGCGGCAACATTTGTGTGTGTGGCCAATTACATCGGTACCTCTGGGGCTGATCCCACAGGCCTTTCTCAGGCAAGATTCTTGTGAACTTCCAGCGGACCCCCACCCTCTTTCCTGAGTTCTGTTTGCAGGAGGAGGCCCTCGGCGGCTGTGGATGGGCTCACGCATGGAGTTCTTACCCTGATGAAACCAATCTGAGTGGGGAGAGTGATTTATAGGAGCACTTGCCAATGCATTATTAGAATTAATATCATTATTTTGCTGCTTCCCTTTTTAGGTTTTCTTCTCATAAATCAATTTAGTTTGATCAGATTGGGCTGAGTTTTGGTTGCACACAGACTAGAGTGTTCTGTGTTGTGGGAGCAAAGGACCACTGGCGAGGGAGACAATGCCTCCATTGTCCCTGGTTTAGTGAAAGCTCAGGTTTTGCAAGTATTACATGTACTCGTGGATGTTGTGCAAAGCAGGGATCAGTGAGATTGTTTTGACCTGAAAGCGATCTCCCTACAGCATTGGTTTCTCAGTCTCTAGTTGTTGTGAGTTGCCCTTTCCATAGCCAAGCAACGGCCACTGAAAGGGTGGTAGGTGTTTTTATAATCATTCTTTCTTTCCATCTTCATTCCACTAACTTGTCTCAGAGCTGCTCTGAGTTTGAGTCCTTTCCTTCACTCTCATACTGTTTAAATACACTGGTAGCGCCCAGCTGGAGTGGCTCAGCGGTTGACGTTGACCCATGAACCAGGAAGTCACGGTTTGACTCTGGTCAGGGCACGTGCCTGGGTTGCAGACTTGATCCCCAGAAGGGGGCGTGTAGGAGGCACCCAATCGATGATTCTCTCTCACCATTATGTTTCTGTCCCTCTGTCTGAAGTCAATAAAAACATACTTAAATACACTGGTAGTGCACTCTTCTTTATTGCTGATGCTTATCCCATTGCTAACCCAGCGCAGGCGCTAACCTCCCATAAGAAGCCCATGAACCCAGACATCTGGGGTGTATCATGGGGGTTTGCATGCCCTCTTCCATTGGCCTCTTTGTGCACCTCATGCAAAGCTTCCCTGCACCTCATACTACCTGCTTCCCAAGAACATTGCAGAAGACATCACTTTGAAAGCATGAGGTGTTTTTCTTATGAACAGGACATCAGAAATGCTGAGACATTCGTCTGCAAAAGGAGATCAGAAAAGGCTGCTTAATCTTCAAGTCCAATCTTGTTCCTTCGCCCTTCATCTCTCTCACCCACCCCGTCTTCACCCTTGCATTTGCTGCCCACCCACTCGTCAGAGTTCTGTGCATTGGCTTTTGTTGTCTATACTTCTTGCCTGAGAACTCCTCTTTGTTCTGAAAATGAAAACTCAGGAGAAAAAACTTAGACGAACAGGGTGCGTTCCCACTGGTACATGCACCTGCTCCTACCAGGAATTCGGATGCTAACCCCTCAAAGGGTGGCCAAACACCTGGTGGTGCTTTGTTTTATTAAATTTAGCAAGAATCTAGCACAAAATTAAGCTTAAATAAACCTTAAAGAGGTGGGGCTTCCAAACCCTGGGTCTTACAACACTCACTCACTAAACAGTTGTTGAATCAACTGGATTTGATATTGGTGGATTTTTCTGTTTTAAGAGAAATTACGAAAATAAAAACCTTTCCCCCAAAAGAGAGCTTTCCCCAAATAAGGGTTTATGGCTATATTTTTAGTGGCAATCCCATGTCAGAGCTACATAATGAGCCCTTCCTGCCCCAGTACATGGAGCTGGGAATTCTCAGAGCAGCCTCAATTTTACTGGAAACATAACATGCCTACATGTGCGCACAGCACATTGTACCATTATTGTTCCCCCAATCCCAATTCACACACCTTCTCTGGCTAACACAGGCAAGTCTATTTCTTCCAAGAGGGGACATTACAAAGGAAAATGAATCAAGAAATTGCTTTTGGAAACTGAAAGAGATCTCTAAAAGGTTGGTTCTGGAATGCACACCATGGAGACAGCAATCCAAGGTGACAAAAACTTGGCTAGTGATGTTACAAGGCTGGAGCACTCTTACCACCTTGTAATTCCACGTTCTATGTCACTAGGTTTCATTTCAGCTACGTCATTAACACAGTGTTCTTGGAAGCAGACACATTATTAGCCCCATTTCACATATGCCAAAATTGAGGCTCTGGGAAATTAGGTATCTTGCCCTAACACGCAAGGGTATGCACTAAAGCCAACTTGCTTATTCTCCTTTTGAGAGATGCTGTTCAGAATGAACACGTTTTTCTACATAACAGCTCTTATTAACATATCCTTCCAACCAGGCTGTGAAGTCCTTAATGACGATGACAAAGACAATGATGATGGCGATGATGGCAATAGTGACTACTTATTTTGACCCACTATCTTTCAAGCAGTGTGTTATGCTTGAATTTAATTTAATCTTCAAAATGATCCTGTCAGTTCAGATAATAATATTAGCCCCATTTTATTAATTAAGAGAAAAAAGGCTCAGAGATGTTGATGAACTAGTCCAAAGTCACACAGCTAAAAGATAGGCAAGCTCTCATTTGGACTGTGCTGCCTATGCTCCCAGTAACTGTTGGATTGCGCTGAACCAAACATCTGGTTAGAAAGGCTGGGCTGATGGTTTTCGTATCTCTTTCCCTTTAAAGCTCAGACTTTCTCATTTCTCACAGCAGGCATTTCCAACTGCTAGCCCCATTTAACATTTCATAGTGTGCAACTGACTGATCCCAACACAGAGCTGACCATCTGGAGCATGATGCATGGGGTGCAAAGGAGGGCAAAAGGTAAGGTTCTCTCTCTCAATAGCTACATTTGAGGCTCAATATTGTCCTACTTCTGGTTTCTCACCAACAACATAGATCAGAGCCACTAAGAGAGATGCACTTACGTGCTCCAATGAATCTCATTGTAAATGATGCACAGTATATATGATGCAGGCTAAGCAAGGTTTGCCCTAGAAACACTAGCAGAATGTAGAAATGTGTAGTCATGCCTCAACTACTGGAAATGTTCATGGAACATTGTGGATAATGATTCATCCTTTTTTGAGATAGTGTGGTTGCTCGGTCAAATCAGAAGAGCTGTGTTCAGCTCCTACTTCGGAAACACACTACCTCTTAAGTAACTTTTCTCATGTTAACTTCAGGCAAGTTCATTTCACTAACATACTTCCTCACCTACAAAAACGGGATAATGCTAGTCTACTTTCAGCTGCTATGAGGATTTCAGTTGCTTTTCACCAGCAAAGAGCAGACCCTCAACGAATATTGCTTTCCCTTTTGGAATAGATGCAGTATAATTTAGCTTTATCTCCCAGACGCTAGTTTCTATAAAACTGTAACCATCACGTTGTAGACAGTGTCTTAGCATAGAGAAGCACTCGGAGGTTATGGACTTAAGTGACCTTGATTTACCCTTGCACTAAGCACTCCAACCCACTTGTATGGACTAGCGATGTTCAAAACTGACACCTGGGATGTTCTCTGAGGCTGGGGAATCCAAATGTTAGGGACAGCCCCACACTGCTATGCTGGTATTTCATATCTTTGTCCCATGCATCAGGTATCCACTCTGTTGGTGTTACCCCCGTTTCTATTTTTGCCTTCTCTACTTCTTTGCCTCCCTTCCTCTAGATTTCTCAGCCTTTAGTACCAGTGAGACTTAGCTTATATCACTGCTAACTGCTCCAGTCAAGGGCCCAGCAAGAAACAGATGGCACACTCAAATTCAAAGAACTCTAGAAAGATTTGACTCAAAAGCTCTTTACCAAGTGTAACTGTACCATACACGGATGGTGCAATGCCCTAGGTCTAAAAACAAGGGAGCTGTTACCACTTCTAAGACCACAGGAGTGAGGAAAGGGAACCTGGAACTTAACTTCTAGAACCTGGGAGGAGTGTCATAGAGAGACGCCATTGGAAAGGGGGATAAATACCTCAAACTTTCCTCCCTGTCTTCCATATCCTGCAAGGCTTCCCCACTGGACAAACCCGACGAGAAGCCAAAGATTAAGACTTTCAGGAACCTGAGTGAGGAGAAGAAAGATAGAGGGTCTGGAGGGGCACAGACACCAAGAAAAGCTGCCTTCTTCTGACCATGAACCCAGCAGTCACACACTTAGACCTTTTACAGCAGCTTTTAATGCTCTTTTGGGCCTGGACTCCCCACTATGCAAGATCGCCCCAGGTCCTGAGTGTGGGGGTTGGGGGGTAATTAGGGTGTGGCTGTCCTTTTGTGCAGACTTACAGGCTAAACTGTGTTTTCAATCTTTGTTTCATTTTCCTTCCTTTCTTTAATTTACTATCGCCTGTTCTACACTTTATGGAGCTATTTTAAGCATGCACAGGAGATCTTCTTGCCATACACAGGGAACAATCAATGTTCTCACTTAATAATTCATTCTTTCATTAAATGCCCCAAGTAATTAAATAAAACATGAATAAATTCCACAGTGATATTTGCTAAAGTTTTGTTTCTAGAGACTTTTACCTGTTAGAGGGTATGTTGGGGCCATTATTCACTGTGATGAACAATGAAACAAGGAAACCTTTACGGTATGTAGTCACAGAGTACTAATTTCATTGTAATATTTATCAGATGCCTATGAAGCACTAGATACGTTAGAGACATCCCCTCCCATAGTGAAGCGGCCCCATGAAGTTTTAAAAAACTGGGGCTCAGAGAAGCTCAGTGTCTCACCAAGGATCACAGCAGGCAGAATTCAATACTGCATTTGCCTGGCACCAAAGCCCTGCTTTGTCTACAGTCCCCACCACTCCATCTAATACTTCTATGCGGAAGTAGGCGATGAAGAAAAATAGCCTAATAACTCACAGAATTGCCCACATTTCAATGCATGCATATGGGATGGGAGAGCGTGAGAACCAGCTGTGGGTTTCAGAAGCTTGGAAGACCACCTCTGAGGAATGATCTAGAGCAGCGGTCAGCAAACCGCAGCTCTCGAGCCACATGCAGCTCTTTGCCCCCTTGAGTGTGGCTCTTTCACAAAATACCGGCTCTTCCACAAAATACCGACTTCTGCGCATGGGCCATGAAGTTTCAATCACACTGTACGTGCACGCCTGCACGTGGTATTTTGTGGAAGAGCCACACTCAAGGGGCCAAAGAGCTGCATGTGGCTCTCGAGCCGCGGTTTGCCGACCACGGGTCTAGAGAATGGGAGTAAAGGAGGGAAGAAAACTGGCAGAAGATAGGATCTTCTTTTCTTACCTCATTCCCCTGAGCATCCTTCCCCAAAAGAAGGTCAGCCAGCATTTTTCCATGAGCCCAACTGTTTATCTAAGTTCTCTGAAGACGCCACCTCACAGAGTGCAATGGTGCCCTGGCTCTCCTATGAACCATTAGCAGGCACAACTGCTCCTGAAGGGCTTTCATTGGGGTCACACTCCTTTCAGCATTGGGGTCACACTCCTTTCTCAGAATTTGCTCCTTTGACAACCTCCCTGTTAGCATGTTCCGATTGTTTCACCATTAACTTCTTCACTTTAACATTAGTTTCGAGAAGGTGTGGATTGATGCTAAGTCTCCCGAAAGTCCCCTGAATGTTAGCATAGTCCCATTCCTTGGGGAGGAAACTCATTTCCATGTGCATCCCCACCCTACCCCAAAGAGCTCCTGTCCTACTCATCCCCTTTAGAATAATGGCCCTATTATTCCCTTTGTGGTCCTGGTAACCCTGGAGTCCTGCCCCTCCCTCACAGCCACACCAAATCAGTCAGCAAGTCCCGCTGTGAGTCTCTTCCTTTTTCTTGCTAACAATGAACATCTCCTTTGACACACACTAAACACCAGAGCAGTGGTTCTCAACCTGTGGGTCGCGACTCCTTTGGGAGTCGAACGACCCTTTCATAGGGGTCGCCTAAGACCATCAGAAAACACATATATAATTACATATTGTTTTTGTGATTAATCACTATGCTTTAATTATGCTCAATTTGTAACAATGAAATTGGGGGTCACCACAACATGAGGAACTGTATTAAAGGGTCGCGGCATTAGGAAGGTTGAGAACCACTGCACTAGAGGGTTTTGAATGACTGAACAAATGCACCATTTTGAGAGAGTCTCCCCATCACCTCTCCACTCCCTATCCATGTTCCACTGGGCCACTAGAGTTAACTTTGTAGTATTTAGATTTGATCATTTTACTTCCTTACGTAAGGTACCTCCAAATGTCTGCTAATTGTTTCAGAGAATATTGCAAACGCTCTAACCTGACACCACAGGGGCTCCACCTTCTTTTCCAGGTGCTCCCTCTAGCCTACTGTGCATTCTTTATTCATCTATGCCTCCCGACCTGTGCTCATAGTATCCTCTCTACCCACAATGCCCATCACCTACCTCTTATCACACCTCCTGCATTACCACCAGTCCATGCTCTTAACCACCACACTGGGAGAGAAAGAATCCCCTGGCCCAGCTTGGCTCAGTTAGCTATGGCAAGGGGAACATGACCACCTACCATAGACACTTCTTGTGCATATGTGCACACCTGTTATAAACATGGCCATTGGGGAGCACTCATCTATGGGGGCTGGGCATGGAAGGGTGAACCATTAGAAACCACGTAGCCACATCACATTATCTGTTCTATTTCCTGTGTTGCTGTAGGAACAGAGGACAATCTCTATGTCCATGAGCCAGTGTGTTACATAGGACCCAGGCATCCCAGAGGCTTGTCTGCCAACTGGGAGAGGCTCATGCAGGGGACTCACCTGTTATATTGGTTAGCTAACTGCTTTTCTTGTCATTCATAATATAGGGCAGGGCAAAAGTAGATTTACAGCTGTGAGTATGCAAAACATTGAGTTTATTCTTGTATTATTATTTATTATTGGATTATTTTAATATGAACAACTGTAAACCACCACAGTTGCTCCACCCTGCGTATGGAGACATAATTCTTTGTAAGTTCTTTCTGGCTCTTGGTAACTCAGCCTTAAGTTACCATGCACACCCCTAAAGGAACAGGGGTTAAAGAGGGAACGGGTGGGACACATCAGAGAGGGGAGAGCACAGAAATCCATGCACTTCTGGTAATTCTTTTCTCTCCTTCCTTGTTGCAGCCACCCACTGGAATGCATGTGAGATCAGAGTTCTCTAGAATATTTCTGATGTCCCTTATCTGCAGAACCTTTTCTTCAAACGAGACCTCATGACACAATATTAATGAATTTGATAGAAATGGAGCTGTTGGGTGCAGGGGACTGGGAGCATTGCATGTCCTCCCCAAATCCCTCCTTCACAGTGGCCTGGAGGCCCCGAGCTGGAGCATAACTGGGAAAGACCGATATCAGGTAGGTCTGCCCACCAGAGAGGACTGAATCTCCACCAGGGCCCAGGGGGTTTCATTACAAGCTCTGGTTGAGTTTTCTGTATTAGCTTTTCATCAAAGAATTCTAACAAAGCTGTTTTTCTTTTACCTTTGCAGGCCCCTTATTTGAGAGAAAATGGCTATATCATTTGTGGCCTGCGTGTGTTGTGTCTGGTTCCCGTGGTTTGTTTTCCTGCTTTGAAAACGAAACCGTTCATGGCTCAGAGATGGAAAGCAGACCATGTTTTGTCAGCGAGGCCATTCGTCATGTCCCCCAGAGGGGGCTGTGAACTCCCGCAGCCTCGAGCTCCGCCAGCACGGAGACCACCCACGTTGTGGAGCTCAGAGGGCCACCAGGCAGCGCTGGGCACGAGGCTCTGCTACCCAGCTGGCCTGAGGCCTCAGCCAGCTCCCGCCCACCCCTGGGGATGCAGCTCTGAAATAAACCAGTGTGATGGTTCTGGGAGACCAGATTCTACCTGGCAATTGAGGTCTCTTGCAGCGCAAGTCTGAGGTGGGCCCAGGGTAAACTTGCAAAACTGTCCAGAGTGGGCAGAGCGTCTCAGATCCCGGTAAGAAAATCACCTTGACTGCTCTGCCAAAAGTTGTCTGGCTTTGTATGAGTTGAACTCTTTTTGTTTTTTACTGTTCTGCAGAAAGCTAGTTGTTAAAAGCTCTGATCTACAGCAAAGCATTTCTGTTAGAGAATGTCTGCACCTGCTGGGTGGGGGAACCAAAGGAGGCATGCAGAGGCCTCACTGCAGAAAGAAGTTCCTGACACAGCTGTCCCGGGCAGGCCCGCGTTTCTCAGCAACTCTGTCAGACTCACCCGGAAACTTGCTAAAGGTGCAGTGGTCTGCACTGGCCCACCCGGACCTTTGGGGCCGGCAGCCTGGCACCTGCATTTATAACAAGTTTCCCGGGTGATGGTGACTGTGAACTCATTTGAGAACCAGGGCAGTGTGGACTGCAGGACTCCATGTCTGGGGACTGTCTCTCCAGGTGAGCCCAGAAGGGTGCTCTGGTCTCCAGTGCTGATTAGCCGGACCAAAGGGAAGCATCCTCATGGCTTTGCCAAGTTGTATCGAGACTGGAGAAAATCAGCACAGAGCTCAAACCTCCCAAATCCATAAAAGACTGGGGGAAGTAGGCCATTTGGACCAAAAGAGCCACATAAGACAGAGCGGGAACTACTTGTGATTGGGCTCGGTGAGGAACAAGTTGAGCCTAGAGCCTGCATTTAAAACCTTGCTGCATTCTTATGTCTGTGTTCATTTTATAGGAAACAATAACTGACTCACATTGTAATTTTATAAAGATAAAGTTGTAATGGAAAAAAGCACGGATATGCGCGTTCTCGCTTTCCTGTAAACCTATTGGACATCCTATCTTATTGCCTTAGGCATGCGCAGCCAAGGTACTGTCCACCTAGGGGAGACTCCAGGTGTCAGGAGGGATCAAGAGCATAGACGGGACTTCCCTTACAGCTGCAGGGATACCCAGCCCACTGCTTATCCTGACCCCAGAGTGCATCTGCCCACTTCAAGTTCCCCAGAACCTGCTGCAGTAGTCCCAGCCTTTCAGGCCCTCTCTGCTGACCCCTGCCCAAGAACGGCCAGGGACCAGGCTGCGCTCCAGGGATCGCCTGGGTTACCAGTTGTCCCGGACCATTTGGTGCTTCGTCAGCTCCCACACTGGATGGTGACTCCTGAGTCAGACTTCCCGACTTCATGACTTCAGCATGTGTGGCCGAAGGGACTGAGCGGTCATGCTCTCCACAACATCTGGCAGGCTCTGTCTCTTGGGCTTCGTGCAACTTTTCTAAGGAGAAAAAAATCCTTATTATCTCATTACTTTCTCATTGGGTACAATGGTGCTTTTTGGTGGGAGGAGGAGATACTGGGGGGTGGGAGCGGGGGGAGAGAGAAAGGCTTTTCTTCCAGTGCACTATCTGCCTTTGAAATCCAGTGATGAAGATGTATGTGGGAGGAAAGGACTTTGGAAGGAAGATACATTCCAAGACCTACTGGCCCGAGCAGTGGGCTAATCATATGTATATCACAAATGATTTATATGGATACAATCAGGATTCCTGGGATGAGGGACGGCCATTACTGGCTATAGCCAAGTATAAGAAAGAAAGAAAGAAAGAAAGAAAGAAAGAAAGAAAGAAAGACCACCAATGATGTGAGGAGAGAAAGCAGAATTAGAGAACAAGTAAATGATGAAATGGCATTTCTTTTTTAAAAAAAGAAAGAGCTGGAGGGAAGAACCAAAAGACAGCCCTCTACTTTACAAGAATTATATTTTCTATTTCCCTGATCACCCCTCTTCTACTTTTAAAAAGAAAGATAGTTTTGTTTATTGTATTAATAGCCTAGAAGTACTTCACTACATCGGACATTGTTGATTTAAGGAGTCTCTCTTTATGTCGGAATATACAACAATGAGTCAATATCTGAAATTCATTTAGACTTAGTAAAGATTCAGCGAGTAATTGAGATGACTATTATGAATTTTTTTAAAATTATCTTCACTGGTGAATAAAGTTGTTTGCTTTGGGGACAGAAAGATAAGTTAAAGTGAGTCCATCATTGGTTTCCTTTTCTCTTCATTTTTATTTCCCTACTTTTTTGGTAAAAAAAATAAATTTTTAAATAGGATAAAGATGATCAAATTCCAATTAGCATTTGCATTCATCTATACTAATAAAAGGGTAATATGCTAATTAGACTGGATAGACCAGGCATCTTCCGGATGTCCTTCTGGACAAAGCAGCAGTGGGGTGACCTGCCCGGTCACCTCCTGCAGAGGACTTCCCCTGAGGGCTGTGAGAGGGGGCAGGCCAGGCTGAGGGACCCCTCCCTCCAGTGCACAAATTTTTGTGCACCGGGCCTCTAGTATTTGTAATAATTATTTTCTTTGTGATCATCATGCCACGTAGGACTCGTGCATTCTTGCAGGGTAACAGCGTTCTCCATATTATGAGGACTAAAAAAATGGATGCAGGCAAAGTTCTTGGTTGTCAGCTGATAACTCGGCATCAGCACCACCTCTTGCTACATTCTCCTCTGCATGACAGAGGGGGGGAGCTGAGAGCACATCTCTCAGAAATCTCCCCTATATGGCTTGGGTGAGAGTCTGCCTCTCAGAAGCCCTTGCACAAAGTTTGGAAGCCAGGGTTCTGCACCAGTTCCAAGCAGACATGTGGTCAGACAGCAGATGTGGGGGTTTCCAGGCAAGCCCTGGAGCATCACCGGCTCTGGAGCTGTGGGCCAGTGGCATTGGCTTCCTAGAGACTTGAACTCACAGTGACTTCCCGGCAAGCTTTTGAGAGTTACTCACCCCAGTGCTGCGGGGCTGCTGAAATGAGCAGTGGACGTTTCCCTGACCTTTGCTCCCCAGTGCTTCCATTGGTTGTGTAAGCTTCTAATTCTCTGAATTAAAGACATTACTGCTTGCGCAGGCCCAGTGGTTCAGTCAGTTGAGTATCATCCCGTACGCTAAAAGGTTGCAGGTTCGATTTCTGGTCAGGGCACATACCTAGATTTCAGGTTCTATCCCCAGTCCGGGCGTGTGCAAAAGGTAACCAATCAATGTTTCTCACTCACATCTCTCTCTCTCTCTCTCTCTCTCTCTAAAAATCAATAAAAACATATCCTTCGGTGAGGATTAAAAAATTTAAATTAAATAATAAATAAAGATTTTGCTGCTTTATAATACCTAGAGTAGCTTCTGTTTCCCTGACCAAACTCTGCAAAATGCAGCCAGCCATTGGAGTGGAAGTATGGACATAGGAGATGATAAGGAAGCATATAAGCTACTGCCTTCCTTCCCTTGGAAAGGGCCTAGCAGGGTCTGACACGCTGCCTGGCAGTTCCGTGGGGCCACATCCCAAATCCAGGCAAGGTGGCAGGTAACCCACCTCTGATGTTCCTCAGAGTTCAGCAGAAATGGCACCCAGCCCCCAAGATACTCCTTCCTTAGAGAAACAGCCTCTACTTTAAGCATCCTGCTCTACAGATTTCAAACGTTAATAGCACAACTTCTGGAACATATTGATTCAGGTTTAAAAGGAACCACCTGTGTCCAGCATTCACTCAGTATTCTGTAACAGCAGATTAACTCAAGTAGAAAAACAATGTTTCGGTCTCTTTAGTCTATTACTAATCTCAGCAAAATCGACTGTTTGGCCCTGGATGCAGGCTCCATAAACAAGAAAACATGATTAAGGTCGCCAAAAGGAGGGGTGAGCCCTGCCAGCATATATAGACACTCAACAGAATTAACTGAACGAGTTTTTGAAGTCACAGAGAGAATTTCAGGAGACGTGGTTAATAGGACAAAATAATCTCTCCTAGAGGCAGAAAAAAGCATTGAAACTTTTTAACTCTCCCAGGGGAGGAGCTAACATCATCAAAAGATCCTTTCAACACCTGAACCTGAAGAGGCACCAGCTCCAGAAAATCCAATTTCTAGGTCTCTAAGAAAGAAAGGACTGTGAAACTATGGGTTTCTAGAACCACCCCCGCCCTTGACCTAAGTATTTAACAACACAAGAATGATTTAACAGGCATGCCAGCCAGGGAACACATAAATAGTTCCATTTTCCAACAAAGGGAGCCATTTAAAACCTTCATGAAATATCATTTTTAAAAAATCAGTGTCAAGAACAACACAGGCAATATTTTGAACATGATCTCAGAGTAGTGTTTCAAATTTTGTTTCTTCCTGTGGTGAAAAGAAAGTACTATTCAGAAGCATGGCGTTTAATCCCCAGGACTGGCCATGTTTTAATTGAGTGGACCTTGAGGGAAAAAATCACTTTGCTTCCTTGAGTTGCTTTTCTTCAACCATAAAACAAGGATAATGGCATGTGCCCACCTACCCGCTAGGATTATTATGAGGGTAAACTGATGAGAGTGAGTTGTCTTAGAAAATAAAAATATTCTCAGCATATAACCCATTAATAAAATCTTGTATTCCTGATCATGCAACCCTGTCTAATTGCTCAGACTTTAAGTTACTACTCTTTTCATAACAAAAAACACACACACACATACCACACCCTTGTTAACCAATTTTTATGGAATGGGAATGGATAGTGACTTTATTCTACTGACCTATAAACAGAAGATCTGCAAGCACACAACATTGTTGTTATACACATACTTACAAATACAAAAGTTCATAGCAAAGTTGGTATGGCAACAGCTGGGCTGTGAGTATGAGACTGAAGTGGACCTTGTCCTCACTAATAAATGTCAGCTTGATTTGAATTACTTGCACAAGTACAGCTTAGACACAGCCAAAAAGGAAAACCAAAGCTTTCTCGATAAAATGGAGTCCCAAAGCATAAATAAAAGATTCCACCGGAGAAGAAGGATTTATTATCTCTCACTCAAGAAAAGGATGCACAGTCAATTCTAGGTGACCACATCTCTTAAGTTGTTTGCTACTGGTTCATAAAATGCTCACACATGTGTGTACATGAGCACACACACATACACCACAGGTTCATTAGTTCAACTAAAAGGCAAACTAGGTTATATGTGGGTTACTTGAAATAAAACCAGGAAAGTTCTTTCTTTTCAAGAATTGACACTTCTTTGTCCCTAAAAAAGCAAATTACCCCACATCCAGGTCAGAAACACTGATGAACATTTACATCAGCCAAAGAGAATCTGGGATTTGGAGAACTGAGGTTACCAGAGTGAGACCGTCACAAAAGAGACCAAATGTCTGAAACTTAAAAACCTTCCTACTTAGCATGCATGTGTGAATGAATTTGTTCTGCATCAAGCAAGTTTGAACCATGTCTAATTGACCCCCTTATCAGCTACTTGATCAGAAATAATGGAAATAATCATTTTAAAGCATAAAGCCCTTCATTCTCCAAGTTCTTCAAGCCACCAGAGATATGACACTATGAAAAATTTTACATTTTTTGTGAGGAAAACCCAAGTACCTTTGGTAAAAGCAGCCATCTAGAAATGAAAGGCCATAATATATTTTTCTTTTTCTTTTTTTTAATACCATACGTGAACTAAATGCCTCCCCTTTTAAACATAATTTAGACAGCTTTACAAAATCAATATCAGATATTTGAGGGATTTTTAAGGTTGTTATATTTATGTACCACTTATAAGTTGTGCCCAGCTCACTGTGTGATCATGCTTACTTTATAATTAAGATAAATGGAATAATTGGGATAAAATATTGGATCAGTGGAGAAGTCATTTGAGGGCTCAGTGAGCATCTCTGTCTTACATTTTAAAAAGCTAATCAATAGCCCTGGCCCATGTGGCTCAGTTGGTTGAGCATCGGCCCATGCATTCAAAGGCCACAGGTTCAGCAGGAAGCATGCAGGAGGCAGCCAATTGATGTTTCCCTCTCTTTTCCTCCCCCTTCCTCTCTCTCTCTCCCTCTAAAATCAATAAAAACATGTTTTTTAAGAACTCTTTAAAATAAGAAAAAACTAATCAATAAGAAGAAATATTTCAAATATTTGTTGCATTAAACAAATACAGGTAACAGTTCACCATTTAAAACCTGGATTTTCTCCCATGCAAACCCACCTGAGGAGCTCTAACATACCCGTCAAGAACACAAGATTCCATTTCCTTAAGGTTCTGTATCAATTACAATGTCTGATGCTAACAGGTGTAAACAATGAAGAAATGGTCTTAACTCATTTATCAGGAAGGCTAGGCATGTCATGACCCAGGCTCTGTTGCTCTGACATTCTTTCAGGTTGGCCCTTCTGCACATGTTGATATTTAAATTCTGACTAGCGTGATGAAATCTCGGAAGTCCCGCTCTGCCCCGCCAGGAATGCGAATCACCCCTTTGCCCAGTGTCTCCACCTGTATAGGCTTCCCATCCACCAGCCACTTAGTAGGTGCTTCTTCAGTTATTAGATCAACTGTCCCAATATCACAGTGCCTGTGTTCAAACAAACCTTATATTATTTCATAATGTCCCAAAGCACAAGTTAATGATGCTGGCAATTCGGATAGCCAAAGAGAACTGTAAAGTGCTTCCTTTAAGTGAAAAGACATCCACTAGAGTTCTTGGAACATATGCCCCTGGAAAAGGGGGATCTACTGTGTTTTCCCTTTTTATTAGGGCAGCAGTCATATTGGATTAGGGCTCACACTAAGAACCTCATGTTAACTTGATTATCTCTCCAAAGACCCTATCTCCAAGTAAGGCCACATCTGACGTTCTGGGAGTTAAGATTCAACATATGATTTGAAGGAACATGGTTCAAGTCATAACACCATGTCACTGGGAATCTTGAAAAAGAGGACAGGTGGCCTATGATCAGAGATGCTGCTGGTTTATTCCTCCAGTCCAGCCAATTGAGGACATGCTTTCACAAAACAATTACAGGCAAAGTCAGGGCTCCCGGCATGCAATGTAAGGTGCGATAAAAAGCTTGATTTCTTCACCCAGAGACCTGACGTGGCCTCACAGATTACAGTGGTAAAAGGACAGAGCAAAATTTCTGTTACCTCCTTGATCCATTTTCCTGTAGAGATTCCAGCGGAAAATATCTCACTAGGACCCCTTCCAGCCTGCATTCTTGCGTCAGCATTTTTGTTGTTGTTGTTTCACAAGTGCCAAGCATCCACACAGCAGTGCCTATGGGGAAATCATACTCTGTCACCTCTGGGGCATCGCAGGCTGTTCCCTTCTTTATCTCATTTTATCTTCCCAACACTTATGGACACTATGGACATCAGATGGTCCCCTGCTCATTTCCACAGGAGGGAACTGCAAGATTCAGCTTTTAGTCTAGGGTCATGTCATTAATTAATGGCAGGGCTGTGATTAGGTTCTAAGTTTCCTGATAATCTATCAATTACAAGTCAATTTATGGAGCATCTCCTATTTGTTCAGCATTGTGTTAAGTATTAAAGATTGAGACCTGGTGTCAGTCAAATCCAATCGCTGAAACTTCTGGTTTGGAATTAGAAGCCACATCAGCCAAGGCAAGTGGGTTCCTGCCTGTTCTTACCTAAGCTGTGACCCTAAAAGCTCTCAAGACATTTTTTCCTTATCTTGGCATGGTTACATGCAGATCACCCAAAGGCCTTCACTACAACCTCCCACAGTCACCAACGTTTTGAAATACTGTATCCTGCTCTTTGCTAGAACTGATCCCCAGTTCCTCTTGCTGTACCTCGGCAAGTGCTGGAGACTGTCTCTGCTCTCCCCTCCATGCCTTTTAGATGATGGCACTGCCATTTGGTTTGGTCATCTTGCCGCAGAAATCAAAGTTTTAGAGTTTTCCTGGATTCTCAAACCACCTTGACTTATAAAATTCGGGAATCAATTCAAAAAAGAGTGGGCATGCCTCCCTCATTTGTTCAATGGCAGTCCTGTTGGGTACAATAGGCAGGTTTGCTGTATAACAAACAACCACAGGAAAACTCTGTAATCAACAAAAAGTGTTCTTTTTTCTAAAACATCCGTGAATTGTCCGGGGTTTGGCTATTGATGTAGGCTGAGCTTGGCTGGGCTTGGCTCCAACGTGTGGGGTGGGTTTAGAGCTCCTCCACACATGTCTTGTTTTCCCTGGACCAGCACTTACCTGGGGCTTATTCTTTCCATGGCAAAAAGCGGGAGCACAAGAGGGAAAGCCTGGTCTTACAAATCTGCTCCAAGCCTATGCTCACATTACACCCACAACTTCCCACTGGTCAACCCTAAAGTCAAGTAGTGTCAACCTGCAAACCCACCAAAAGGCCATGGCAAAGGTGTGCGGGTATGACACTACTGCAGGGAGTGACCAACTGACCATATTTGTCCTACCCTGTAAAACTAAGGCCCAATTCTTCAGGTGGCCCAAGATGGCCACGCTTCCAGCTGCACAGTTTTATCTTTAACCACTGAGCTCTTCTACCTTCTCCTTTCCTCCCCAAATTCCACGACACCACCTTTTCAAAAGCAGCTCCTCCCTCCTCATGCTGCTTTATTAAAAGCTTTCTGTCAGGCTGGGAAATTGAGGAATCCCACCTGCATCTAATCTACGATAATTTACTAGTAACCCAGCACGATTTGCGTTTTTTTTCCTCAGTCTGTTGCTTGCCTGTTGCATTGTTGTTGGCCAAGTTCCAAACATCATAATAGGAAAGAGAAAAAAGAAACTATTTAGAAGATGATTATCCAAATATCCAAGCCATTCTCCAGGTAATGAATCCATATTGAGTGAGACTAGCTTTTGGAACAATAACATAAGAGGGAAAGAAAATGAAAAATTTCCATCAAAATAAATAGGTTCTACAAGTCTGTCTTTGCAGGCCTACAATATGGAGCCTCATAGATTTAACCATTCACACCTCTCCCATATTTTCAGAGCCATTAACCGGAGTGGACTTGTCCAGGGTTTCAACAATGTCACTGTTTAGCTATAAATTTGGCTGCTGGCTGGGGCCTGAGGTTTCCAATATTGACAGCCAAGGGTCAAACTCAAAAGAGATAGTTCGTGGGGGAAGGGAGAAAACACAGCAGGAAGACTTACTGTGGTGGGAAGCCTTGGTGGCATGGAAAGAGGGTGAAGGCTGCCAGAGGCTTAGGATGCTGAGTTGCAGGACATAGGACCATGATGGCTCTAAGTTAGACTGCAGATAGGTTTCTGCTTCCCAACAGGATGAAAACAATACTGAGCTACTGGATCCCTCCCACATAACCAATCTGGAAGAACCATAGAAATAAGAAGCAAGAATGGGTTTAAGGAACTAACATAAAAACTGTGGGGAATCCTAGGTAGCCTAACTATGTGATGGGGACCAATGGGGGACAGGAGTTATCAGTAACGTCATGGAGAACAGGATGAGAGAAAGCTCTCAAGTTCTGCTCTTGTCCACACTACCTCTAGAAGAGAGTCGCCTGCCTCACTGTGAAAAAGAAGTCAGCAGCGTCAGCCAGGTGGTGGGTGGGAGGTGGGTAAAACCAGGGCAGTGCCAACCCCCTGTGGGGTGAGGAATTGATAAAAAATGTAGACTGATTAGCTGGCTTTGAGCATTCACTCCAATCCCCTCCATGGCCCCTCACCTCTGGATTGGTGGATCATGATCAAAAGCTGTGTTTTGCAAATTGATTTTCACTTCCACTCACAATAAGAATACACATTTTACAGGGGGATCCAGTACTTGTACAGCTCTGTGCAAATGAAAGAGTTTCAAAATACCTTGTGCTTACTGTTGGGATGCCTTTATATTTTTAAACCTATTCTATTCTTCTATTCTATTCTATTCTATTCTATTCTATTCTACTCTACTCTACTCTACTCTACTCTACTCTATTCTACTCTATTCTATTCTATTCCATTCTATTCTATTCTATTCTATTCTATTCTATTCTATTCTATTTATTCTATTCTATTCTATTCTTCTATTCTATTCTTTCTATTCCATTCCATTCCACTCCATTTGATTTCTTCTTCCTCTCCTCCATCTCTTCCTCCTCCTTCTCTCTCCTCTCCCACCCCTATACCAGATGACTCACTAAATTGATTTCATGACCCATTAATGTGTTGCCACCCAGAGTTTGGAAAACTTATCCATAAATATTATTTCCTTCCTAGGTTGCCTTTTCAGGTATTTTAAGGGAGGATCCTAACTAAAGTTGTGGCCAAATGGAGGAACAAAATATTGGTGGGAGGGCTACAGTTCTGTGGGCCCTGGAGCACTCCACTGTAGAGCTCCCCCTGCCCCTCTTCTAGGAGCTGAGTTTCAGCCCCTCCTTCAGTATACATAACCAGATATGGGAACTCTTACCCTGAAAGGAAAAAAATAACTTTAATATAGGATTCTATATTCACCCAAATTGTGACTTAAATCTGGTGGCTCAATAGGTATGTCTCAAGCATAGAAACTTTAGCAGGTTGCCACACAAAGAACCATTTGGAAAACCCAGGTAAGAAGTAAATCCAGAAAGTTTCTAAAAGAAATATGGGAAATAAATGAATTCAAATAACTTAGTAGAATTTATTGTTGCCTAAAAAAATCAAGTAACAAACAAATAAGTGTATCCATAATAACCAAGAAAAAACATTTTAAACAATATCAAGGAGATAAAGGAAAGTGATGAATAACAAAAAGATATGAGAATGTGTTAACATGTCCAACTTGTTCATGGTAAGATTGTAGATAGATGATAGGTGACAAATAATACAGCAATGATAGATGGATGGACTACAGATAAATCTGAGATAGCCATAGAGATAAATAAATTTAAGTATAGGAAAGACAGAGACTCTCAGATTCGCTAAAAATTGTTTTTTGCATCTATAGCAACAATATGTAGTCTCTGAGAGAGATTCAAATAAATAGAAAAATGAAAGGATGAATATTTTATTCAGGACAAGTAGGAATCAAAGAAGGCCAGAGTATCAATTTCAATATCTCACAACAGAATTCAAGACAAAAAAATATCAAGGAAAATAAAGCAAGCAACATATAGCCATCATTGGACTATATCAGTGGTCGGCAAACTGCGTCTCGCGAGCCACATGGGAGTCCCTTGAGTGTGGCTCTTCCACAAAATACCACTTGCGGGCACACATGGACAGTGCGATTGAAACTTTGTGGCCTATGCCCAGAAGTCGGTATTTTGTGGAAGAGCCACACTCAAGGGGCCAAAGAGCCACATGTGGCTCGCGAGACACAGTTTGCCGACCACTGGACTATATGAATCTCACTCTATGTGATGTCACATTTGTACTTACAGCATCTGATGGCTTCCTATGGTCCTCAAAATAAAGTCCAATATCAAGGTTTATGAGGCTCTACATCAGCCGTGGGCAAACTACAGCCCGTGGGTCGGATCTGGCCCGTTTGAAATGAATAAAACTAAAAAAAAAAAAAAAGACCGTACCCTTTTATGTAATGATGTTTACTTTGAATTTATATTAGTTCACACAAACACTCCATCCATGCTTTTGTTCCGGCCCTCCGGTCCAGTTTAAGAAGCCATTGTGGCCCTCGAGTCAAAAAGTTTGCCCACCCCTGCTCTATATGATTTGGTCTCTCTTGCCTCTCAGCCCCTTTCTTCATACATCACTCTCCTTAATAATTTCTGTAACTTTTTGAATTTGTTTTTATTCTTTAATATGCCTTTTCTCTCTTCCAAACCTTAACATTTGTTGTTCTTCTACCTGAAACATCATTTCCGCATCTTTACCTGGCTAACTCCTACCTACCTAAGCCATCTTCAATCAGACGTTACTTCTTCCAGAGCCTTGAATGCTTTGTCTTTGTTCATAGCACTTCTCTCACTTAAACACATCCTGTTTGACTGTCTACCTCCCCCACTAGACTGTTAATACTGTGAGGAAAAGACAGTGTCTCTGATGTTCACCAATGTCTTCCCAGTGCCCAGGACACTGACTGGCATAGGAAGAACTAAAAAAAGTACTTGTATAATAACTGAATCTTAAAAAGTACTGGTATAGTAATAAAATATTTTTCAAAAAGGAAATCAGCCCAACTTCTGGTTCAACATGGCAGAATTAAACATGTGCATTTATCTGTTGCTGGGCTCCCCAATAAAACTTCAATAAAATGCCAGTAAAATGATTTTTGATGCAGGAATCCTGCAGAACAAAGAGAAAGGTATTAAAGATAGCTTATCAAAGTCAATAAAGATGGAGTGGGTGGGCCTGGAAACCAACAAGAAGTATGATCAAAGCACAAAGACCAGTAACTGAAGGCACAGGGTGTTTCAGAAAAAGGGGGCGGGGGGGAATAAGGCCAAACATAGGAAGATGGATTGAAAGGCCTTGTGGAAAATATAGGACCCCCTTCCTTCAGTTAGTCCACTGATACCAAATTACCCTACAACCAAGCCAAAGAAAAGATGCTTACACTGTGGCTAGATCGTCCTAGAAGGGCTCTCAACTTAGAGGCAGGTGAAGCAAAGAGTAGCAGTGAGCTGCTATAGTGAAAACAAGAAGATGAAGTGAAATTTTGAAAGCCCTCTTTCCAGTCGCTTTCCCATTTTGCTCACCCCAGCTCAGACTGGCACTGGAAGAGGCAGGTGGAGATTGCAGAAACCGATAACCCCGATAAAAAAGACCCACCCTTGTTAATATCAAATCAACTGTCAGAGCACAGTTCGGTAAGATCCACCACTCACAGTCCCACCTATGCACATTGGTTTTCCTTTAGTTTCTGGCTCCTCATTCTTAAATATATACAAATGCAAAAGATTTCTACTCTTAGGAATCCACTAGCGTAAAATGAAGAGACCTAAAAGGAATTAACAGGAAATAGAGACAAGATCGGGAACAGAACAAACATTTCTTAAATTAATATAATATTCTAACAGAGATAAGAGAAGATTCTACATCCATGCAACAAGAACAAAGTGCCTGAAAGGGGGAATTTTCAGTAAAAACATAAGAGCTCTTGGAATTTAAAAATATAAATGACAGCTTCCTCATGAATTGGTACAGAATTATCTATAGACAAGTATTCTGTCTTACCCAAAACTGTCTCTCTGCTGATCTTTACTCAGAACTCCTAAACCATGCCTGAGTATGTGGATGTTTTTGTATGTAAGGTATTTCATCTTGAAGAGGAGGAGGCAACCTAGTCCTGCTCCTCTACCAACCCCCAGCTCCTCCTGTGTGGTCTTAGGCCCAGGCCCATCTTCAACTCCAATCTGTTGATACCACTGATGCTCCCAAGAACTCCCAGGCAAATAGAGATCAACATGGATGGACCTCACAGGTATTCAGCTAAGTGAAATAAGTCAGATAGATAAAGACAAATACAAAATAATTTTACTTATATGTGGAATCTAAAAAACAAACAAACAAAACATAAACAAACTCAGGTACAGAGAAGAAATAGATGGTTGCCAGATGTAAGGGATTGGGGGGTGGGTGAAAAAGATGAAAGGGATTAAGTTGTACACATTGGCAGTTATAAAAATAGTCATGGGGATCTAAAGTACAGCTTGGAAAATATAGTTAATACTATTGTAATAACTATATATGTTATCAGGTGGGTATAGAGTTATCAGGGTAATCACTTCATAAGTTATATAAATACCCAATCACCTTGTTGTGTACCCAAGACTAATATAATATTGCATGTCAGCTATAATTAAAAAATAAAATAAAGTAATGTTTGATAAAAAATAATACATGGTCCTAGAAAGGTAGTGACTTGCCCAAAATCACATAGATAAGGGACAGAGACACTAAATCCTAAGTTTCCTGACACCTCTTATTTGTTCATTAATTCATTCATTTAAGAAACATTATAACATGGATGAAAAGATGATTAGTTCCTGCACTTAAGGAGCCCAGGATCTGGAGAGCAGAGAAAGAGGTGAGCCAGCCTGTTCAGTTGATGCTTAGATAGAGCTCTACTTAGGGAGCTCTGATAGCTCAGGAGAGATGGCCTAGGCCAATGGTCGGCAAACTGGCTCATGAACCACATGCGGCTCTTTGGCCCCTTGAGTGTGGCCACGAAGTTTCAATCGCACTGTACGTGCACGCCCGCACATGGTATTTTGTGGAAGAGCCACACTCAAGGGGCCACAGTTTGCCGACCACTGGCCTAGGCAGTGGTTCTCAACCTTCTGGCCCTTTAAATACAGTTCCTCATGTTGTGACCCAACCGTAAAATTATTTTCGTTGCTACTTCATAACTAATGTTGCTACTGTTATGAATCGTAATGGAAATATCTGATATGCAGAATGGTCTTAGGCGACCTCTGTGAAAGGGTCGTTCGACCGCCAAAGGGGTTGCGACCCACAGGTTGAGAACCGCTGGCCTAGAAGGTATTATGCCCGAGCTGAGTCATAATGGATGAAGACAAGAGAAGGAGAGGGGATGGAGAGGACCAAGACAGAGGTGAGAGTGACAGAGATGAGTTTGGGGGCACGACAGTAGTTCTTGAAGTCTGGACAGCAAAGATAAAAAGGTCACAAGGAGAGTTGAGACTGAAGCATCAGGCAGGGACCAGATCAGCCAAAAGCCTTAGTGCCACACTGAGGAGCCTGGATTTCATTCCACAGCCCGACAAGAGGGAGACTTTTCAGGGTTATGAGCAGGCGAGTGACTCTTGTCCAGTATATAATCAATTTAGTGATAGAGATACCAAAGGCTACACAGGTAACAGAAGGAAGAGATCATTGTGAGCTGGTTATCATGCCTGAAAGAGGCAGATGATTCACACTAATGAAGTAGAGGGGAGATCATTTGGGAAAGGAGAGGGTGACATAAGACAAGGTTGGGAATGAGGGTGTTGAGTTCAAAGATCATCCAGAAGAGCCTTCTACTGCCAGGAAATTATAAGAGACAAGGAGAACATTAGTGGGGGAAAGAGCCAGTTGAGGTAGACACAGTTGAGGAGGTTAGACATGATTCTACATGTTGGTACGTCTCCAAACTTTCTTCCCAATGGCAGAGAAAAAGGGAACCCCAGAACACTTGGGGGTGGCTGGAAGTGGACTTGGACAATCTCAGAACTTCTTTGAAATTTATGTTTCATCTTTAAAATTCATATAAATTTTGCATTCTACTTTACATAGGTCTTAGTACAAAAATGTTTTCAATTACTTTCTAGTGAAAGCACCTAACTTCCCACACCCAAGAAATCTTACCATCAAATTAGTATTTCAGAAACATGCTCCTGTGGTTTCTCCTGGTCGTGAATGCCAATATCTGAGGGCAGGGTGATGAGCAGCAATAAGAAATCTGTTTTCTTCCGGTGAGCTCTGAGGTGAAAGAGGCATTTGGGGAAGTTAAATAAATAGAAGGGTGCTGGATGAGTGGGACAGTTTGAAAGGGGTGCTAGAAAGCCAGGTAAAAGGCTTTGAGATCATCATGATAGATCTTAGACCAGCGGGTGGTGGTGGTTGATGGAAAAATGGCATACACAAGGAAAATTTTTGAAGACTTGATGGATGATTCAATATGGGGCAGGAAGAAGGAGAAGGAATCAAAGATAATTCTGACTTTGAACTAGGGGGACCAGATGCCAGGGCTGAAGAGGAGGAAGTGGAGAAGGGGGGCCTCTCCTTCCCAAGGATTGAGAGCAACATATTGACTTCAGCCAGCTGTGCTTGTCCACGTGCACAATGCACATGTGGAAAAGTGTTATAGATGGTTGGACCTGGGGGACGAGATCTAACGTAGAAACACAAACGTGGGGTCATTCTTGCAGAGGCTGACTCCACAAGGTGGATGGAAAGCCTGAGTGAGTGAGGGAAAGAAGAAACCACAGAAAGTTGAGTACTTAACTTTGGGAGATATGTATAGATGGTGTGGGGAGAAAGGGGACCTCCATGCAGGAAAGACAAAAAGGTGTATGGACCTAAAATAAAGGCATGACACTTTCAATTACAAGTAGCAGGGGAAAGCTCAAACTGGATAAAAAAGGGGGAGTGAGAAATTTCTTGGTTAATATCATTGAAGAGTCCAGGAATGGACCCTGACCTCAGCTTTGATGAGATCTCAGTGCTCAAATCATGCCATCAAAATCCATCTCTGTCCACCTCTTCTCTCTTCTTTCCTTTCCAGTGGCCTCACTTTCAGAGCCTCTCATCACGGTGGCCCCTCAAAGCTCCAGGCTTTTATCCTCTCATTTCATCAACCCAGATCAAAGGGAACGTCTCCTTCCCAAAAAGTCCAACCAAGGTTTCCAACAGAAGTCCCAGGTTTGGCTCCGATTGGACCATCTTGGCTCAGAGGCCCATTCTTAAACCAAATACAAAACAAACCTACATGAATAAGCACTGGGGAGGAAGGCTTCCCTAAATGAAAGATGCTTGTGTAATTTCCTTAAAAAGGGAGAATGGATGCCCTCAGAGAAGTAGAGAGAAGGTTCAGTGAGAGAGAGGAAGGTTTTAAGAAGCTGGAGGGTGAAGATAGGGTGGCTAAACATGTGAAATGTCATACAAAGGCCAAAGTGGGGTCAATAGAGACCCCACTGCCCTTGGCTAGACAGAAAATGGGGCAGTCTTCTCTCCTCTGTCTCTCCCCTGCCTTAGGAGTAAGAGTGTGAGGACGGTGATGCCCCATCCCCAGCTTTCCTCCCTCATCATTCCCAGCCTGGCTTCCAGCACCCAGGTGCACAGCCCCCCATCACCACACCCTGCCAAAGCCACGCCACAGCCACCTGGGCTGGGGCTCACAGACCTCTCAGGCAATAAAAAGTCCCTCTGGCTTCAGAGCGGCCTTGGAACGTGAGAGCCAGGTCCCCCCTGGCAGGACTTCCCTGCCACACACATCATTCGATTCCTTCTTTCCTCGCAGGTAATTTTTCCAGTGAAAGAATTACCCCCTCTCCTGTCCTTTGCCTCTGACCCACCAATTGTTTGCAAGGGAGGACGAGGAATGCTCCTTGGCTGGACTTCAGAGTTCCAGTTCAGCCGGAGGAGCTAGGCTGAGATTTAAGCAAGGACCCTGAGGGCCTCATGTTATATGAATCATCTCCCCGGCGCACCCTGACATCAAACTACACTTCACCCCTCGCTCTTTCTCTCCCGGCCGCTTCAGCTCATGGGCGTTTAAAGCAACATCACTGGCAGCAGCTCCCTTTTTCATGAGAGTGAGCACCCTTTACCTCCGAGACAGACAGACAGATGGACAGGGAGAGGGGAGTCCGGCAGACAGATGAATATGGATGTGGAGCTACTGCGGCGGGAGAGGAGCCACGGCAATCACATCCAGTGTTGCACTCCAGCTGGGGACGGACCGACAGCAGCTCCCCTTCGGAATCCGAGTGGGTTCTTTCTTGTGTGATGTTTTGAAGGGTGTCAGCATTCCTGGGCACTGTCAGCCTCCTCCATGACCTGAGCAGGGGTGTGAATAGCAAGCTCTCACCGCCTGGGGCTGTGCAGATGGGAAGGCTGGGAATACTGTTCCAGAGGTTTCCTTTCACGGTGAAAATCAAGGCAGAAATGCCTCCTCCTCAACTCCTCAAATACTCTTGAAGATCAAGGGGCAGATAAGCTAATCTATTATAAATTCTAATGCAGCGCAGTTCCCTGACCAGAGCCTCATCTCCTCAGTGCCCCGAGCGTTAGCCAATATTTCATCAAAACCAGCTCCCTCTGCAGGCTCACATCTGCTCCTCCCGCTCACACAGGGAGGCTCCCACGCTGGTGCCTTCTCCATGCATGTGCTACAAACACGCACACACACACGTACCCACATGTGTACATACACATACATGCACATGCACACATTTGCACATGCACACCATATACAAAGCCAGACCCTTAACATTCTTCCTAATTTATGACCCTATCTTGCCCAGTCTGGCTGAAAATTATTATTTTTCACTCTCAGAATGTTTGAATTCCACAAAAGGATGCTTAGCAACACCAAAATGGTAACAACACACACACACACACACACATACACAACATGTGAGCACACACACACACATACACACAACATGTGTACACACAGAAACACACATCGAGGAGACTCTCAGAGCTTGTCTTCTCCTGAGTTCAGCCTCACTCCTTGCTCCGTGAAGGCCTGACTCCCTAGTGTGATAAAGGCCCATCCCAAGCTCAGGAGCAGCCCAGTCATCTCTGTGGCTATTCACCCGCTGTTCATTTCTCGGCAGTCAAGACGTCCACCTCATCTGCTTGGAGACCTCATCCCACTGCTTCAATGCCGGCTCAGTCCTGGCTCTCCCCGCTGTAAAATGGGGCTAATAAACCCTAACAGGAGTCAGGCTGTGGGAATCCATGTGTTAATACCTCCAGGCCCTATTAAGTTAGACACATAGTTATCACCATAAGTCCTAGGATGCTGATCCAGGAGAGCAGGGCTGCCCTGACCTTGAGACCCTGTCTGGGTGAGCAACTTAAAAAAGCATTAGAGTTTAGCAGGTGGGTAGGAGCAAAGATGAAACAGCTCCCATAAAAACTTTATTTCCAGCAGCATATGTCACATGAGCCCAGGTTTCTCTTGTACATGATAACACTCACCCTGAAGGTAAACCCCTTACAGTATTTACAGTGTGTGAGCCTAGGAAAGAGCCTGGAAGGAGATGGCACAGTCACTTACAGTTACAGGGGGTGGGATTACAGGTGACTTTTCCCCACTCACTACAGTATCTGTATTTTATCTAGATTTTGTCATTTCTACAGGGAACCTGTGTGGCTTTTATAAGAATACTAGTGACCCAGTGCACAGATTCGTGCACATTGAAAGAAAATTAATTAGAAGGTGGCCGGTGGGGCAGACTGGGTAAGATGGGCCGGACATGCTTTGGAGCCAACCTCCTGTGGTCCCTCCCCGGCTGGCCTGGTGTGGCGCCATGGCTCGAAGGTCATCTGCGGAGTGAGTGGGGGTCCTTCCAGCAGGTGGAGTCCCTCGGCCTAGCCTGTGGGGATCAGGCCAAAACCAGCTCTGTGACATCCCCCAAGGGGTCCCGAAGTGCAAGAGGGCACCCTGCCAAGTTACTGTTATACAGGGTGTGGAACGCAAACGCAAGTGTGCAGTAAACCAAATTCAGAACCGATAGTGCCCCAGCAACATAACCCACGGCCAAAGGTGTAATTGTGCAGCCCCATGAAGAATCGGGCTCCCTCCTCTCTGGTTTTGGGGTACATCACCCGAGAACCGCCACTGCCAAGTCACTGCAGCTCAGCAGCTCTTGCATTGAGCGTCTGCCCCCTGGTGGTCAGTGAACATCATAGCTACTGGTAGGACAGGCACTTAGCATATTAGCCTTTTATATATGTAGGTTTGTAAATGCCCTTTTGAGAAATTGATACCATGCCTTTTTTCAGATGCCATGCTTTCTCACCCAGAGCAGCAGAAACAAGCAAGACCAGTGCTTACACTGGTGGGCACTCTTTAGGCTCAGTCACCAAAATAAGGCAGAATGACCAAGCAAAGTTTAGTCTGCTGATAGGAAATGTCATCAGCAAGGAAGTGGAAAGTGGCCTTGTGCACCCCAAATCCACCCAAACTCTTGATGTCTGTGGACATCATTGGGGAAACAGTGGGAAGGATGGAAAGAGGCCTAGATGGGGATGAGGAGACCAGATTTCTAGAGAGACCTCTTTCTCTTTCTCATCTTGTGGTATCCAGATAGTTTCTTCACTCTCTGAACCAGCTTTCTCAGCTTGTGACTTCTGAGGGCCCCCTTGTGACCTCCAAGACAACATAGGAGATTCTGTCTGTGGGCCTGCCACTCTCTATGCTCTTTTTGTGTGTTGTCTCAGGCAGTCACTACAAAAAGCCCATGGAATAGATGTTGCTATTCCCATTTCACAGATGGGAACCCTGAAGCTCCAGGACTAAAGAACCAGTGTGGCTCAGTGGTTGAGCATCGACCTATGAACCAGGAGGTCACGGTTCAGTTCCCCGTCAGGACACATGCTTGGATTGCAAGCTTGATCCTCCATGAGGGGTGTACAGGAGGCAGCTGATTAATGTTTCTCTGTCATTGATGTTTTTATCTCTCCCTTCCTCTCTCTAAAATCAATAAGAATAAATTTTTAAAGAATTTGCTCAAGGACATAAAGCAGGTAGCCGCTGAGTTTGGATGCAAATGCAGGAACATCCAGCCCTAGATTTCGAAGTTCTCTTTGATTTAATGATGTTGCCAGATTTCTAATGTCAAGATTCCAAAGACAGCTACCTCACCTAGTCCTCCAACTCAAGCTATGTGTCAGAGTGGCATTGCCATTAACAGTCCTGCTGTGGGGGTTGATCTTAAGTAAAGTTCTGTGTAACTCTTACTCTACTTCAGCCATCCTTCACTTCACTCGGGCCCTGCAAAGTCCTTCGGGGCCTCTTACGCTTTCCAAGGTGAAGCTGAGCCAGTTCATCAGGAAGAGAGCTCAGTTCTCTGGCACCCACAGAGAGGCAATCGCACATTAGCCCCTAGGTGCTGGGCCATAAGCTTTTCCCAGAATGGACCAGAAGTGGGAGTGAGGGAGGGAGCCTGCCCTGCACCCAGTCAGTTAGCTCTTCAGGCCGGCAGCAATAATGGAGAATGTGATAAGCTGTCACTAGAAGCCAGCTCAGTTCTCTGAGACTTAATGGTAGAATAACACAATAGGGTCAGACTAAAAAGGTTCCCTTATGAAAATTTTATCAGCAACTTTGGTAAATGGCTATGGGAAAGGTGCTTTGCTCCCAGGCAGACCTGGGACCCGATTTTACAAGGTACCGGCGGCCTGAATTGCATCACCCCCACAAGATATTAAGGGCACTCAAATTGAATTAACACCAAATCAAGCCGGTGCACTTAACAATACAAATGCACTTAAGGGATGCCTCAGGATGATTTGTGACTAAAGAAAGCAAAGAAGAAAACGGCCTGCAAGCCACAAGGGTGGTGTTGTGTGTCATATACAGGAAAGGCCATAAGTAGAACTTAGAATACCGGAAAACCATGAACTTCAGGGGCTCTCAAATACCTTCGTCCCTGCCGTAAAGTAGAAGGTCGCTTTTGTGGTATGCAGAAACAATTGATAAATAAATTACAGCCAATTTTCTTAGTGGCATGGTCTCCATTACCTCTGACAGCGGGTAACTACTCTGCTACGATGATAAGAGGCGAATAATGGTGTATCAGGTAGCGCCCCAGGAAATTCTCTGCCAGTTGCCAGGTCTCTTCATGACAGTGATGACACAAAGATCCTCGGTGAGAGCCAAGTGATGAGAAGTGACAGCTCGCCAGGCAGACCGTGACAGGTCTTAAAAAGAATCAGCTGAAATGTCCCTGGCAGATGGGACCCCGGAGTCAGGGCTGGTCCCTTTGGCGTGTCCTCTTCCCGTCAGCATTTGTCGGCACACATCTTCTCCTCGTTCGTCTTCATCCTTTGCTCTCAGTCTCCCTTGCTCTCTTCCCACTCCCCTACTCCCATCCCCCTCACCTTCTCTCGCAAACACAGCCTGTCCACTGAGCTGGAAGACAAGTGCACCCTCTTCATAGATGAATGGCTCTTCTGAGCTTATCTTGGAAACTTGGCTACATTCTGGCCTGGAGAGAATTCAGGGGGAAAAAATGGCCTCACTGGGAATTCCTTTCCATCAACTGAAATACACACGAAAGCATGCTTTTGTTATCCTTTCAGGAAAGAGCTGTCTCCACGCAGGGTCTTGCTCTGCAAACGAGCTCCATTTAGGTTGGAGGCGGCCTAATTTTGTCAGAGTGAAAGCGGCTGCTGGGGGAGTCATCAGGTGGCCTTGGAAACCGGGGCAGGCGGGTTTGGTTTCTCACGACAGAGAAGGAGGTTCTGAGGGAGTAAGAAGGACCGTTTCTAGGTGCTGTTGAGTCTTGACCAAGACTTGCTCGGTGGCAAGGTGAGCGCTGTCAGAGTGGAAACCCGGCGAATAGGAAGGTCTCTGTATTTAAATGAATGAGCTTGGGCCCTTGCTCTACTAGAACTCAGTTGTGTGACCTCATGGTATTGTTTTGAGAACTCAGCGAAAGTAATTATGGGAAAGATTGTTTGGAAGCTAGGAACCATCTACAAAGAGAGGGCATTGTTACAAGGAAAATAATCTACAAAATACACATGCAGACCCACTTATTAAAAGAGTCTAGGTCTCAAGAAAGAATATTCAAACTACCCGGGTTTTCCAAAATAGCAGCCTCCTTTCAGATAATCAGAGAAAGAGACGAGCTAACAAATGTGAATAAAATTCACAGAAATCACCAAGTTTCATTGTACCAATTACTTTTCAGCTTCTCCCATACTGAACTTTGAGGCCAAAAGCACTGAACGGTATAATTCCTGGTATTCCCAAGCTCACCAAACGCATCTGCAGGCTGGTGACAAGACCTCTTGCTTCCAAGAGTGGAAGCCAGAGATCATCCCCGCCCACACGCCAGGTGGCGGTATTCCAGGACACACACTCGGCATCTAGAGTCCCTGCCCATATTCTGCCCTCTGCGCACTCTGCACCTCTACGTGATCCCTTATATGCTAAGGGACCACTTCTTATTTTCTCAGCAATCAGTCATCCCCTTCCCTCAATCTCCTTTGAAGCTCACAAGTCATTGTCCATCAGTATTCATCCAGTCAATGACTATTGAATGCCTACTATGTGCCCAGCATGGCGCTATGTCAGGAATATAGGGGTGAATCAGACAGCACCCCTAACTTCAAGGAGCTTTCTTTCTGCACCATTGTCCCTTTCTTGGTCTCATCTTTGGTTTCTCTGTTTTTTTCCGAAATGCACAGAGCTAGGCTAGTCACACCTCTTTAGTGAGGGAAACCCCCCCATAAATTGGAAAGTAAGCAAAATGTGTGTTACCTGGAAGCCTCCATGTATATGTGGCTAACTCCATCCTTCCGGCCACTGGGCACAATTCATTTCTTTCTCACCTGGACTCCCACAGACTCATACATACTTCAATTACATAACGTGTTCAGCTACTTGTTTATATGTCTCTCTCACCCCAGCACACTCTGGGATCTTTAGGCTCAGGCTCCTGGCCCCTCTTCCTCATGCCTGTATCCAAGCACACACCGCAGGCTTGGTACTTAGCTGGTACTCAGTAAGCCTCTGTGGAAGGGCTGGATGAATAAATGAATTTGTCATCACTTTCCTTTCTCTGTCCATGACCATCTGCCCTTTCTCATTCCTTTTCCATTTTCCCCAACACCAACCTGTGACACAGAGAGGCAGTGTAGGTCAGTGGTAACCCATATAGGCTCTCTCTGGAGTGCTTGGGTTTGACTCCTAAGAGTTTACAAGAAACAAACTCTCCAAAAATTCATCTGGAATAAAAAAAGACCCCGAATAGCTGCAGCGATCCTGAGAAAGAACAAAGTAGGTGGGCTCTCAATACCAGATATCAAGCTGTATTACAATGCCACTGTTCTCAAAACTGCCTGGTACTGGCACAAGAACAGACATATAGATCAATGGAATAGAATAGAGAGCCCAGAAATCGGTCCGAACCAATATGCTCAATTATATTTGACAAAGGAGGCAAGAACATACAATGGAGCCAAGATAGTCTCTTCAATAAATGGTGTTGGGAAAATTGGACAGATATATGCAAGAAAATGAAACTAGACCACCAACTTACACCATACACAAAAATAAACTCAAAATGGATAAAGGACTTAAATGTAACACGGGAAGCCATAAAAATTCTAGAAGAATCCAAAGGCAACAAAATCTCAGACATATGCCGAAGCAACTTCTTCACTGATACAGTTCCTAGGGCACTTGAAACTAAAGAGAAAATGAACAAATGGGACTACATCAAAATAAAAAGCTTCTGCACAGCAAAAGAAACCATCAACAAAACAACAAGAAAACCCACTGCGTGGGAAAACATATTTGCCAATGTCATATCTGATAAGGGCCTAATCTCCAAAATTTATAGTGAACTCATACAACTTAACAAAAAGAAGATAAACAATCCAATCAAAAAATGGGCAAAGGATCTAAATAGATACCTTTCAAAAGAGGACATTCAGAAAGCCAAGAGACATATGAAAACATGCTCAAAGTCACTAATCATCCGAGAGATGCAAATCAAAACAACATTGAGGTACCATCTCACACCTGTCAGAATGGCCATCATCAACAAATCAACAAACGACAAGTGCTGGAGAGGAGGTGGAGAAAAAGGAACACTTGTGCACTGCTGGTGGGAATGCAGACTGGTGCAGCCACTATGGAAGGCAGTATGGACTTTCCTCAAAAAACTAAAAATGGAACTCCCATTTGACCCTGTGATCCCACTTCTAGGAATATATCCCAAGAAACCAGAAACACCAATCAGAAAGGATATATGCACCCATATGTTCATAGCAGCACAATTCACCATAGCTAAGATCTGGAAACAGCCTAAGTGCCCATCAGTAGATGAATGGATTAGACAACTGTGGTACATCTACATGATGGAATACAATGCTGCTGTAAAAAAGAAGGAACTCTTACCATTTGCAATGGCATGGATGGAGCTGGAGAGCATTATGCTAAGTGAAATAAGCCAGTCAATGAAGGAAAAATACCACATGATCTCACTCATTCATGGATAATAGAGACCATTATAAACTTTTGAACAATAATAGATACAGAGGCAGAGCTGCCTCACACAGATTGTCAAACTGCAGTGGGAAGGCCGGGGAAGGCCGGGGAGGGTTGGGGGGCAGGAGGGAGGGGGGTAAGAGATCAACCGAAGGACTTGTATGCATGCATATGAGCATAACAAATGGACATAAGACACTGAGGGGAAGGGGAAGCCAGGGGATTGTCAAGGGCGGGGGGAAAAAAGGACACATATGTAATACCCTTTGTAATACTTTAAGCAATAAAATAAATAAATAAATAAAATAAATAAATAAATTTTCCATTTTTCATAAAAAAAAAAAAAGAGAGTTTACAAGAACAGATTGTTAAATATTCAGAACTTTTTGGACCTGGTTTCAAACTATTAGTAAATCAGCCATGGTGGGAGTATCTGCACCATGGAAATCAGTAAATGCTACAAACCAGGAATGTGGGGTTTTGTTTTTGCATTTGTCTGTTGAGAACCTGTTTGTCAGTACACCACAGCTGTAACTTAGCCAGCCCTGGATGTGTGGCTCGGCTCTGCCACTCACTAATTTTGTGACCTTGGACAAGTGGCTTGATATCTCTAAGACTCAGTTTTGTCATCTATAAAGTGGGTATGATACTTACGGTTTCACAGGGTTATTGTGAGAATTAAATGACCTAATGTTTATAAAGTGTTTGTCACAGTTCCTCACACATAGCAAGTGTCCAATAAAAGCAATCTATTAGTATTAGTATTATCCCCTGGATTTCAGATAATGCATTCTTTCATCTAGTTGGTTATACTTTTTATTTCCCAAGAGGTTTGGGACAACTTAAAAAACCCAAAGCTATACAGTAGAAAATATAAATGCAAAACCAGGATAAGGGAAAATGAAATCAGAATACAGAATCACAGCAGCATCGTGATTGGATAGAATCTATAGACTAAGCCTCACTGGAGTGTTAGTTGGTAATGTAAAGAGGTGTTGCCAACAGAGTCACAAAGTGTTCGAGCAGCAGGGGCCTCGGAGCTCTAGCTCAGCGCCCCACTTTGCAGATGGAAAACTGAGGCAGGCAGGCAGGCAGGCAGGAATCATTTCTCCAGTACTTACAAGCATGACAGCAGACTTTCACTTGTGTCTTTCCCCTATCACTTAGCTTCACAGAATAAGTCATCGAGGCAAGGGAAATGACAGAAATTCCTAAGGCCATCGGGGCACAAGTAGTAGAACTGAAATTAGGGCCCAGTTTCCCATTTCCCATTCTCCTCCCTTTCTCTCTCCGGGCCCCACGCTGTCTCCTCACTCCAGGAAGATCCCCTTTCTGATAACGGCTTCCTGAGGATCAAAAAATCTTTCAAGATCCAACAGAATTATACTGAGATGGAGAAGCTGCAGGCTCTGTGATGAGGGGACTGCTAGGGAATTTCCTAGGTTGGGCTGTGACACATGAAAGAGTGACAGCATAAGCCCAATGGCAAGAACAGCTGCTCTTGCATAAAACACACCCCCCTTTTGTGTTGGCTTTTGAAAAGAGAGCTGTGTTCTTAATTCATATTCACTTGTGGTCCACTCTGAAGTTCAGGTCTTTTTCTGCTGTTCTTATAACTGCATTTTTTTTTTCTAACTTCTACCAATAGCTTCAACGTTATTCTTCACAAAACATTCTGTCTGGGTGTTAATAAGCATGGGAATCAAATCTCTTTTCTCTTCCTTCTTCATCTGAAAATGAACACAAAGGAAGAAAGGGGTTAAAGAGCAATGGACAGGATGAATAGGAAGTCAGGAAAGAGGCTGTATGACCCGCAAAGTGAATGAATCCAGCATTTATGGAGAGCTGACAGCAACGTCTCATTTATTAGACCACCACCCCTGTTTGGCAGCAAGCAGGCCAGCGGCCCTGCCTGGGGGGCCTGTTTTATGGGGATGGTGTTATTGCCCTCAAAGCTGTAGCTGACCTCACACCAAATAAACACGTCAGTCACTTCCCCCGTCACTGCTCCAGGTGTGGCATGAAGGTAGCATACACGGACCCTCCAGGCCATCGCTCCCTGGTTCCCCATCTCCACTCAGAAATGGCTCCCCAAGTCCCAGTGCCCGTGCTAACAACCCCCACCCCTCTCTGTCTCCTCCCCAAATCACCTGTCACGTCTGTCTAAAATCCCTGAACTGGACCTGCGATGCCCCTCGAGTACAAGGTGAGCCACTAAGCTTCCGAGAAACATCTGTTTACTAAAGAAGGTGCTAAAAAGTAGAGAAGCCAGCACCCAATTCAACACAAATTCTATCTTATCCATATCTAGACATAGGTCTATACCTCTATCTGTCCATATGTCTCCCTCAAAAGTTAGGTTGGGCACTGGATTTTTTTAATTATTATTCTTTTCTCCAGTTTTTTAGCCACCATTTTTTATTGTTTGTTTTTCACACAGCAGAATGAACCGCTCCAGACTTAATCCCAGGATCACTTAACCACAAGCATCACTCCAAGTCCCATCCTCGGCCACCTGTCTGGGTGAGCTTGAGGAGCACTGACTCACTTATGCTTTTAAATGAGGCAAGCGTGATACCAAAAAAATCTGCTAAATCAGGCAAAAGCCCATAATACACTGAAAAGCCAACACTAAGTGCTATTTGCCTCCCCTCAACGTGGAAGTAGTCTCTGCTCTGTTCTCCCCCAGATGCCACCATGCCCATCTGGGGGTGTCCATAGCTGGGCCCTGGTTCCCTGAGAATTCTCGTGTGGAGCTCAGCTCCACCACCCACCACCTCTGTGATGGCAGGCACATCACCCGGCCTTCGTCCTGGAAGTGTAACATGGGAACATCAATGCCTGCCTATATCCTTCACATAGCTCTGCAAACAATAGCCTGGTAGGAAAATGGCAGCTGTGGCTCTTGTGATCAGATGGAAAGTGAGGTGGGCATGTGTTTCATCAGATGAAATCTGGGGGCTTGGTTCTGGAAGCGTGTCTTTTGGAGCTGGCGGTGAGGCCACTGTGGAGACAGGTGCTGATGAACGCCTCCATGTCTGTGGGAGAAGCTCCAGCGTGGGGTGGGGAGAGGGGCGCCTGTGAAAGCCCACAGCTTTCCCGTCACTCAGAGAGCCCACTTGAAACCACGCTCTTTTTAAAACATATATATATATATATATATATATATATATATATATATATATATATATTTGTGTTGATTTCAGAGAGGGAAAGAGAAACATCAATGATGAGAGAGAATCATTGATCGGCTGCCTCCTGCCCGCCCCCCACAGGAGATGGAGCCTGCAACCTGGGCCTGTGCCCTGACCCGGAATTGAACTGTGACCTCCTGGTTCATAGGTTGACGCTCAACCACTGAGCCACTGTGGCCGGGCAGAAACCACACTCTTTAGAAAGTTTGGATGTACACCCTGAACAGAATTCAAATGCTCGGGCTTACTCTGGGACTGTCTTCCCAGGGCACATCCTGCCTTAGAACTTGGCTGAGGAATTGACGCTCCTCATTACTTGAGGGAATAAGACCACAGTGGAGAGCAGGATGACAACATCCTGAAGGTGAAGCAGCAGTCCCGCGTGGCCTGTGTCTCACTCCCACCTCTCCTCAGTGGACCACAGTCTCCCAGTGGCCACAGGGTTGGAACTGGGTACCTTGGCCAGCCTGTTACAAGGCCCTTCTGTGTCTTGCTTCTCAAGTTTCTGAGTCAGTAGCTTGTGAAATACAACTTGCAGAGCATCTCTATGGGCAGCACTACCTGAATTGTTCCTTCGAGAACCAGGGAGACGGGCAGGAACCTGGTGGAGGAGGCCCTCACGCTTACAAAAATGTCTGGACCAGGTGAGGGTGACCCACACAGGCCAGCAAGGAGCCCCGACCTGCCAGGCTGTCACTGCAGGGTAACAGGCCGGGGGCTGACATGGAGGGAGGGAAGAGGCAGGCGAGTGTTCTCACGGTGGATGGTGAGGGGAGAGTGGAAGGATGTGGTCATGGGGAGAGAGGAAAGAAAGATGAATGGGGCCTGAGTCAGTCATAGGCTAAAGCAAACAGGAAGGTTTTAAAGTGAGATTTGAGGAGAGGAAGTGGTTCGGAGCGAGGGAGGGAGAGTTCCAGGGAGCTGTCTTGGAAGAGAGCTACTCTTCATTTTTTTTTGGATAGTCCTCTTCATGTGAATATTTCTTGGCGGTACTGACAGACGGGTGAACCAATTTTTTATTTTATTTTGTGTTCTTTTTTTCAATCACGACTGGCTCCAACTTTTCCCTAGAACTTGAACCAAAAAGGATTGAGACTTTAGGTTTGAAAACATTCGGTGGATTCATTTGTGTGAAATTGCAGGGCTGCCTGCTACTCTGCACAAACACACAGGGCCACCCAGAGGAGGAGAGCACAGGGCGGGGAGCCTGCTCAACTGAGGTCATCTCGCTAACACCCTGCCCTCTGCGCCTCACGTCCAGGGAGCACGGTCCCAGGGGAGCTCGGCCTCTTTCTAAACCTTTCTAGATTGCCCGATGTGGACCTCGGATTGCCTAACTCCCCACGGGGCAGGGGAGCTGTGTGTGTTGGGGGATGGGCTGCATGTGGGGCTGCAGGGCTGGAGCAAGCACACATGAGAAGACAAGGACCTGTGGCTGGGCATCCCCAGGGAAAGCATCGAGACACAGATCTAATCGAGTGAAGGGCAACCTGCCCTCTGTAAATTCATCTTAGAAACCTTCTAGAAGCCAAACTTCACTTAAAGGACTTAGAAACAGCCAGTCTTTCCAGTTCCTTGGGGAAGTGCACCTCCCAAGAGAGTTGATCAGAAATTGGTCTGTCACCTTAACCGGTTTGGATCAGTGGATAGAGCGTCGGCCTGCGGACTCAAGGGTCCCAAGTTCGATTCTGCTCAAAGGCAAGTACCTTGGTTGTGGGCACATCCCCAGTAGGGGGCGCGCAGGAGGCAGCTGATCGATGTTTCTCTCTCATTGATGTTTCTAACTCTCTATCCCTCTCCCTTCCTCTCTGTACAAAATCAATAAAATATATATTTTTTAAAAAAGAAAGAAAGAAATTGGTCTGTCCACAGTGTGAACGATAATAAACTCCTCTGAGCTTTCAAAACTACGAGGCCTTGCCTTTGCTTTCGGTTTCATGACTTTGGGAACTGAACCTTCATGGGCCACATTGTTCTCATCTATAAAATGGGGATAAGAGGCTTTGTACCTGCCTCAAAGGAGCTTACTCAGATGGTGTGAACTTGCACAGAGATCTAGACATGTATACAAAAGAATATTATTCATAACCGCAGAAAGTGTTGCAGAATAACCACTAATACCATCAGGGTTTTGTTTGTTTCTCCCTGGTCTAAAACTGAACTGGGGCATGAACACACTTAATGTTGGATCACTTTTTATTGAACTAGAAAATAAACTATTTAAATAAAAACCCCAGTGTGTTCCTATGTGTATCCATTTTCTCTATTTTGAAGTCCAAGCTCACTTCCACATTGCAATAAAATTTCAAACCTTGATATAGTGAACACATTTTAAATGCTTATGTTGTTTTAACAGTTTTGAGATATAATACGTTTTCTTACATTAATTTTTTGTGCTTGTATGCGGGAAACGTATTTATACGTTTTACGTTGACTGTAAGTAGTAGAGCCACCTGTTACTACCCGCAAACAATGTGTTAAACTGCGCTGTCAAATGCAGTAGTCATGAGCCTCATATGGCTACTAAAATTTAACTTCAGCTTAGTTAACAACTTAGTACAATTAAAATTCAGCTCTTTGGTCACACTTCAAGTGCTCAAGAGCCATATGTGTCTGGTGGCTATGGATTAGACAGTACAAATAGAGACTACTTCCGTCACTGTATGAAGTTCTATTAGGCAACACTCTTCTAAAACAATATATGCTCATGATATATTGCTTATTGTCCTACCACCAGTGAATATCACTATTAATATTTTGGCACATTCTTTGCAATATTTTTCCCCCTGCACACCTGTTTTGTTTTGTGGTCATTACATTATGTGATTGTGATCTAGTCAATATGCAATGTGTAGTCTGCCTTTTTAACTTTAAAATATAAGCATTTCCCCATATTATGATCTGCTTCTCAGAAACATTTCCAATGGCTACAGAATATTTCTCCAAGTAGAGGTGCCATTACCCTACTGTTAGGCATAGAGAGGACACGTTTGAGTTTTTTAATAAAATGAAGGTAATGGTTAAAACTTGACGGCACTTGCTAGTTTGAAAGGAGCCGAGAAATTGCTTCATTCTATGATCATTTCCAGTGAATTGTATTTTTCTAGGAACATGCGCAAAATCCAGGAACAGGTGACTGATATCCAGGATTAATCCACCTCCCAAGCTCCTAAAAATGGTGGAGGCCACGCGAGTGTCATTACACAACGGAACACCCAGCTCCCACCATGTTGGGCTGTTCTCAGCAGATGCTTAGTAAGAGCAACATGCTGCAGAATGAGGGTAATCATCATGAAATTACACGTTTCATTTGCCAAAAGCTAAAGCAGAAGGATTATGCTCTCACATCGCGTTCTCTCTGCAATCTACCAGGAGCCGCACAGGGCTGAGGGGAGTAGCTGATGAGGTGATTTACCTGAACCGGCCCCACACAGCGCCTGGCACACTCTCTCTGGCTCCCAGGACCACCCTCTACAGGTCTTCTCCGTCCATGTGGCTGCCCTTCCTCTGTCCCCTGTGCTGGATCCTCGCCACTTCCTCAACTTGGAGTCTCCAGGGCCCCAGGCTCGGCTTTTGGACCTCACTCTACTTCCATCCTCTCCCCAGGTGGTCTCAGCCAGGCTTTGACAACCATGAGCTCTTTCTGTCCCCTGAAGCCAGTCTCATATGCCCACCTGAATACTCCTCCAGGCCTCTTAAAATTAAAATGTCATTTTGTCCCATTCTCCCCATCAAACATACAAACAAAAACAATAAAAATCTCTGCCCCTCCTACAGTTTTCCCTGTTTCCACAGATGACACCTCCATTTTTCTAAATGCTCAGGTCGAAAACCCGGGGTCCTCCTTGTCCTCATCTTCCTCTAACTGTAACACCTGGTTGATCATGAAATCCCATAAGTTCTGCCTTCCCCACCTCTGGCACCCTGGCTGAGTCACCATCCTTCTAACTCACTTCTCTGCTTCCACACATGCCCCACAGGGCCTTGCCACCAAGGTGGTTTTACCTGCCCCACTGTCCCTGGGTATGTGGAAATATATGGAGTTTGGGGATTATTGTAATACTATTTCTAGCCTTTAGTATCTAGAAACCAGTACCCTAAATCAAGGCAGTCCCTCACAGCTAAGTATTATCCCACCCAAAATGCCAATAGCCCCACTAAGAAGTTCTGAACTGGAGCAATCCATTTAGAACTAAAATCAGGTATATTTTCTTTTTTTAATATATTTTTATTGATTTCAGAGAGGAAGGGAGAGGGAGAGAGATAGAAACATCGATGATGAGAGAGAATCATTGGTAGGCTGCCTCCTGCACGCCCCCAACTGGGGATCGAGCCCACAACCCAGGCATGTGCCCTTGACTGGAATCGAACCGGGGACCTTTCAGTCCGCAGGCCCATGCTCTATCCACTGAGCCAAACCAGCTACCGCATAAAATCAGGTATATTTTCTTCCCTGTTCAAAACCATCTGTGGTTCCTCATCCCACTCAAAACAAAATTCCAATTTCTTTTTTTTTTAATTTGTGTTGTTTTTTTTAATGTATTCCAGAGAGAGAAAGGGAGAGAGAGAAACATCAATGATGAGAGAGAATCATTGACTAGCTGCCTCCTGCACGCCTCCTACTGGGGATCGAGCCTGCAGCCTGGGAATCAAACCCTGACCTCCTGGTTCATGAGTCGCTGCTCAACCACTGAGCCACAACAGTTGGGCAAATCCCAATTTCTTACCATGACCTAGGAGGCCCCTGATCTGCCCTTACCTCCCAGCCCCCACTCACTCAGCTGGGCCTCTTGCTGTCCCTGCTTGGGCCTTCCCTCTGCCCGCTCTTCCTCTTCTCTCGCCTGCACTCTGGCTTTCCTGCCATGCCACCGACAAAGTGTGCTTATGACCCGGCAGCCCATCGCCATTGGCCCTCTCTGTTTTCTGTCTCTTCATTAACATTCATTAACGTCTTTATTTGTAAGCCGCCCCTCCATGTGAATGGGAACACCGTGATGTCAGGAACTTCATACAGCCTTACATGGCTGTGTGTTTTTTCACTGCTACCTCCCCCAAATCTAACCTAGAACCTGGTGGAGAGAGATCATGACAATAATAAGCAACCTGAGGGAGCTCTGCCTGCCTACCAGGCTCAGTCCTGAGCTCTCTGCCAGCATTCACTGTCCTGGCTTCCCCTCCTGCTCTGGAAAATTACTACAAACTTCGTGCCTTTAACAACACAGATTTATTATCATACAGTCCTGGTGGTCAGAGTTCAAAATGGGTCTCGCTGAACTAAAACCCAGGTGTCAGCAGGGCTGCCTTCCTGCTGGAGGCTCTACGAGCAAATCTGTTCCAGCTTCTAGAAGCTGCCTGCGTCCTTAACTATGCCCTGGTTCTCCCCGCGCTGGCTCTCCTGCCTCCCTCTTACAAAGAAGGACCTTGTGTTTACATTGAGCCCACTGGGACAAGCCAGGACAATCTCCCTGTCCCAACAGCCTTGACTCAGACACACCTCCAGGCGTTGGCCGTGTAAGGCTCCAGAGAACTGGCTGAGGGCATCATGTGGAGCCATTGCTCTGCCTACCACATGAACCCACTCTGGATTTCTGGTTTTTTCCACACCAACAACCAGTTCTCTGATTCTCTGGACACCAACTGGGTGTCCTACAATTCAACCAATCCTGACAATATCTATGTGATAGCATCAAATCTCTCAGGTTAAGGGCTGATTCCTATATAACTGCCACCACTTCAGTGGTCAGTTGCAAGTCCCAGAGTGTCACTGGTATTTCTGACTGGCCAGCTATACATTCAGGGGGTTTGCACAGTCCCCTCCTAGGTTTTGGTAAGTCACTAGAACAACTCACAGAACTCAGGAGAACACTTTACTTACTATTACTGGTTATTATATAATACAACTCAGGACCAGCCAAGCAGAGGAGCTGTATGGGGCAGGGTATGGGGGAATGGGCGCAGAGCTTCCGTGCCCTCTGTGGGCATGCCAACCCCCAGCAACTTGATGTGATCACCAACACAGAAGCTCTCCAAATCCCATAATTTAGAGGGTTTTGTGGCCATTTCATTATGGGGTTTAATTGATTGTGTCATTGGCCATTGGTGATTCGCTCAACCTCCAGCCACCCTCCCTGCCTGGAGGTCAGAGAGCAGGGCTGAAAGTCCCAATTAAAGCTTGTGCTTTCTGGTGATCAGCCCCCACCCGGAAGCTATCTAGAGAGCCGCCAAGAGTCACCTCATTAGAACAAGAGATGCTCCTATCCCTCAGGAAATTCCATGGGACTTGGGAAGGCTGTGTCAGGAACCTGAACAAAGACCAAACATGTCACACTACTCCTCCCAGCAACTTTATGAGGTAAGTAGGTATATTGTCCCTATTTTGCAGATGAGAAAACTGAGGCAGAGAGGGTTCAGTCGTCATTCAAGGTCACAGAACTAGTAAGTGTCACATCTGCCTTCCTAATCACCAGGCTATCAGGTCAGCACTCAGTGTATAGTATTGAAACTGATTAATCTTTATTTCTTGTACGTTGGCTATTATGAATGAATCTCATCCTCATACCCAGCTTAGGACTCACCACCATCAGAAAACAACCTGGAGATTTTTTAATGGCTAGTTTGAATGGGGGCTGTTTTGGAACCTCGAAGCCAGCTATTCCCATGGTTAGCTCTTCCCCATTCATGCTTCCCCTGATGCTCTTAGGGACACTAAGAGGCCTGTGGAAGTCCACCACTTCTAATCAAGGAATCATCTGGGTAGGCAGGGGGGAAGGCTTTTTGGAGAACACAACAGTTATTTATAGGAATTCACTAGGCCGGCCTGCCCCTCCCCATCTAGCTGGTGCGCTCCTAGGAATCCTCGAGAATCCCCTCCAAGTGCCAGCTCCTCTGGGAGCGCTCGCTGCCCTCTGCACGCAGGTTCTCGCTCCTTTCTCCTCCGTTCCAGCCCTGGGCTTCATGCACACCTGCAGGACAGCATGCGTCACAGCATCACAGCGTGCCAAGTATTCATCCCTGATCTTTCCCCTGCTTGCCAGAGAGCACCTGGAGGGAGACAGGGACAGCCTCGGGGTGGCAGGCATCTCCCTCCCCCCTCTCTGGCCACACAGCACCAGCCTCCGGGATCCAGGCTGGACTGTGAGTTCAGGGTGTGGACCCAGAGAAGGATCACATCCCTCCACCCACTAAGAGATGGGAAGGCCTGATAAGCACACTTTGAAAAATAGCACTGAGCCCAGAAGAAAAAGGAGGGCGTGTTGCACCGGCAGGAAAGGGCACCAGCAGGCAGGCTACAGGTGCTCCGAACCAGTGCCAACCCATCTCCCCCTTGACGGAGGCGGGCTCAGCCCTGGAACTAAAATAAGAGTGCTAACAGGGGCAAAAAATTGAACACATCAATTACATGTGCGGCAACATGCCCCCCGGAAGGGATGTCCAGATTTACACTCATCTGTGGACCTAACAATCTTCTGGTGGAATAATTTTGAAATGCATCGCTCTGAAAAGCTCCTGAAAAGAAGAAGTGCGGCCACGGTGAGGCAGCCAGCATCCCCAAAGCCTCTTCCGGTGCCAGATCGGTGCTCTCTCCGGCCCCACACAGAGCGATGGTGGACAGAGCCTTCGTGACAAAGAGCAGCTCCTGTCGCCATTGGTGGTGAGGGATGCACTCCCGAGGCAAGTTGACCAGCAGATTGCTTTCTGGAGAGGCAGAGGAGCGAGAGGGTGAAGAGAGCCAATCCTTGCTTGCTTGCCTGTATCTGCGCCAGGCACACCACTGTTATTTACACCCTCACATGGAGCCCACAACAAAGGCAGGAAACTGAGGCTCCGACCGGTGCAGTAACTTGCCCAGTGGCACAGAGTAAGTGGCAAAGCTGACCTGGGAGAACCCCCACGTCCCCAGACCCATCCCTGTTCATTCCACTTGGCCACCTGAAAGTTCTCAGACAGCGCTATCATGAGGCGGGCGCTGGAAGAAGAGTAAAGATGGTGGGGAAGGTGCTGGGCGCCCCAAGGCTGGCTCAGCGGGCCAGGGCTCTGGCCCAGGCTTGGGTGGTGGGTGACTTTCGCAGCTCCCCCAAGCTCCATGAATCCAGGCACCTCCTGGTCTAGAGTGGAAGCTGCCTGCAAGTCTCCAGGAGGCCTCCCAGCTCTAAGGCTCTGTGATCTCCAGAACTTACACCCATTAGTGAGCAGTGTCCAGCTACAACTCTGAGAAGTTATTCCCATGGATATGAGACTCAGACTATTGAGACTTTGCAAATGCTGCCGTTCCAGCAACAATGTGTGCATGGACGTTTCTGGGCTGGGGAGGGGGATACAGGGCCAGGGAGGGGGATTCTCGGCGAGGGTGGAAGCCCATCTGTCAGCAGTGGCTTAAATGTGGCTGAATAGTGAGCGGCATGATGGGAGGAGGGAATCTGGAAAGGCTCACGGTCTGTTTGAAAAGAAAAAGGGTTTTAATGGGACGTGCTCATTCAATCTGGATTTTAACAACCTCTCAAAACGGCACTCAGGGAGAAGGAGAGTTCAGGAAGAGGATTTGTGGGGTGAGCAGAGAGGAAGAAAGAGAAAGTGATCAAAACAGGATGAATTCAGCACTGGGGTCATTGCTCATATCAACCAGAGAATAAGGCCAACACCGGGTCTGGCCCCTGGTAGGGAGAATCTCGGGTGGACTCTCAAGAACATTTTAATGCCAGAAGTTAGGTCTGAAAAGCAAAAATTTTGTTTCAGAAACTGGGAAGCTCTGACATGTATAAAGCAGTCAGTTAGTTAAACTCTCTAGGCCTCAGTTCTCTCATTTCTGGTGTGAAGAGAAGTTGGTACCAGAAATAAGGATTTCCTGAGAATAATAGGAGGCAGCACGAGCATAGCCCGGCAGTGCCTTATCCCCCAAAACGTGCTGTCACACATTCTGAGACGGGAAACAGCCCCAAGGAGCAGCAGCCTCATGGCAGCAGCAGGCAAGGATGGCCAGACCGCGCACGGCCAGCTTTCTCCAGTGGCAGCCCATGGTGACATGCTAGCGAAACTAGCAGGAACTCAGACCAGAGCCTCTCTCCCTCCCTCTGCCCCTCCACTGACATCTTTGGGCAATTCAGAGGGATGGGGAGGCTTCAACAGAACAGGGGCTTTCCACCACCCGAAGAAGGAGGGAGCTTAAGTTAGAAGATGAGAGATGTAACACTACCCGTATTCCAAGAGGATGGCTCAGAACTATGGGTTCAAACTGCTGGGGTTGGATTTGAGATCCTTCATGGCACACAACAGCTGGATAACAAGGAGCGTTTTTTGAACCATAGTGTAGGCTGAGTTTAGGAAAAACAACAAAGGATGGGGTGTGCTTGATAGCTGGTTACAGCAGAGAGCTGTTATCACCACAGGGCCTCAAGGGTCAAGGAGGGGCTGGCAAGTAGAACCCCAAGAGACAGCTCCCTAGAGAAGGGGAAGTCAGAGCAAGTCCACTCAAGCCATTGAGAACAGAGGATGAGTGTGGATGGCAGGTAGAGGGAGGATAGCCTGGGATCCTTCAAGGACAGGGTACAAACCAAGACCTGAGGACCACGAGCCATGAACATGCATTGTCTTTAGCTGCTTGTAGATAAGGAAGCTTAGGTCAGAAGGGCTAGATGACCTGGGTGATCGGAGAGAGACAGGTGAGACCAGAATCCAGCACTTCTGTCCCTCAGTCTGGGATTGTGCCCCAAATGCTTCCTTGAAATCATTGCTAATCAACCCGGCCACAACACTTACCATGAGTCAGGCACGGTTCTAAGTACTTTGCATATAATAACTCCTTTAAATCCTCATAGCTCCACTAGGTGACTACTGTTTTTATCCCCACTTTACACATGAGGAAACTGAGACACTTGCCTAGTGTCATAGCGGTTAGTGAGTGGCAGAACTGAAGTCTGAGTCTAGAGAATTTCAACCCAAATCTGTCATCTGCACCTCTAAGGGATAACTGTCAGAGGCGGACCCTTGAAGAAAGTGAGAGGGTTCACCGTTACTGAGGTAGGAGCACTCAAGTTTATTATTCATTTGCTGAAATGTGCATTTGCTTCCCCCAGCTTCCCCAGTGCCTCCAGCTCACTCTCCAAGGTAGGCCCTCCAAGGGGACCTCCTGTCCTCCCTTCCAGCCAGCTGTCTCCTAGGGAGGTGTCCTAGGGGGGCTGGGGCAGCAAGTGAGGACTCATAGAGGAACCAGACCGGCCCACCAGCCAGCCTACACCTTTTCTGGCCAGTCCAGCTGCCGTGAGGAGTGCCATCTGTACACAGCAAGGGGTCCTCACATTCTTCACCAGCTCAACCAGCTCTGGACCCTTTAATCTAGCTCCCGAGTAGGCTCACAGGACAGCGCGGTGAATTCTTAGACATGAGGCAGCTCGAGCTCGGCCACCTATGTCAAAACTTGATGAGTCAATTGCTGCTTTGCCTTATGCGTAAGAGCTTATTACTGGACATAGCACTCAAACTCTGTTCCCCACCCAGGCACCCTCCAGGCGTCCTTTTCCACGGAGGCCTTGCCTCCAGGCTGGCACGCCAGTGCTGGCAGTGTGTGCACCCTTCCCGCATCCCCAACCAGGACCCAGTCTGAATCAAAGGTTCTGTGTCACAGGTAAGGACCAGGATGCAGTAATAGATGATGTGCAGCATGCAGAGCTCTTCCACAGGGGTCACCTTGCTTCACCCTCAGGATAACCTTGGAAGTCAGACAATCACAGTGACAGAGAATGTTTACTGATCTCAATGTGGGCCACGCTCTGTTCAAGGTGCTTTCTATGGGTTACTGGACAATTACTGTTGATCCCTGTTTTACATTTGAGAAAACTGTGCCTGAGAGAGGACTGGGTGCCAGGATTTTAATCCAGGGAGTACTGACTCTAAATCACACTGTATTCTCCCTCCTGCGGTAACAAAGGACTTGGTCTGCTTGGATCAACTATTTGAAGTTCATTTGGAAAGTGGTGAGAATTATTTTTTAAGTTTCAAATAGGATATGGTGATGGTCATATATTCCTTTCAGAAAGAATGGTCAGTGGGGACTTGAAGACAGGGGGGTCATTTTGGAGGCTGTCATGATGTCACAGGGATGAATAACAGAGGCTACCTGCTTTAACGCAGCAATGGGAGGTAATGAAGAGGAGACAGATCCAAGAAATATTGGAGGTAGAATGAGACTTGTTAGGTGGGAGATAGGTGGAGGGGTGTGGGGTGAGTGGAAGAAATTTAGGAACCCTCCTAGGTTTCTGCCTTGAAAGACTTTGTGTATAAGTGAGTCACTAACTAGAAAGAGATTACGGGAAGGGGACAAATTTAATAGCAATTGGAGGGAGATTAGTAGGTTCTATTTGGTACTTGATAGGTTCAAGTTGTCCACTGTATATTCATATGGAAGTGTCCCCTGTTATGAAATGAATGTTTGTATCCCCCCAAATTCATATGATGAAATCCTACCCCTCCAATGTGATAGTATTAGGAGGTGGAGCCTTTGGAAGGTCATTAGGATTAGATGAGGTTATGAAGATAGGGCCCTCATGAATGGAATGAGTGCCCGGGAGACATAAGGGTACTGCTTCCGCTCTCTGCTCTTTGCCATGTGAGGATACAACAAGAAGTTGGCAGTCTCCCACCTGGAGACTAAACGCTATAAATAATAGTGATAAAGCCAAGGATAGGGTCTTTCGAGCCCATGCTTAGGAGTAACTGCAGGAGAACCGGCCCACGAGACTGAGAAGGAGTGATCAGGGCAATGGAGAAGAAGTGGGTAAGATGCCCAGGAAACAATTGAAGGGGATGATTCCCAGAAGGGGTGATTTACTGGGTCAAATGTCAAGGGCAAATGGAGGAAGACCTTGAACTTGGCCATTTTGAGAATCTTTGCCAGATCTTTGCCACAATAACATCTGTGAAAGGGTGAAAGAGAAAAGTCATCCTCCAGGCAGCACCTGGGGTCTAAAGTAATTGGGGCTCTGACTGTGTCTTGGTAAAAGAGAAAGCAGCCACTACTCTAACACACCACACACCTTTAAAACTCTCAGTTCTGCAAACTCAGGACCTCAGTTCATTCCTCAGCTGGTTTTATCAGCATTCATCCATGTATTGGATCCTCCTGAAAATGTTCCTCTTCCTAAAATATTCTGTCCCCACCCCAACCTATTGGGAAAATAGAAAAATCCATGCACTTTACATGTGGGGAGAGCTGAGTTCAAATCTGGCCTTTGCCCCTCAATGCCTGTGTGTCTGTGGGTGGTGACCTACCCCTGTGTCACACAGGTTAGTTAGACTCTGTTGCAGGGCTGAGCTGAGGAAGCAATGAGAAACCCCAGGGAAGCTGCCTACTCCCCATAGGCTCAGGAAATGGTGTCTTCCTTCAGCTCATCTCTCCAGGCCTTGAGAGCACCTGCAGCCTGGGGAAGGGTTTATCTAATCTTTTTTCAGAGAGGATATTACAAGGGTGAAGGATGAGAGGACATCAGGTTGATGGGAGCTTACAGAGTTAGAAAGAAGTCATTTGAAACTAGTGTTTCCGCCAGCTTTATCTCAGGCTGCCTCCTCCTTGCAGCTGTCTGCAGTCAGCCAGCAACATGAGTGACTGAGGCTCCGTTCACTCCCCCACCTCTAGAAGGTTCGGCAGACACTTCAGTGCCCACCCATGGCACGTTGCCTGGGCCTTACCATCGCAGTGCTCACCGGCCACACTTCCTGTGGCCAGGGCCTGCACCCGACCCAGGTTTCCCTGTGGTTCCCGTGGTTCTAGACCACAGCATTTTGCCCCACCAAGGGGTATTTGACCCTGGCTGGAGACGTTTTTGATTGTCACACCTGGTGGAGTGGTGGCTGGCATCTAGTGGGCAGAGGCCAGGGATGTGATAAAGCTACAGTTCCCAGGACAGTCCCCACAACAGGAATTATCTGGCTCAAACTGTCAGCAATATCAAGGCTGAGAAGACTTTTCGGCAGGATTAAGACCCAGTTGCCCACAGTGGCCACTAGTTTGATGAGGCTCCTTTGGTGGCCTCCTTCCCGTTCCTTCCTCCCTCCCGCATACCTCTCCTGGGACCTCTTGGGGTCCATTTACAATGATCCATCTCACTCAAGTCACTGTCTCAGTGTGTGCTTTTGGAGGCCACCGGACCAGACACGCCAAGAGCTGTCTCTGGTCAGGGTAAGCAGGTGGAATCTACCTCCTGTCCCCTTCTAGAAAAAAGCACTCCCCACCATGAACAAAAAATATGTTTTTAACATATTTACAGAGAAAAGTCCAAGTGAATGACCACAAGCAGCGAGCTCTTAGGACAGACTATAGAGAGCACTAAAGTGAGCAGAGACTGCATTTGGACAGAGTCCACCCAGGCACGTGTCGTTGAGGATGTGAGTTTGAAGGATGCTCAAAGCAATGAGTGGGGCAGATGGGCAGCAAGGAGAAGGAAGGGCTTTCTAGGAAGAGAGCACCCCTGTGGATGCTCCCCAGATTCCAACCCAGGTTCCGAACTCCCTGCTTCCTTCCCTTCCAAGGCCAGGCTCACAGGGCACCCTGGGGATTGTAAACACAATGTGCACCAGCACAGGTTGTGTGCAGGGCCCATCACGTCCTCCCCTTCCCTCCCTGTGGGAGGGAACGAGATGGCTGCAAACGTCTCCAGTGTGAGGGGAAACCTTTGCTGGTGTCACGGCCAGGGGATTACATCTGCCTGCAGCTACAGGATGTATCACTTGCAGGGAATTCCTTCCACAACACACTCAAAGACCCGGGGAAAAAAAGTATTAAATAACTGGCTAAATTTGATCTATATTTTTCATTCTGAGTTTTTTTTTTCCTGTGGTTTTCCACAAAAGCCCAGTTTGACAAGCCATTAAAAGAAAACCCCCCCATATGTGAGCAATAGATTTAAAATAAATTTTAAAAAAAACCCAGCCCACTAATATATTGAGCAACCGAACATATCCAGTTTGGAAGAGGTAACTGGATCCCGCGCTCCGGCAGGCTGTAAACTGGGCTAGGGAGGGACATTGTTTTTCTTTTGGTCATTCTGCCAAGTTAAAAAGGAAGTTGGAGATTAGAACAAAATATTTAAATCAAAAATGAATCCTTCAATGAAAGTTGCTTGATCCCTGTTGCTACCATCCCCTGCCTCCCTGCCCCCTGATTGGAAGCATATTTCTCTTTGGAAAGAAGTAGTGTATTGTTGCTGAATAGAAGGGGGACAGCCCACTGGGAAGACACATCGATCTCATCGTTTTAAAAGTGGGAGATAAATGACCTAAGGCCTCTTCCCAGTCAAATGCTGTTTCTGCACATTCTCAGGATAAATGGCACTGTTTCCCCTGGCGAGCAGTGAGGGCCCTCCCCCGAGCTGGGTTCACCTCAGCGAGCCGTGCATCCCAGCTCCGGGAACAAGGTAAGTGCAATTAAAATGGACATGTGCTGGCGATGCCAGGCCACCTCATTGTTCTTTGGAACTCAAGCAAGACCTTGACTCTGCTTCATGGTGAACTTGTAGAGTGGCCCCCATGTTAAGGTGCAGTGTTTTGATTCTTGAAATCTCCCTCAGATTCACTAGAGACAGATCAATAGCTTAGGTTCTGCAAGCACTATTGTAGAGAAAGATCTGAGAAACAAGATGTAAAGAACAGAGACACATCCAATAAGGAAATCTCGATAAGGAGTCTTTTTTTAGTACCTGAACATCTACTTAATTAGTCCAATTCTAACTTTCTAGGCTAAGTCATATTCACTGAGGTAGCCAAAAAAAGTAAGTTTTGGAATCATAAATTATTGAGAATACTGCTACACGGTCTGATCCCAGAGCCCCCCATGGTTCCCTGCTACCATGCAACAGAAATCCTGAACTCCCGTCCACTCCCAGCCTCCATCTGCCTCTCCCAGCTGAAGTCCCTTTTCTCCTACACGGACCATTTGCTCTAGCCTAGTTGTTCTCAACCTTCTGGCCCTTTAAATACAGTTCCTCATGTTGTGACCCAACCATAAAATTATTTTCATTGCTACTTCATAACTGTAATGTTGCTACTGTTATGAATCGTAATGTAAATATCTGATATGCAGGATGGCCTTAGGCGACCCCTGTGAAAGGGTCGTTCGACCGCCAAAGGGGTCGCGACCCACAGGTTGAGAACTGCTGCTCTAGCCACTCTGGATTATTTGCTCTCTTCTTTTAGAAGCCCCTTCATGATCTTTTCTTCCCACTTTCCCTCAGGCCACCCCCACCCAGAATGCCTCCCCCTCTCCCCTTGACCTAGCCAACTCCATCTTGTTCTAACCCCCACTTCGCCCATGAAACCTGCCCTAACCATGCCAGTCCCAACAGATCTCTTCTTCCTCTGAGCGCCATAGCAAGCTCATGCTCTAACTCATCAGGTGCTGCCTGCTGGTGCTTCTGCTAGCATCATCTGGAACTATCATTAAACATCTTTCCTTTTCCTATTTGAACATTTGGTGCCCCATTCTGCCTGTGTACCTAGGACTAGCTAATGTAGCCCTTTTCATCCAGTAGCCACTCATTAAAAACTGTATTACGTACATTTGACCCACATGCTTGCAAACTACTCTATGAAAAGAAATATTTCTCATACATAAAGCAAGGAAATTGGAGAAATCCACCCCATCGAATATTTTTGGCTGAAAAGGAAGGAGCATCTTTCCACAGTCTCGTCCGAAACCATGCCTGTGGATGTGTGTTTGGGGTACAGAAGTAGAGAGGCTTGTTAATTTTAAAGCCACACAGCATGTTTGGCTAAGACTATGACTCCATTTGTGTATTTCAACCACGTAAAATACACCCTGGGATTCAGGACTGAGAAAAACAGCCATATAAGGAGAAAACAAGACATTCCCTATAGCTGCCCTTGTAAAACACTCTATGATTTAACCCTCTGCTCGGACAGATCCAAGCTCCTGTACTTTACAACTGCCAACAACCCAGTTCCTGGGAGGAGCTCCGCGTGTGACCTGCACCATTGGGCACAAACGGATCGCAAACAAAACCTGACAGGTCACACCCAGGGCAGCATGACCAAAGCTTTGCAGCCGCCTGCCTGTCTCCTGGTGGTGGGCCATCCCCAGCCCGAGCAGGCACCGAGATGAGCTCCGACCCAGAGACAAGTCTGAGGGGCTCATTAATCCTCCTTTCCTTTAAGCACACAGGCGTCTGGGGTCAGCCTCCACCTTCCAGGTGGCAGTCCATCAATCTGCCGGATCCTTTCATTGGGGAGGTGAGGGTGGGAGAAGGGGGGATCAGGAGGAGGAAAGGGGCTCCAGTCATGCAGCCAGAGGCAGGAGCAGGTCAACTGTTGTGTACCCCCCATATGGTGCTTGTGGCCCTGCAGTGCAGGGGGTGCCTGGCCCGGGCCCCTGCTCTGTACAGGGCTGGGGGCCCACGGAGAGCCCTGAGGTCCTTGCTTGCACGCTCTTCTTGATTGCTGTTCATGACCACTCTGTGTGATGAGGTTTTCTAGATGGTGACACTGAGGTGAGAGCTTTCAGTGTCCTTCTCATGCGATGAGTGGGGCTATGGTTAGAAGTCGAGTTTTATGCTGTGGCTGACACTGCTTATTTTCTTCTGTTGTCCAGTATAATCTCCTTCCTTGCAGCAATAGAATGACCGCCAAACACACACACACACACACACACACACACACACACACACACTGAGGAGCAAGGTAAATGGCTGCCCACTTGGAGATAATAGTTCTCAGGCTCCCAGGCAGCTCCTTGGAGTGGCCATGTTACTAAGTTCCAGACAGAGGGTCCTGCGTGGAAGTGCTGGGTGCAAGTTCTGAGCCACAGCTTTGACAAGGAGCGGCTTGCCCTTCCCCTGGGCTGAAATGCAGATGTGGGAATGAAGAGAAGGACAACAAAACAGAAGGAAGCTGGATGACTTTATGAAGCAGCGCCACCTGCCTGCCTGGTACTGCCGCCTACGTCTGGACTGTTCCTGGGAGAGAAACCATCGCGACTGAGCCTCAGATTTTTCAGTGTCTTTGTGGCAGCACTTTAGCCTGCACCTTACCTAATGCACGTGACTTTCTGCTGCCTCAGCTCTGTGCAGAGAATCCTGAAGCCATACTCGCTTACACTAATTTAAAAAGCAGAAGGGGGAAAAAACATCATAGCCAAGTTACATAACAGTCAACGGTATTCCTGGGCCCAAATCACCTCCTCCCTGAGGCCAGGCTGGAACAAGCCTCATCCACAGGAGGGAGCCCTGCACAGGTTAGAGCAGAGGTCATAGACTCTGGCTCCCTCCCTCCCATAAAGGGTGTCCTGTGGAAAGTTTGCCTTCCCAAACCGACTTCAGAGAGAAGGACCCTGAACCTCTTTAAGCTGGAACCAGAGGCACGATCTGCACAATTGTCATTATCATTCCAAGAATGACTTATTCAAATCTTTTCCCTACTCATTTTTAAAATTTGCTGTACCTCTTTGAAGAGAGGTGTTAAAACATCCTCTACTATGATTTTAAACTTGACAGTTTTTCCTGAGAATTTAATTTTTTGCTTTTTTTTCTTTGAGGTTATGTTATAAGGTACATATTAGATATTAAAATTGTTATATTTGTATTACAATATTTATCCGTAATCATGAATCTTGCCAAAGTCTGGTGTAAGTGTAACTCTATGAAATCCCCTCCCTTTTGGGGCCTGATAGGTTTTTCCCCATATTTATGCCTTTGTTCTTTTCTCTTCCTTTATGTTTTAGATGAGTCTCTTATAACCCACACAGATTTTTTTCATCCAAGTTTACAATCTCTGTGTTTTAACTGACACATTTAGTCCATTTATATTTATTTAGGATTTATTTCTGCCACCTTATTTTGGGCTCTGTATTTACTTTGTTATCTATGATCCTTGAATTTCTTTTTTCCTGTCTTTTAATGAATTGATCAAGTTTTCTTTACTCCCTTTTCCTATTCTACCGATTTAGTAATTATATATCTAATTTGTATGTGTGAATATACATACCTTTGTAGATGTTACCCTTTCATTTTTAACACACATACTTGATTTTTAAAAGTATAATATTAAGTCAGCATCTCTACCCTACCTACCAATATTCAGAGTTCTAGTCATCTTCCACTCTTCCTCCATCTTACTGCTGTCCACTATTTCAGTTCCACATTGTTTTATTCCCTTAACATTTGTCAATACAGTTATTTCTACAGAATATGCTTGTTTAAATTTCATTTCCCTTCTTGGATCTCACTCCTTCCTTAGTACTTTGGATATATCATCTTTTTGACTTTTGGGTTGCGTTGCTGCTATTGAGAAGTCTTCCGTCGGCCTAGCCCTATTGCCTTTGTAGGAGATATGATTCTTCTCTGTGGTTGCTATAAGAACTTTCTAGCTTTGTTGTCCTGCAATTTCATTATAGTGGACTTAAGATTTGGATATGCCCTTATTCATTCAGCTCATAGCTTGCTATACATCCTGAATCTTATTATCTTTATCTTTTAACTATTGTAAAAACTCCTCAGCCTTTTTCTCTTAGAAGAGTTCTCTTTCATTATGTATTCTCTTCTCTGAAACTCTTATTCTTTCTCATTCTATCTTCCATATCTTTATTATCTCATATGTTTATGTCTTGGAATTTGTTTATATCTTTGTGATACATTCTGAATTGGAATCAGATCTCTCTTCCATTGCACTAATCTTTTCTTTAGCTGTATCTAATCCTGTAAAATTAATGACTATAGTTATTAATTCTCAAAGTTTACTTGTTTCTTTTTCAAATCTGTATTTTCTCTTTTCATGGTACTTTGTACCTTTACCATATTTTTAGTTATTTGTTTTACATCTCTGAACATTTTAAACATACTTACAGTCCCTGTATAATAGATCTATTATCTGAAGTTATTAGTAATCTAATCCTGATGCATGTTCTATTTGTTGACTCACTCTCATTGGCAGTTGTTTCCTAATAAGTTTTGTCATTTTGGAAGGTAAATTCATCTTCATATGGCTTTATTTATGGGGGTGCCGGGTGTGGCCTGGGCTGAGGGTGTGACTCAACAGAGAGTTTTGTGTTTGGTTCCTAATTATATGGCAGCATGGCTTAGAATCACATTTTTATGTTAATATCTTATGTCAAATATTCTTAGGCCACATATATAGCATAAAATCAAACCTCAAACACAAGTAAGGCATTGGTTCTTGGTTTAGAATTCTATTGAGCGACATTTCTTTGGACTCAGTTTCTGGTTAGGACAGACAAATTTCTTTGTGTGTCAATGGCTTCCTTGGCAATGCCTGCATTTGGCTCATTATAGAGGCCTCAGAATTTCGTTCTCTGGGCATCCACAATTACTTCCCTTTCCAATTCAAGTTCCCCAGACAACTAATGTAGTCTCTGTCTTTAGACTTCCTATTCTGGCTTATCCTGGGTCAGGAATCCATACCCAATGCCATCAGCTGCAGACAGGGTCAAGGTCTCACAGCACTTAAGAAACGCCCTTTTGGGATGCTGTTGGAGAGAGACCTTCTCTAGCAAGAAGGCCTAGGAAAGAGAAGAAATGGTCATGGAAGGAAATATTTACCATTTTTTAACCAATAGTATTTCTCCAATACTTCTCTTGTGTAAGCTCTGCCCTGGGTGACTGTGTAGCCTCCACAGGGACATAAAACCATTCAGGGTAAAAGTCTGAGCAGATGTAACCAGGGAGGGTATCCATAGTGTCTCCCAGGAAAGATCAGGGTGAGCATGTTTCTGCAGACAGTGGAATTCGTTTCCAAGTTAGGTTAAATTTAGAAGTTACTCTTCCACACAGCGCCTAGCCCAGTGCCTGACAGAGCAGATGTTTGGTAAATATTTGCTGGAACTCAATATCAATCACTTCCTCCACCCTGCAGTAAGGAGATAATTCAGCGCTCAGAGGCAGCAGGCAGAAAGTATTCAAAGAGAGACAGAAAGCTGCAAAGCCATGCCAAGAGAAAGATAAATCTTTCCCAGAGAAACAGGTTAACTGGAGGCAGGCAGTTAGCAAAGAATGCTGGAGGAAAGTAGCCTCTTTACAGGTTCAGAACTTGGAGTGGACTCTGAGTTAGCACATGTTCAAGATGGAGAATGTTCTTTGGTTCAGAAATAAGAGTCCTGTCATGTGGTGGCATCCCACACAGACCCTCCCAGCAGGGGGTCATCTGTGAGCTTGGGTATTTCATCAAGATAAAGCACACTCCACGGAAATGAAGACAGCTCTTGTAGGCACACCCACGTAAGAGATTTGAGGGGAATGGACCTGAAAACAATTTAAAGGGATTCACTATATTAGTGGGGTTTTTTGTATACAACAATATCCATGTTCATTATATATTCAAAATAAGTAGTTAAAATCATGTGGATTCCTTCTTACTATGTTCTTTTTGGTTTTGGTTTTTAACACCAAAGTTCAAGGATTTCTCCAGATGCTATTATAAATAGATATTTGGATTAGCTGAGAGCTGCAATGTTTGAAAGCTAAAAAGGCAGTTCCTCATACAGAATGCAGCCTTACCCAGGATTTCTTTTTAATAAGTGTGCCACCCCTTAGATTCTGTCTACTAATGGAGTCTCCAAATTTTCTTTAGAAACAGATCTTAGGAGTAGCCATCTGGTTGAAAGATGGTGGCCAGCAGACTCATTCTGAAACAGTTTGCATATCAAATATGCTATGTTCTTACTCAAGTTGTGTGGTTATTCAGATTGGTTTGGGGAGGAGGGAGGTTACACCCCATCTCCCAAGCTCACCTTTGGTCTCACGGAACCTTGAACCTGAATGAAATCTTCCACATGTAAAAACTCTGGAGAATAAAGCCCATGGCCTGAGAACGATGAGTATAGTGCCAACCCAGAGTCCAGGGAAGCTCTGAGAGGCAAATTCTAGGCTGGGTAGGCTTTTCAAAACACTCAAGCCACCTGTCCCCCAGGATGGGGCTGATCTCCATGGGAACTCACCACAGGAGGCTTCCTTGATAAGTTCAGTGGAACTCAGCTATGTTGAGACCTGGAACATCTAACATCTGTAATGACCTCAACATTGAACCTTGAGTTGCATTCCCAACGGTAGCTCCTGCAGTTGTTCTCCAGTGAAAAAGTGCTGTGGAAAAAAGTGTGTGAGACTGCCCTTCCCACAATGGGGTGAAAAGGGCAGCTTCCTGGGTTACCACCCCTTGAAAACACCATCTCACCAGCTTACAGGTGGTGTTATTCAAGCACAGGAATGTGTGGAATGTGTCGAATCTGTGTGTCGAATGTGTGTCCAATTAGGTCGCCTCCCTCTTGAAACCCTTAAATCTTTGCCTCTCATCCAAGGGGGGAGGGGGCGCATAGACAGGCTGTGGTGGGAACCCAGCCACTTGACAACTGGAACCCAGCATCTCCCTGCCGAAACAAGAGGTGCTCTGCAGTGGCCAAAGCGGGGGACTGAGCCTCACACACTTTACTCCCTTTCTCAGGTAATTCTTTCCAGAAATGCTACCAGGTGGCAGTTCCCCTTCTCCTAGCATGCCTGAAAATATTTACAATATGGGATAAGCACTCAGACTTCAATTGTATATGAAGTGTAGGTGAAAACACTCTATTGTGCCTATACCGAACATTCAGAACTCTGGAGCAGTTTCGGGCTGGGAAATACCATTCTATTCCCCTCCCCATGGAGTTCCCTGCGTGAGCCCCATAGACACCAGAGGACACCCTCCCTCTGGGGCCCACGACTGGGTGTCAGCCCCAGGGGGGACGTGCGTCTGGGCCATTTCCTGAGTCCTCACTTGGTTTCCTCTCCCTCAGGGCACTCGTGAGAAATAAATGAGGTAACAATGTCACACGAATACTAACCCCTTCCGTTCCATGACCTCATGGTACTCAAGACGCCTTGTGATGTCTTTGTCCTAACTCTATGCAGTGGGCACTTGTGTTCTTGCTTGCCCAGCTCTGGTTTCTCCTTTCCCTGCTAAAAAGCCCCTCAATTTTCTCCTGAAGAACCTCTCTGCCCTCCTCTGGCCAAGCGCTAATAGCATGACCCAAGGCAGACCAACTGGAGTTGCCATTGTAGGATGTGGGTCTGGGGCAGGACTGGCACCTGGAAAGAAAACTTCCAGAGCTGATTAAAGCTGGGATCCAGGCCCTAAAGAGCCTGTCCATCGGTCTCTGTTTTGCCTCACCCCCACAGCTGCCCTGAGTTGCACCCCTCCCTCAGGTCCCTGGAACTACTCCCTGTCCTTTCCCTGTCTACTTCTTGGAGCTAGCTCGGACTCCCGTGCCTTGCCACAGTGGGTCTTGGTACCCCTTTCCTGCACAGAAGAAATCGATTCCCAGGTCACGGAAACTCATGTGGAAATGGCCTGAGAAGCCCGCCCCCTGTTGGCAGTCTGTGCCCGTCCACGGCACCCTCCCAGCGGCTCTCCTCGGCCTCGCGCCTTCTCCTCCCCACCACATCACTCTCTCGTGTTCCACGTCATCCCAGCTCCCAAACCATCGTCTATTTCAACTCAAGGATCTTTTTCGCCTTCCACCAGGTTATTTTCATAAATCTTTCATTTTAAAAATAAATCCCAGTGTCTCACTCACCACAACATTTTTAAAATTCATTCCTCTGCCCCAGGCCTCTGCCAACAGGCTCATTCCAGAGGGGGGCCCTTCCCACTTGAATGTTGGCAACGTCCTGGCCTCTTGGCTTTCTCTCCTGCCACCTTCCTCTCTCCCAGAGAGAAAATGAGGTTTGGACTTGGGTGGGTTGAAAATCCATCCATGCATATGCCATGCATAACATTCCCTTCCTCCGCACCGATGCATTCTGAGACAAAAAGGCCTTTGATAATGTTTCTCTGGGGGCCCATTTGATGCCCTTTTGGCCAAGTTTCCCTGCTGGAGATTAAGCAGCAGTAACTGACAAGGGCAAGGTCAGTCCCTTCCCAGGTCTACAGGCTGCCCATACAGCCGAGCCCTGTGAGTTGCCACATCCTCACCTAAACCGGGGGGTGAGAGCATGATCATGGCACATGGTACCTCTTCCACCTGAACATGTTTCACCTAAATTGAGCCTCTACAAAAATGGCTCTGTTTGGCAGCCAGAGGTCATACCCGCCGCTCAGGAAGTAGTTACATATTAGAAATCAGGGTACCTCTTGCAGCTGGGAAACACATCCTATGGCGTTCCTCCGGGGGCCTATAAGGAATTCACACCTGTGATTTCCCTAAATCCTTCCATAGATCCAGTTGAGAAAGCAGTTCTCTGGCAATGAACAACTTGAGGTTTTGATAAAGAAATCAAGGTACAACAGAGTCAGGTAATTTAGCATATCACAATAAACTGGGACCAAATTGGTTAGATTACTGCCAGCACAGACAGTAAAGGGTGGGCATGCTGGCCCAGCTATGTACAATCTAATACTGCTTATTAGATCTGTAACTCAGCATTTTAAAATATTTTCCTGGTATGGAATATTGAATTTGCTATTCGCTAGCAATTTCCCAAGCTACTTAAAATGAGATTAGTCATTTACTTTTGTGTGGCCTTCGGAAGTGGCGTGTTGTACCATAGAATGACCACCGATGTGGAGCATGTGTTGGTGTTCCAGTTGGGAGAAATTATTTTTATAAATGTGAGCTGAAGAAATTTTTAAATGAATTATCTTAAAACTTAAAATTTGTTTTAAAGCTAAATCATCCCAACCATAAAAAAAAAATGGGGTGGGAGGGGAAAATGTAGGCAGAATTCAACAATTACTTTCATGGCTATGTTGCTTTGAGTTCTCTAAGTGATCTCTTAAACTCGGGCTCTGGCCTCAAAACTGGATTTGGTTCTCCTTGTCTCCAGGATACTCTGTGCCCCTGAAAATTGAATCATGGGCAGAAGTTTCCAGTATTTTTGTTCCCTCCCTGCATTGAGTCCATTAATCTTCATGTTGATTTTCCCTCCACCCTCTTGAAAAAAATGTATGCGTCCCTAAGATGGAGAGCCAGGAGCTGGCACCTTTGGACGCGATCACATGGAACAGGAATGGCAAGAGCCTCGCCAGTGTGGTGAGCCACCGCCACAAACCATGGCCAGCATCTCGGGAAGGGAAGTGAGTCAGTCCTCTGAATTCTGTGGTGACGAACCCCAGAGCCTCTGTCACCCTCTTCCCTCCCTGTGGGTGCATGCCTAACCAAGCATGGGGCCTCCTGGTGTGAGGCAGGGCCAGACAGATGTTCTTTTGTCCTTAATACAACTATGCAAACTGCTGCCTTGAATATCAAGTGTGGTTCATGTTCTTCATCTAAACCCACTTGAAATCAATATGTGCTATTTCCAGTAAAGAGAAATTAAATAATACATGTCTACAGTGGACTATATCCTCAGTTTTTTTAAGTGACTTCAGAACAGATGAAATTATCACACATATGTTCATATAAAGAACAAACCTGTATGTAACTAAATATGAATCCGTGCTTTTGAATGATGGCAATTGAATGAATGCAATTGAATAAATCTATTCCTTTAAACTTTCAACCTATATAACACACACACACACACACACACACACACACACACACACACAAGCATACTGGCTATAGAAAGTCAGAGTGGTGATGATGACACCACTACTACTGCTGGTACTACTACTACTAGGTATCTGAAGAGTAACTCGAATTACCAGTCCCAGTTGGCAAGGAGCTTATGGTCTGATTACACACACACACACACACACACACACACACACACACCAGTTATTGAAAGCTCAGAATCTTATCTGATTCTTCCTCCTCTCCTTTACTTTTGCACCAATTTGGTTCCCAAGTCTTGCTCATTCTAGTTCCATAATTTTCATATTCAACTTCTCCTCTCTCTTTTCCTCTCCAACCCTGGCTATTTAAGGCCCCTTGCTTCCTTCCCAGACTAGAGCAATAGCTTCCCTTCAGGCCCAGAAGGCTGCCTTTAGGAGTCCACCACCATGGGCAGGGCTCACAGGCACCGCACTCATCTGACCACCACCCCTTCTCTCAACCACATAGACATGTTCATCGATCCCAGTGCCATTCCACATGGCCACACAGCCCTTCGCAGCACAGCCCTCCAAAGTCACTACCAATTTATCGGAGTTCTTCTAGAAGCAGAATCTACTCACCGTCCCCAAGATCCTTGAAAACGTTCTTCACCAGGACTGAGCCTCCTCATCACAGGTGCTCAAACAACACCTAAGATGTAAGTCAAGCATGAAGCATGGACATTGTTTCATGGACCATGAATGGTTTTTGATGTGAACTCTTCATTGGGGACTAAGTAAAACTAAACCAAACCAGAAAACTTTGCGCCCTCCAAATCCTCTCTCGCCTCTCTTTTGTCACCTTCTGCCTTGTAACCATCACTGGTTCCTACTCCACAGCTATAAATCTTGAACTTTCCCTAGCCAGCTCCTGACACCTTCCATTTGCGCACCAGGTACATTAGTCCAAGAGTAATACCAAGATAGGTATGTTCTCTAAGAAACAGATGTCAAGGTAAGACTAGATATGCAAAACTTTACCAGGGCAAACGCCTATGAGAAAAAAAAAAACATGGAAAGAGCCTGGAGAGGCTGGGAGAGCCATGAAAAGGAGAAAGAGAAGGAAGGAAAGTTGGGTGCAAGCATCTTGGGTAGCAGTGCAGTATAAGGCAAGTTCAGCAAGGCTTCTGGGAAGTCCTAGGAACAAAGTCACCTATCAGAGGAGTCTGGGCTGAGTCAGTGGCTGAGAGCAGGCCATGGGAGGCTCCAACTTGGCTCAAATGCAGCAACTTCAGGTTGCAGCTGCTCAGGCCAATGAATGACCCTCCCTGCAGCTGGAGGTCTAAGAGATGCATTCTCAGAGCTGCCACACCACGTGATTGACAACAGCTAGAGTTGCTGGATTTAACAAATGAAAATACAGAGCTCCAAGTTAAATTTGGATTTCAGATAAAAAACAAATAATGTTTAGTTAAAATATATGCTAAATACAGATGTCCTGTTTTTTATCTGCCAACCCTAATAGTCTAGAATCGTGGTCGGCAAACTGCAGCTCACGAGGCACATGCGGCTCTTTGACCCCTTGAGTGTGGCTCTTCCTAAGCCTTAGGAGTACTCTAAGTTAATAACAATGTACCTACTTATATAGTTTAAGTTTAAAAAATTTGACTCTCAAAAGAAATTTCAATCATTGTACTGTTGATATTTGGCTCTGTTGACTAATGAGTTTGCCGACCACTGGTCTAGATTGTTTTCTGGAAACACTATTCTGGTCATACCACCCCCCTCCCTCACCCAAGAAACTTCCAATAGCTCCCATGGCTTTCAGAATGAACTTCAAATGCCTCAGGCTGGCATTCAGCCTTATTTTGCAACACTGATTCCCACTAACCTTTACAGCCTCTGAACTCCCATCAGACCAGACCTTGTGGTTATCAAAACCCACCCTGCAGTTCTAGACACCCTGCCCATGCTCATGCTAGTCCCTCTCCTTGGATGCCCTTTCAGAAACAGTCTTCCCCCAGATCTCCACATTTCTGAATTTGGCCTGAGCTTCAAGGCTAGCTCAAGTGCTGCTTTTCCTTGAAACTCTTCAGTGCACACCATTGCCTGGCCCACAATCCCTTACACCGACTGACACAGGAAGAAGCCGAAATAATATAGAAAGACGTCACTTGATATGCCCTGAATGCCACGCTTTCCATACACAGTGGATCTTAGCAAACAACCTTTCCCAGTTCCACATGTGGCATTCATATCAATAGCTCATGTCCATCCAAGAGGGTAAGTCTTGCTTTTAGCCCTGGTGCAGATGTTTAATTAATCAGGACGGCCGTCCTTGTTTGCCCTTGACTGGGTTTCCCTGATGATTACCCACCAGAAAATTCATCCCTTTCATGCAAACAATGTCCTGATTAATGTTTTGTGCCGTGCACCAGTTTAGAGGAGCAGGTCCTTCATTAGTGAGCCAGCCTGAACTGCAATGTTCAGTTCTGAAAACTCAAACCTAATTTCATACACAACTGTCTTCCTATTTCCTTGTGTGTCAAACCTTTCCTTAACTCCCTTTCCTTCCTCCCAACTTTGATTTGGGGGAAGGAAGTTTGCAGCAAGTGAATATAAAATATTGAGTTATTCTGACCACAGCATCATTTTGAGATTGACCTGAGTGGTGAGAAAGCCCTCCCTCCAGCCAGAGCGCTGCCTCTCCCTGGGTACGAGCTCCAGTGTGCCTTCCTTTGTTGGTGGCACAGGTATTCATTCATTCAGTCTCTCTCTTTCTCCCGCCCCCCCACCACCCCCACCCCTCACTGGAAAGGGGAGAAACTCAGATGATGAAATGAAAACCTTTAAATAAAATATCATTCACACAAAGGAAAAGCATTTTCCTCTGGGTCATTATCAGTGGAAACCCAGTGAAAAGATAATAAGCACAAGATTCCTGATTAATTAAACATTTGTGCTCATTGTATGCAATTATTCTGGGTAAAATCAACTCCAGGACATCTGTTTACTCAACCTTGGGCTGAAAAACCACCGAACTACCTATGCCTTACATCTCCAGGCACAAAGTCGAGGCGTAGAACTGATAGCTCATCAGCCCCAGACATTTGCCCACTAACTTTCTAGGGTGGAAAGAGATAACCATGCTACAAAAGCAATTTAAAAAATGAAGGCTGAGTTAATGCATAAAGAATTAATTGGGGGAGTCCAAAGTGACAATACATTAGCATAATACATATATACCAATATACGTACTTGTTTTATGCTACAGAGCAATTAGATATAGATGATAAATATTTTCATGATGCTTCAGTTAGTATTGCTTTTACCCAGTGAAATCATTGCCAGCTTTTTCCTTTTCACCCAGTCTTTTAGGCCATTTGGGCCGCTATAACAAAATACCACAGACTAATCAACAACACAGATTTATTTCTCACAGTTTCTGAGACTGGAAGTCTGGGCTCAGGCTGCCAGCATGGTCAGGTGAGGGCCATCTTCTGGGTTGCAGACTGCTGACTTATTGTTGTGGCTTCACAGGGCAGAAGGGGCAAGGGCTTTCTCTGGGACCTCTTTTGTAAGCACACTAGTCCCAGTCATTTGGCTTCTAATTACCTCCCAAAGGCCCCATTTTCTAATACCATCATCTTGGGGCTTAGGATTTCAATAGATGAGTCAGAGGGGAACCACAAACATTCACACCATCTCACCCAGTTAGGTCTCCCGTGTCAATAGTTTTCCTAATACCACTGACCTCTTCATTGTTATCCCCATCTTATCTCCCTTCCTTGGGGTCAGGGAATATCCCTGCCCAGTGTTGTGGGAGCCCCGAAAGGAGCAGAAGTGGATGCTTCTCCCCTTGTCAGTTGATGAGCAAACACCACAATTTGTGAATTGAGGAGGATCAAGATTCAAGAGTAGGATAAACAGAACGGGAAACGGAGGTCAGAGAGATCAAATGGTCGAAGACTCAGGATCGTGAAGGAGCAAGGGCAGCAATCCAGATGCCTGGAGCAATTTCCTGTGACTCTCCCATCGCATCCGAGACCCCAGCGGGAGTCTAGATTCACAGCCACAGAACCTTTATCAGTTGTGATTAAAAGAGCACTAATGTTTGAGAAACTGTTGATGACTGGTTGATTCTCCCTATCCACCCAAAACCACGTGCATCTGTTGAGACCTTGGGTCTGGTGTGCCAGGGTTTGGGTGTCCTCCAACCTGCCAAGTAGAGGACCCTACAACCATTAGATTCCCCTCTGAAGGGAGAGATGGGTTACCCACTCCCCTGCCTTGTCCTCTCCAGTGAAATGTGTAAATTTACCACACTCTCTTGGGAGGTATGGCAGCAAAGATGTGACTCCAGAATCCAGTCAATAATCTCCATCTGCCCTTAATCTGTGGGAACAAGAGGGTGGCAGGCAAGCATTATGAAAGGCTTTGAAACCATTTTCGAAAACCAGGATGCCCACCAAAGGATGAAATGAGAAAGCAAGCAATGCCCTCCACTTCTTCCACCCCAAACAAACAAACAAAAAGAAAGAAAACAAGACTTGGAAATCCATGGAAATAAAGATCTTTTTAAAAAACAGTATAGTTGGTGCAGATGGAGAGTCTGTGCAGGGGATAGAAATGATCCTGTTCATGAAGTTGTGTACAGAGTACCTGGTGCTAAAGGGCAAGACATGCCAACATGCTGGGCCTCCCAGGGCTACCTCTGAGTGGTCCTACATCTCAGGTGCCATATGTATGGATACACCTTCTCCATATATGCTTTTGCCATATTGCTTCTGTTTGTTGTGTCCAAAATGCAGGGCCATAACTTCCTTTGGTCATATGACTTCCTGGAATGGGGCTACCTCTTGACGTGTGCTCTAGGTTCCAAAATAGGGGGGATTGAATTGCTCAGGGTACGGGTACTGACCGCATGGTATGCAGCAGAAGATAAAATCAAACCCATTAAAGAAAGTGGCCCACAGTCCCTGTTCCAAACCTCTGCTCCTAAGTTGATCTCAGCTGCTCTTGCTTCTGGAGGCCTGAGTATGCCCATCTCACTTTCCCTCTGTGCCTTGAGCAGCCATGATAACAACCAACAACACTTCCCCCCCTATGGGATAATGGCTCTCATAAGGGAGCCCAGCTCCCCAGAGGAAAGAAGAAAGTATGAAATGTTAGGAATTGGTCCCTCCCTGTCCAGAATAATCTCCTTTTAGAAAGGGTGGTCTAGGTTTGATTATGAGGGTTTAGGCCAGTTTGAGAGAAGATGGAATTAAGGCATTGAGTTACTTTCCTCTTGCTGTAACAAATTATCACAAACTTAGTAGCTTAAAATAGCACAAATTTATTACTTAGAGTTCTGGAGGTCAAAAGTATAAACTAAGTCTTACCAGACTAAAATCAAGGGGTAGGCAGCGTTGCATTCTTTCTGGAGGCTCTGAGGGAGAGTGCATTTCCTTGCCTTTTTAAGTTTCTGGAGGCAGCCTACATGCCTTGGTTCATGGTCCCTCCTCCAACTTCAAAGTGTATAACTCCAATCTCTGTTTCCCTAGTTACATCTTCTTTTTCTATCGTTGACTCTCTTGTCTCCCTCTTGTGATTACATTGCATCCACACAGATACTATGAACAATCTCCTCATCTCATGGTCCTTAACCACATCAGCGAAGTCCCTTTGCCCTGTAAAATAACATATTCACAGGTTCCAAGGATTAGAATGTGAACATTTGGGGCAACGGGTGGCAGGGTTACATTTTTCTGTCCACCACAGACATATCCGAACACCAGAAAGTCTCCATTATGACTGGTGAATTCCTTGCTGATCTTGAGATGAACAGTTACTCGAACCTGCAGAGTAAAAACCAAAATATATTGAGTAAGCAGTCGGTAATGGCCAATGAACCCAAGAAATTCATGAACATCTTTGCTTATTCTGGAGGTTTCCCTCTGGAAAAGGACTGACTTTCTGTGGGACTTCATGCAAACACGTTGGCTGGACTGCACACTGCCCATCAATCTCCTTTATAGCCTCACAAATGTGTTCCTTTGGACAAGGCCAGAGGTTGTCCTGCCCCGAGTCATGAGAAATAAATTAAGGTAGCAACTCTGAAGTCACTATGTCAAAGTTCATTGTTTCTCAGGATGTTAATCATTTTTTTGTACTAAAAATGGCTCATCGTCAAATCTAAACTAATTTGAGAAAAACACAGTTAAGGTCCCACCGAATTAGATCTACTTGAGTCAAAGAGATTTTTAAATTTGAGGACCTGTCAGAGCCTCAAGCAGTTCGTCTGTCAGTGTTGTTAGTCAGATTTGAACAAGCAGTTCAAATCACTAAGGAGGAATATAGAATACAACATACCCCAAATGCTTCGACCTCAGAACCCCTAGCAGTAGAGCTCCTATGTATGTCTTCTAGAACTTGGGTTCTAGGGAACAGAGCTTGGGAAACACTCAGTATATTAACTATTTAGGTCAGTGGTTCTCAACCTTCCTAATGCCGGGACCCTTTAATACAGTTCCTCATGTTGTGGTGACCCCCAATTTCATCGTTACAAATTGAACATAATTAAAGCATAGTGATTAATCACAAAAACAGTATGTAATTATATATGTGTTTTCCGATGGTCTTAGGCGACCCCTGTGAAAGGGTCGTTCGACCCCCAAAGGGTCACAACCCACAGGTTGAGAACCGCTGATTTAGGTGATGATGCTCTTTCCAGAGTTGGATCAGGGTACTCGCAATTCAATATGAAAGGTTGTTTACTACTCATCAACCTCTTGGGTGTGTGTGAAAGGCCAGCACCTCAGGCTTCACTCTACAAAGGCCTGTCTGTGCTGCTGGGTAGACCACTACCTCGGTGGCTGGGACTGAGGAAGGCACCACACTCCTATCAGATACAGAACACCCCCTCTTCCTTCTTTACAGAAAGCAAAGGCGGCCAGATAGAGAGATAAAGGGTCCGAAGCAGCTTTACCATAAGCTTATGCCTTTTAATTTGCAAAAGATCTCAATTTCAGGTTCAGCAATGAAGTATATACTCCTGGCTGGAATGCAGAGCAACTACTTTGTTTTGTGTCTGAAAACACCTCCTGGTAGACAGCATACTTTTCCAGGGACGCACCCCCAGGACTGCAGCCCCCCTCTGGGGATCCCTAGCTGAATCTGAAGAACAGTACGGTAAAGGCATGAGGCAGTTTCCACCAGTCATTTGCCTCTCAGATGTGGTAGACAAGGCACCATCCCACTGCCGGGTGGGAGGCTCTCACAGCAGTCATGGTTAGCAAGATGTGGCCCCCCTTCTGCAGACATCATCGTGACATTCCCATCCTCTGATTTTGACAGGTAAAGAGAGAGCAGCTATAAGAACATGTGATAGGTCTCTAGACTTCTTAAACCTCCCTGAGACTTTCCTGGAACTGAGCCAGTAAATTCAATACCATCCCAAATGAATAATATTTCCCTTGTTTCGATGTCCTTTAGGATCTGAGGTTCCATGCACTCTCTACTGTTCACTGTGGGAGGGCCCTCTAGTCATAACCATCCTACCCTCGTCTAGGTGACTATTTGTCCATGGCCCAGTGTATTGTTCTAATGATCTATCTCTCCCAGGGTCCAATACATGCTGGCGGTGGAAGCCCCTGGGTTCCCTCCTGCATCAGTCAGGGGAGGCCTTGTAGGCTGCAGTAACAAACAATCCCCACATTTCAATGGCTTAACAAAGCAAAAATGTACTTCTCACTCATAAGCCACACAGGCCTCACTCAGGGACTCAGGCTAACACATCCCACATCATGGAGAACATAGTTAGTTACATAGGGCAGCAATTTTCAACCTTTTTCATCTCATAGCATACATAAGCTAATAACTACAATTCTGCAACACACCAAACATTATATTACATTTTTTGCCAACCTGACAAAAAAAAATAGGTATAATTTTGATTCATTCACAATGGGCAGTTATTGTGTTGGCTGTTGTCATTTTTTTATTTGACAACCTGAGGGAAAAGAAGTCAGTGCCCCTGATTAAACAGTCAGGTATTGCATGTTTTAAAAATTCTTGCGCACACCAGTTGAAAATTACTGACATAGGGGAAAGGGAGGAAAAAGGCAGATTTTGTACTGACTCTCAAAGGTTTTTGTAGTATTTTTTATAGCAGTTATCATTTATTGACTACTTCCTCTGGGTCAAACAGTTTTACAATCATTTAATCCCCACCACAAAAACCTTATGAGATAGTTATTTCCCCTGTTTTTCAATGAGGCACCTGAGTCTTAGAGAGATTGAGTAAGTAACTGCAAGTCTAGCAAGTGGCAGCAACTGGCTTCCATGCCTCGGCCAGCCAGTTCCCAACTCCCTGCTCTTCATTAACTTGGCTTCCTCACTAGAGAACCTTCTCTGGTTTCTGAGCTTATTCATGTGAAAAGCTTACAAAAATACAACAATTAAATCAATTATACATTGAAAGAATTGCCTTACTGAGAGGGGGAAATCTGAATTAAAAATGTAAAATATAGCAGAAAGCACATAACAATTAGTGCGATGCTTGCATTCATCTTTGTTGTTTATCGGCTGTGAAATTGCTGCATGGTTCCCTACTCACAACTTGTGAAAAGAACTTCATTTGTTCAGTAATTGTTTATTTTCCTTTTTCCCCCAAACACTTCTTGACAAGCCTCTGAATAATTAATTTACATCTTAAGAGGCTTTTCGGTGACGGTGACGGAGCCCATTGATGACTTCTCTGCTGCCCGGGGGCCACTAATCAGGGACATGGAGCTTTCCGCTTGAGGTCCCCGAACTCAGACTCGGACCAACAGAGCAGATTCACACCCGTGTAATGCTTGATGCCTGGACTCATTCAGTTAACCACTTGTCGAAATATTTGCATTTCCAGAGTATTTTGATGTTTTATAGGGATAAGGAAAGCAAATGTTTAAAATCCAGATTTTGGACAAATTAAGAATAGATGGTAACTGTAAATTGTAGTTGTTCTAAAACTACCAGTAACGCTTAAAAAAGAAGAAGAAGAAGAAGAAGAAGAAGAAGAAGAAGAAGAAGAAGAAGAAGAAGAAGAAGAGGAGGAGGAGCTCCCTCCTCCTGGTATTTATATTTTCTTAGTATAAATCTACTAATCAACTGACATCATTGCCCTGGGTAGAAAAGAGGGCACTTACTTCCCATAAGTGCAATTTCTCTCATCTCTCTCTCGCCTCCCACCCTTTATCTAAACCCAGACCTCTACTGCAGCCAACTTGTGCCCTTGCCTATGAAAAAAAAAAAAGGGTTGGAAATACCAGTCTGGGTACTTTCTGTCTTCCTAACAGAATGTGAAGTTCCTTAGCATAAGGAATTGGCTCTATTTGAAATGGCCCCTCATTTATCCACCCAGAGATGTCACCCAAGTTACTTCCAGCAGGCACTGGACAGGAACCACCAGCTCAGCTAGACTTGTTCCCATCACTCATGCATCCAGAAGGATGTTCATTGCAGGAACAGAAGCAGCTGGACAGAAGGGGCCAGAGCTCAGAATCCTCCCTCTAGGTATGCCGAGTCAGGCAACACGGTGCAATTCCATCAAAGTCATGGGTTGGGAGTCAACTCCCAAATCAAAGGCTTTGTAGAGGGACTTTGAGAGGAAAGTGTTCATGTCTTGCCTCAGCAACAACTTTGTGGCCACTTTCTTAAGTGAACCCGCTACTTGTTTAGATTTACTCAGTCTTCCAAACAGGCCTCGATGTAAAAGCCTGTGCTCCATAGGCCAAATCATCAACCATCGCTACTAATTCAAACGACAGAACGGGATTTCTCCGGAGAGGAATGTTGGTGGGCCTGGGTGATGGCATCTGAACCCACACCATCTCTGAAATAAGGCTGTTTGATGTAGCCAGAACCCTCAGTGGCTCCCTGGGTGTTTGAACTAACCCTCCAATGAACCAAGGGAGTTAAAGGGCCCCTGACTTGGATCACAGCCCCACGGGTTCCATTCACATTGCATTCTGTGTGAGCAGGGCGCCTGGGGTTATGCAGCCCCCGGAAAAGAGGGGTTTTTTGAATGAGTCTTTGATTTATTACCAATTATGCGAAGGGTAAGGCAATAAGATTCTTAGAAACAATGACTTGTTTTTCTCATCACTAGCAGCGTCTTTTACAAGCTAGTCTAAAAACGGTTAGAAAATGACAATTCATTGAAGAGGCAATAGAATAGGTTAACAAGCATCACCGACAACTTGAACAACGTCTAGTGGATGTGGGAGATGAGTGTCTAACATCCATCCGCCCTCCTTCTCCTGGGCCTTCTTGGACCACAGCGGCTGGGAATCTCAGAACTGCGCTGGAAAGCGGAGGTGAGGGAAGGTGTGCCTTGTGCCCCTAACGCTTCCACGGGCAAACACTGTGGTGGGCTCCCCGGTTTTCCTGCAGGGACTCCCCAATTCTGGCGATGTCATGCGGCGGGAACCGTTCTTTCTGCGACTCTGTAGTGAGCTCTCGGGGTCCTAGCTCAGCGCCCAACCCAGGCCTCTTCTGTAAAGCACAGGACAAAATAATTCTCCGTAAACCATATCAACAAATCCTATTCCCTGCTGCTCAACCTGACCGATTGCATGTTCACCCAAACACAGTTACAGTCAAGGAAATGAAAGTTGCCTCTTCAAGCAGAAAAGCACGCCAAGGGCACTATTTCACACTGGTGCTGGTGCAATGCAACAGGTCTTCTCAGCACTGCAGGCTAAAAAACAAGTAAGTGTAGCTCTTGGGAAAGCAATCCTATATAATAAAAGCCCAACAACCAAAACAGTGGAACAACCAGAACAACCAGAGGCCAGAACACCACAGCCCCTCACCCCAGCTGGCCTTGCCCCCCAGGGAGCGGTTAGGGACAATTGGGCAGGCAGGCGAGTGGTTAGGGGCAATCAGGCAGGCAGGCAGAGTGGTTAGAGGTGATCAGGCTGGCGAGCAGTTAGGAGCCAGTGGTCCCAGATTGCAAGAGGGATGTCCGACTGCTGGTTTAGGCCCGATCCAGAGGGATCCCTAAGGGATCAGGCCTAAACCGGCAATCAGACATCCCCCAAAAGGTCCTGGATTACGAGAGGGTGCAGGCCAGGCTGAGGGAACGCCCCCCTCTCCCGTGCATGAATTTCATGCATGCACTGGGCCTCTAGTTAGGTTATTAAGAATCAAGAATCTTAAAGGTTATTTAAGAATCAAGAATCTTAAAAAGTCTATTTCTAAAAAAAAAAAAAGTCTATTTCCTTTGACCCAGGAATCCTTTCTCTTAGAATCCTAATTTTAAAACATGGAAAAAAGCTGTGTGTACTATGAGATCCACGGAGGTATCATTTATAATAATTTAAAAGTAGAAACAAGCTAAACCCATGATCATAGGGAATGTAAAAGAATACTGTGTTAGCCATAGTAACACAAGGAAGGTATGTTTATGTGATTCTATTAAATTTTTAAATCAAAATAATAAAATTTTGTGCAGTGTGATAAAGTATAACAAATAAAACATGCAAACATGCATAGAAAATATAAAGTCAACATCCCAAAGTGAAAAAGTAGTCTTCTCTGGGTGGAGAGGCTAGGCAGCATTTTTTTACGTTCTTTCACTTATATGGTTTTTTTCCTCCACATTTCTTAAATTTAAATGTACATTTTAAAAATAGGAAAATAAACTTTAAAAAAAAGACCTCTCTAATGCACCAGCATAAAACCTTTTGTGGTTAAGTTTCTACTGTTCCAATTCATCATTCCCCCTCCCCCATCATCCAATATTTATTAAGCAGGCCCTTTAATGTCACAGGACTCCACTGCCATGCATTGATTTTTATGATCTTCCTGGAAAACTGCTAGGTGCATAGAAAGGTATCTGAGCATGGTGTCTGCGTGCTCATCATACATCACTTTGGACTGCCAGACAGCAAAGGAAAAACATCATAAACACTAATTTTTACCCCTAGATGGTTTAGTAATTTGCTAAATTTCCTTGTAATTGCTTCTAATTATTCATTACATTAGAGTAGAAGGTGGTGGCTATAAATTTTCAATGAAAACAAAATTTAAATACAATGCATCCTAACTGTCTCCGCAGACCCAAGTGGCAACCTGATTTCCTTATTAGGGAAATCCGACAGACACTGGCAGCACATGCTGCTTCTTAATGCGGCAGAGGAGGCTGAGCCAAGATAGCAGCACTGAGAGCCTGATGCTCGCTCTGTGAGGAGACTGCGCAAGCAGCTCACCAGCTTCACTCAGGTACCACCGTACTGGGGCCCCCCTCTTCTGGGGTGGTGAGTTTTCACTAATCCCTGCACCATCCCCACCAGGTGTCAGCATCTCCTGGTAATTCAGAGCCCCTCTGGTCCTTACTCGTCCCTCTCTCCCCTTCCTCCTACTCTCTCTCTCTGTCTTCCTTCTTTCACAAAATGTGTATCCAGCACATCCTCTGAGCGAGGCAGAGTGGGAAACGAGGAAGATCCTCCTGAAGGAGGCAGAGGGAAAGCAATCTACAAGTAAAACACCACAGCCCAAGGTGGACCATGCCTCCCAAAGGCCGATTGCAGCACCATCCCAATGCTGGCTGACCTCCCTCTAGAAGGATATCTGAACAGCTTCATGGAGGAGGTGGCAACAGAACTGGACCTCAAAGGACATTTAAAATTTGACAGTGTATGTAGCGATGTGGAAACCGGTATGACAGTTCATCAAAATGTTAAACACAGTTATCATATGATTCATCAATTCCACTAGTAGGTGTATAGCTGTGTGTACTCTGAGGTCCACTGAGGTATCATTTATAATAATGTAGGAACAAGTAAGAAGTGAAAGCAGAAACACAAACAGATATTTGCACACACATACACACACACCTGTTTACAGCAGCATTACTCACAATAGCCAAAAGGTAGAAGCAACCCATGTCCAGTGAGGGATGAATGAAATGGTAATGGGCACAATACAATGTACAGATGCATGTGTTGTAGAACTGTGCATCCTGAAACCTGTGTAATTTTTTTAACAGTGTCACCCCAATAATTTAAAAAACAACGTGGTAGATAATAATAATATGATGATGATGAAATACTATGCAGCCTTAAAAAAGCAAAATTCTGATACATGCTACATCATGATGAACCTTGAAGACATCATACTAACTGAAATAAACCAGATACAAAAGGATTTTATGTTGTATGGCTCTATTTATTTGAGGGATCTAGAAGAGTAACATTCTGAGACAGGAAGTAGAATGGTGATTGGCAGGAGCTGAGGAGAGGGGGAAATGGAGAAGGATTGTTTCAGTTGAGGAAGATAAAAAAGTTAAGATGGACGGAGGTCATGGTGCACAACAATGAGAATGCACTTAATGCCGCTGAACTGTACATTTAAAAATGTGAAAATAGTTGATTTTATGTTATGAACATGTTACCACATTAGGAAAAGGAATTAAAGAAATCTGACAGTGTAGAGAGAAGGAAAGACACTTGAGGTAGAAAAACAGCATGAGGCAAAGCGCAGAGGTGGGAAGGGCCAGGCTCCCCTAGGAACAGGGAGGAGACCAGTTTGGCTGAAAGGCATTGGATGCAAGAAGCAAACAATCACAATGATCGCAAGAGTAGTCACCATAAATCTAACCTTTGAAGAATGTTTGTTATGCACCAGGTTCCGTGCTGCTGGTTTTTGCTAGTATTGGCTCATTAAGTCTTGTCACTAACCCATAAAGTCGGTACTTTTATTATCTCAAATGTAGGGATGAGAAGTCTATGGCTCTGAAAGGGCAAGTAATTTGCGTTATAAACGTCAGAGCCAGGACCTGACTCTGTCTGTCTGTCCCAAGAGCCGGAGTTTCGTGCTTCATGCTTCTGACTCCATCCCCCCACCTCCCCACCCCCGACCCTGTAGGCAATGTGCAAGGAGAAATGGGTTGGGCCTTTGATGCCAGAGTAAGGAGTTGGGCCTTAATGAGTAAACAGAAGGGATCCAGGAACGAATTTTGAGCAGCAGAATGACGTAAAGAGAGCTACGTCTGGGGAGTATTAATCTGGCAGGGAGAGATAGGAGGCTAAAGGGAAACTTGGAGTTTTTCCAAGGAATAAATAATGATGACCTGACTGGAGAGGCTGCCATGGGAAGAGGGAGGATGGACAGAGACAGGAGGCAACTTCAAGGGCTCGGGAACACACTAAATATGGAGAATAATACCATTCCAAATTTGTTTGGTGGTTTTCAAGATTTTTTTTTTATTGATTTCAGAGAGGAATGGAGAGGGAGAGAGAGATAGAAACATCAATGATGAGAGAGAATCATCAATTGGCTGCCTCCTGCACGCCCCACCCTGGGATGGAGCCCGAAACCTGGGCATGTGCCCCCGACTGGAATCAAACCTAGGACCCTTCAGTCCACAGGCTGATGATCTATCCACTGAGCCAAACCAGCCAGGGCTGTTTTGTGGTTTTTAACACTGGGAAGATAGTGTAGCTATCAGGAATAGGAAGCCCAGGGAGGAAAATGAGATTGTGAAGGAAGAGAGTAAGTTGAGGGCATTGGGAGTTGAATATGTTAGCACATCTGATTGGTAAGGATGTTCCTCAGAAGGTTGGAAAATGAAAGTGTCAGACTTTAGCTTGAGAAGTTCAAGCACTCAGACAGGAAAACTATGGCGGCCTGTGTGAGGCCTGGGGCCCTGGAGCTAAGCCTACATATTCAAGCATTGAGGAGTTCCCAAGATATCCACTCACCCAGCCAGTCTACACCCTCCCTCCACACACATCAACCCCATCAATCACCCATGAGCAGATACAAAGGAACTTCAGACACTTGAGATCTCACAGATATTACCCCTTCAGAGCTGTTTCTGCAAGAAATGTGAGGCAAAACTGTATCCACAAAACGAGAAATGCTGCTGTTATAAAAGAACCACCCAGCAATCTGTTACGAATTTTTTGAAATAAAAATTATCAGTGTCATCGTCACAACATTTCAAGAGAAAATTTAGAAATAAAGACAAGGACATACTTTTGAAAGCAGACCAAGTAGTTAACATCAGCTAAGACACTGTAAGAGATAATAGATCAGATGACCAATCCAAGAAGGCCAACCTCTGACCAATCGAATAAATAACACAAGAATGAAAGCTCAAGCCCGCATGTCAAAGGGGTCCACTGAGTTCCCAGCACAAGGAATAAAAGAACCACACTATTGTCTGTGTCCACGGGTTATGCATATATGCATATAAGTTCTTTGGTTAATCTCTTCCCAGCTTCCCACACTTATAATTTCCTGTTTACCTGTCCTTTCAATTAACTGTAAGCTTTGGGAGAGCAAGGCCTGTATCTTACGTGGCATTTTTCCCCTGCACTTAACCAGTCCTAGTTCATGGTTCAGTAGACACTGACCGACGGTATGGACAGATGGAGGAATGGACGAGTTTCTCCTTCTGTTACACAGAAAAGGTGACAGTGGCTGCCTCTGAGAAGTATACACATTCTGTTCCATTATTAAAAGAAACTGCATAATTGGGCTCCGTTGTCACTCCTAACAACAGAGAAGACCATTTTGCCTGTCATTTTCTTCAGAAAAATTGTGAATAATAAGTTCATATGGATTATTAAAACTTCACCTCTAAGAGAATTACACTGCAAAAAAAAAAAAAATTGAAGCCCAGCATTTTTCACACCGCTACTATTCCTCAGATTGCATCTTTCCTTCCTGCTCCCAGGACTGTCCTCCTGTGGCTGTTCCCCAGCGTCTTTGCTGAAATTGACTTCTTTGCCTGTGGCTTTAAAATACATTGACTTTCACAGCGAGGGCTTCCGCTCACAGGCAGGATCTATATCCCTGCTTTGAGGCCCATGTGGGGCCACCTTGACTAACTCACTTTTACCGTTGACCCTCAGGGATCCTACAGTGCTACTCATCGTACTGATTTAAAGCCCAAATGCTGTCTGTGAGAAACTTCCCCCAAAGAGTATCCTATACATGAAAGGCCAGTGCCCTTCAACCCACAGGCAAATATGTACCTCACATGACTCAGGTTATTGGCCTCAGGCAAGAGCTTAGTCTCCAGTCCTGCTCTCCTCTTCTACACACGGATCCAGATTGAGGCATTTCAGACCACAGGTGCTGTTCCTCATTTGCACCCCCAATCCCCATGCTCCCTGGAGTGTTGCTCAAGATCAGTGATAGTATTTGGTCTATGACATTAAGGACAGTGTGGACTTTTCTTTTAAACTCCCATCTGCTGTGAGTTTCCTTTTTTGCCCTAGACCCTTGAGTAATAAGATGATACAAATAAACTAAGCCAGTTCTGCTCTTGGGGGAGGATTCTCCTTCTCTTTTGCTCTACTTCTGATCGTCAGCTTGGGCAAAGGGAATCCTCCATGTGGTTCACTGTGACTCCCTAGATTTTTAGATTAGTCTTTGATACCAGAGTCACAGTCAACAGTAACTCCTATTTGTATTGATTTAGCCTCTTTGCTTGTATTCTCTTCAGGGATCACAAAAGGAGGAATGGCTGAAAGTCAAGGCAAAGTTTGAGTTTGAGCCTCCCAGTCTTACCAGTCTATGCATGTCTTTTTTATAGGTGTCTTTTGACTCCCTGTTTTATTGAAACTTACCAAACCACCCTGGAAATGTCACTTCCTTGGTATTAAAGAGAGGAGATTCATTGCTTCACCTACGTGTGCAAGAATCTGGTACAACTAGTCTCATTGTCTCACTAAATATTATCTTCCCTGCTAAAATCATTTATTCTTATGCATGATTATACAATATATACTTAGATAAGGATGTTGTGCCCAGTTGGGCCTCACGGGGTTACAGCATTTGGTGAGGGAGAAAGGAGGGGAAATGATCATGGTCCCATCTCTGGTCCTTAGTTTTGCACGGACAGAAGAGGATGACTGGCTCATCCAGAAAAGAGTGGCTGATTCAGAGTGACCAAACTTATAAGAGATGGCTGTATAAATTGGAAAGCCAGCGCATTAATTTACAAAGGGAGATAGAACTTCCTAGTGACTTAAAGGTCATAGCTGCTCTTAAGGGACCCACCTTTCCAGGTCCCAGTTGCTTAGAGTATCAGGGTAAGATTCAAATAGTTGACAGAAGAAAATGTAATCAGAATGAAAGGAGTGGAACAATCTTGTTCAATTTCCTGTTCAATTTCCAAAAGGCCTGATGGATTACCCTGGCTTCTGAAAAAGTTTAACTTATCAATAGCCAGATGACTTGAGTCCATTGAATACAGAGCCTCTCTCCTTTGAAGAAATTAGATAGCACCCTCAAACTCAAGCTGGCTCAATTTCCCCCGCACTTGGCTCATATCTTCACCATCCTGATTAATTTAGTAAATGAATTCTTAGCTGTTTTTCTCATAGATAGGCGGTAGGTAGATAGATGATAGATAGATAGATAGATAGATAGATAGATAATAGATAATGTGTGTGTGTGTGGTGGGAGGGTGAGTGCAGTCTTCTATTCAATCACTTAAATTCAAAGACTTGCTCATGCCTTTGTATTTCACCATTATAATTCTCATAATGAATATTCACCATGTTCAGAATCCCTGACATAGTTCTGTATCTCTGTTAGTGATTATAAAAAAAAAACCTTCCCAACTTCCACACCCAGACTTCTAGTCCTATCTCAGCTATTGCTTCACTGTGTGACCTTAAGCAAGTCATACACCCTCTCTGTGTCTCCTGAATAAAAACTACATTAAGGGAGATGAAACCAGGTGATTTATAAGGTTCCTTCCAGCTCTATAATTCAAGGATTGTATGCCTGAGATCAGTGTCCCTCTCTTTAAAAATCAGATGATCATATAGCACAATGATCCCTCATATTTCCTGGGCAGACAGCATATGGAAATTTGCACTAAAATTTATTGGAAAAGTTAAAAAAAAAAAAAAAAGATGCCTAGCCCTAACCGGTTTGCTCAGTGGATAGAGCATTGGCCTGCAGACTGAAAGGTCCTAGGTTCGATTCTGGTCAAGGGCATGTACCTTGGTTGCAGGCACATCCCCAGTAGGAGGTGTGCAGGAGGCAGCTGATCCATGTTTCTCTCTCATCGATGTTTCTAACTCTCTATCCCTCTCCCTTCCTCTCTGTAAAAAATCAATAAAATATATTTTTAAAAAATAAAGAAACAAAGTTGGATCCTTATCTCACATCATATATAAAAACTCAAAGTAGATCAAAGACCTAAGTTGCAGAGCTATAAACTATAAAACTCTTAGAAAACATAGGGGTAAGATCCTTGTGATCTCAGACTTGGCAATGGAATATTAAACACTAGCAACAAAGGAAAAGCAGATAAAGAAGATATCTTTAAAGTTAAAAACTCTTGTGTGTCAAAGAACACCATCAAGGACATGAGAAGATAATACATAGAAGAGAAAAAAATACTTGCAAAATAGGTATCCAATAAGGATCTTATATTCTCTCTCTCCCTATATAAGAATTTTTAAAACTCAACAATAAGAAGGCAGATAACCCAATAAAAATAGACAAAGGATACACATAGACAGTTTTCTGAAAAAGATCCACAAAGAGCCAATAAACACATGAAAAGATGCTCAATATCTTGCAATTCAAAACCACAAGGAGATACCACTTCATAGGCACTGTGATGGGTATAATAAAAAAATCAGAAAATAACAAGTGTTGGTAAGGGTGTGAGGAAATCTAAACATTTATATATTTGTAGAGGGAAAATAAAATGGTGCAGCCACTTTTGAAAATAGTCTGGCAATTTCTCAAATAGTTAAACATAGAGTCACAATGTGACCCAGCAGCAATTTCACTCCTCAGTATATACATACTAAAAGGAATATATATATATTTTTTAAAAGGTGCCTAAGTGTCAAGAACCACCTGGGAAGACAAGTTCCTGGGTTCAAATGCATGTCTCACTTAGGTTCCAAGCTGATCACATTTACCAACCTGGTAAGCTGTTGGGGTGGAGGGTAGAGGGGTAAAATTTATGATTATTAAAAAGGCTTTGAAACACTTTGATAAAATGTACCACATAAGGTCTAAATATTTTAATTGGGCTTTTTCTGTTTCATTATTTGCCAGTGAAATTAATCCTGCTGATCTCTAAATAACAGGGTAGTTTAGAAACAGAATTCTACTCCCAAATAAAATTCAAGTATTCACCCTTGACCATTAATAAGTGTATGAGAATTGGAGTGTCCTATTTTTCCTTAACTACAAAATCTCCCTTTGGAGCTCATATTTCACACATACACCCCCATATGCACTTTACTAAAATGTTTACCATGGAGACAGGCCCTGTGGAAGGGAGGTGGAGAGGTGAGGGCTGTGTGCAAACACGCGGTGGGGAGTCTGGATAGGTTTACAGTAAGCACAAGCCCCCCACTGGGGCTGCAGCCTTTTACCTCTCATGGGGGGAGGTTGGGAGGGGGGCCTGCCATTGACTTGGTGCTGCAGCCCCAGAAATCAATGCAGCACTAATGAGGGCTGCAGCTGGGAGCAGAGAGGAGCTAGTGGGAGTTCGCAGAGGATGTAGCTAAGCTATTTGAAGATGCAGTGGAAGCACAAGAAATGGCGACTCCCATGTCTGTCCACCTCACCTTTGAACATTGCAAACTCAAAGCTGGGTGAGATGAGCCAGTAGTAAAGGCCCAAAGCAGAGGTTTAGATACAGGAGGCTTCCCTGGTTACAATGAAGGTTTTAACTAATTCATCAGCCCAGGGCACACCAGGACCAGAGATGACAAACAAGCAAAAGAAGATGATTTTTTTGAAAGATGACATGCCCTTGAGAATGTTGAAAAATTCAGCCAGGAAAGGAAAAGTAACATATACACAGCTATTGCTCATTCCTTATAGACCAAAGATCAAGAACTAATGACCCTTGGGGAAAATCTTGCAGAATGGTATGCCTTAATGCTTGACCTGGTAGTGGCTTGGTGTTGTATTTCCTTCTGCTTTGTTTTTAATTTTGAAAGTCTTTGGTGAGTTATCAGGGCTGCACATTGTGCAACTCCAGGTGCATATTCCCAATGTAGTATTTCCCAGCTACTCCCCAGTTCCCCAAATGTTCTATGGCTCCCCTATACTGAGCCACCATCACACATTTCTGCTACCTGGATTGTCCCTACAGGTGTCTAATTTGGCTCCAAGATGTGGAACATCAAGATTTCTCAGTAAAACTAGGCAAGGGTCAATGGACTAGAGAATGACAGTGCTCTCTGCTCTTGTGTGTTGTTTGAAGCTAGGAGTTACAAGAGATGGTCGATCCTTCTCTGAGAACTTATAACACTATGGGGAAATCTGCCCTTTGACGCATGAGTTGTCCAATTGCATCTAAAATGGGAAGCAAATTAGGTGTATTTATACATATATATATACACTAGTGGCCCGGTGCACAAAATTCGTGCATGGGGGAGGATGTGTTCCTCAGCCTGGCCTGCACCCTCTCCAATTTGGGACCCCTCGAAGGATGTCCTACTGCCAGTTTACAGGGATCGGGCCTAAACCAGCAGTCGGACATCCCTCTCGCAGTCCGGGACTGCTGGCTCCTAACCGCTCACCTGCCTGCCTGCCTGCCTGATTGCCTCTAATCACTCTGCCTGCCGGCCTGCTCGCACCCAACTGCCCCCCCACCAGCCTGATCACCCCAAACTGCCCCCCTGCTGGCCTGCTCTCCCCTACCTTCCCTCCCCACTGGCCTGCTCATCCCCAACTATCCCCCTGCTGGCCTGCTCACTCCAAACTGCCCGCCCCCCTGCTGTCCTGATCACCTCCAACTGACCCCCACTGATGGCCTGCTTGCCCCCAACTGGCCCCCCTGCTGGTCTGCTTACCCCCAACGGCCCCGCCCCCTACCAGCCTGATCACCCACAACTGCCCTCCCCTCTTGGCCTCTAACTGCCTCTACCTCGGCCCCACCACCATGGCTTTGTCCAGAAGAACATCTGGAAGGTCTCCTGGAAGGTCTCCCAGTCTAATTAGCATATTACTCTTTTATTAGTATAGATATATTTGTCTGTAAATATGATTATGATTGCAGATATGAGTAGGACTAGGTAAAATTTTATAGAATGGGCCTTTTATTACAGATGGTTTGCCATGTATGCATTTTTTCTAAAGAAGTAAAAATTACTTTAAAAAATGTTTCAGGAAGACTTTGAGAAATTTACAGTATCTGCTTTTCTCCCGAGAAAGTTGTCACTTTTATGCCAGAGTGAGAATTATTTGTATGCTTTGTATGTCAGCATTGGGCCACTGTGACTGGGGGGCACTTAGCTTGACTTGAGAGTAATTATCTTGCTCACTGGCTGGGAGGGAGGGTGTGTGGCAGAGGAGATAAATACTCGGTTCTGGGTTATTCATAGATTGCTGACTTTCTGGATTGATTGTGCAAGCCCCTCCTTTTCTTGATGTCCACCTTCTATTGACAGACATCTACCCTGGGAGAGAAATGAGATGAAACTCTCTTTCTTTTCATTGTAAAAAACATTTGAATTCCTAAGCTGTGATAAGGCCACCCAGCCATCCATAGTCAAGGTACACATTTTCATGGAGGATGTTCCCACTCGAATAAATTAAAACAATTTTTTCTTTTAATTTAAACTTTCTTCTATAACTGTTTTCTTGTTACTTAAAAGCTAGTTTTTTTGAAATTACTTCCAAAGCTTTTCAAGCTGTATATGTCCATGGAATGAATTTATAAATAAGAATTGAGCCCGGCCAGTGTGACTCAGGGGTTTAGCATCAACCTATGAGCCAGAAAGTCACAGTTTGATTCCAGGTCAGGCCACATGCCCGGGTTGTGGGCTTGATTCCCCAGTACAGGGCGTGTAGGAGGCAGCCAATCAATGATTCTCTCTCATCATTGATGTTTCTATCTCTCTCCCTCTCCCTTCCTCTCTGAATCAGTAAGAATATATTTTAAAGAGAGAGAGAAAGAGAGAGAGAAGAGTATATATGTTTGTAAATAAGAAAACATGTATTTCATGCTCTTAGAAAGTCTTATTTTCTTTCATTAAAACTTGTGCAGTATAGGGAACTCCACAGATTCTCTTAATTTGAAGAAAGTTAGAGGGAAAGGTACTAATTCAGAGTTCCTTGGGAAAATGTGTCACATATATTTTTTATGTTTATTTTTTTTAATAAAAAACTGAAATATTTTCTATTCAGAAAATATATTTGGATCTAAATATCTTCTATAATTTTAACCCTAAAATATCAATTTAAATATTTTAAAAATGGTTGAGATGTTTGTTTTTTTAAATAAGTTATATTACTGGAGTTCTACATGTTACTGGATCACCTGGGGTAATTTTCTGATTGGAAAATTAAGAATTATAGTCAGAGGGGAGGACATGAGAATTTTTAAAGAACATATTCAATTTACTTTAGAAGCCAAACCTCTCTTATCATGTGACTTGTTTTGTATGTTTGTTAAACTATATTATCACATAAGCATTGCTGCTATTGGGACAAACAATGACAGTTGATACGGGTCATTTGAATGTCCACTGTCTGTTTTAATTTGTATGTTCGTTTTGACTCTGTCATATGCTCAAACTTCAGTGGAAGTCATGAGAACCTATTATTTTGCCTGCTCCCTCCTTACATTGAAAATATTCTTTTTTACCCAGAGGGACCTTAACTTTGATGTAAGGGATTGTTTCCGTTGCCAACTTTTTTCTTCCTTGCCAAGTAAGACAGTTGTTGTGAACTCTTCAGTGATGCCTTCCCCAGGATATTTGCAGATGTGGTTGGGAAAAGTCATTTCATCCCTGACCTTTGCATGTCAGGTGCTGGGGTGCCGGGGAGCCTCCTCGACTGCGCCCCAGCTCTCCGATCTCGATGTGGCTCTCTCTCTCCCTCCCATCGCCATGGCGACCATGGGGCCGCAGGCCAGGTGGCACCCCCAGGCTCCCAGGGGTGCCGCCTGGCCTGCACCCCGGCTCTCTCTCTCTCCGATCGCCATGGCAACCACGGGGATGCAGGCGAGGTGGCACCCCCCCGGCTCTTGCCTGCTGCCTGGGTTTCTGATCACCATTCTTCCGTCCTTCCCATTTTGCCTCCCATCATTGCGCCTATGTATGCAAATTAACCACCATCTTTGTTGGCAGTTAATTTTCATATCACCCTGATTAGCCAATGGGAAGCGTAGCAAAGGTACGGTCAATTACCCCTTTGTCTTTTATTAGATAGGATAGTTTTGTTAATATATTCACATATCATATGATTTACCCAACTACAGTATATAAGCAGTGTTTTTAATATAGTCATAGTTATGTGCAACCATCACCACAGTCAACTTTCTTATCAACTCAAACCCCCCACCCCCCAAAAAACCTATATCTTTTAGTAGTCATTCCTCCTCTACCCACCCTAGGCAACAATTACTGTGTGCTTATCTCTGTAGATTTGTCTATTCTGGACATTTAATGTTTCTGGACATCCTATATAATAAAAGGCTAATTGCAAATCAACCAAACGGCTGAACGACTAGTTGCTATGACGCACACTGACCACCAAGGGGCAGACGCTCATCGCAGGAGCTGCCCCCTGGTGGTCAGTGGGCTCCCACAGGGGAAGCATCCCTCAGCCAGAAGCCGGGCTCGCCAGCGGGCTCAAGGCTGGCGAGCGCAGCGGCGGTGGCGGGAGCCTCTCCCGCCTCTGAGGCAGAGCTAAGGAGCAACAAGTCTGGCTTCTGGCTGAGGGGCACTCCTGGCAGGCAGACATCCCCCAAGGGTCCCAGACTGCGAGAGGGCGCAGGCCAGGCTGAGGGACCCCCCAACCCCAGTGCACAAATGTCATGCACCAGGCCTTTAGGTTAATATAAATGGAATCACATAATATGTGGTCTTTTATGGATGGTTTCTTTCACTTAGCTTAAGGTTTTCAAGGTTCTTCCATATGGTAGCATAGATCAGTATTTTATTCCTTTTATGACCATATCATGTCCCATTTTATAGATACACTAAATTTTATTTATCCATTCATCAATTAATGAACATTTGAGTTGTTACCATTTTTTTTGCTATTATAAATAATGCTGCTGTAAACATTGATGTATAAGTTTTATATGGACATGTGTTGTCATTCCTTTTAGTATGTATATACTGAGGAGTGAAATTGCTGCTGGGTCACATGGTGACTCTATGTTTAACTATTTGGGAAATTGCCAGACTATTTTCAAAAGTGGCTGCACCATTTTATATTCCCTCTACAAATATATAAATGTTTAGATTTCCTCACACCCTTACCAACACTTGTTATTTTCTGATTTTTTTATTATACCCATCACAGTGCCTATGAAGTGGTATCTCCTTGTGGTTTTGAATTGCAAGATATTGAGCATCTTTTCATGTGTTTATTGGCTCTTTGTGGATCTTTTTTAGAAAACTGTCTATGTGTATCCTTTGTCTATTTTTATTGGGTTATCTGCCTTCTTATTGTTGAGTTTTAAAAGTTCTTATATAGGGAGAGAGAGAATATAAGATCCTTATTGGATACCTATTTTGCAAGTATTTTTTTCTCTTCTATGTATTATCTTCTCATGTCCTTGATGGTGTTCTTTGACACACAAGAGTTTTTAACTTTAAAGATATCTTCTTTATCTGCTTTTCCTTTGTTGCTAGTGTTTAATATTCCATTGCCAAGTCTGAGATCACAAGGATTTTACCCCTATGTTTTCTAAGAGTTTTATAGTTTATAGCTCTGCAACTTAGGTCTTTGATCTACTTTGAGTTTTTATATATGATGTGAGATAAGGATCCAACTTTGTTTCTTTATTTTTTTTAAATATATTTTATTGTTTTTTTACAGAGAGGAAGGAAGAGGGATAGAGAGTTACAAACATCAATGAGAGAGAAACATGGATCAGCTGCCTCCTGCACACTCCCTACTGGGGATGTGCCCGCAACCAAGGTACATGCCCTTGACCGGAATCGAACCTGGGACCCTTCAGTCGGCAGTTATGGCCCAACTTTGTTTCTTTTGTGTGTGGCGATCCAGTTTTTCTCAGCACCAGTTGTTGAAAAAACTACCCTGTCTCCATTGAATCATCTTGGTGCCCTTCTAGGTTTCTTTTTCTAAGTCTTTGACGTAGATGTCCCCCACGTTCTTAACCTTCAGAGGTCTTCCCTTAATCTTTAATCTCATCTAGTGTACTCAGAGTTCCCTTCCTTTCGTGAATACAGAAATGTCACTTTTTAAATCAGGTTCCCCTACCCCCAGCTCTTCCTGAGAGCTCCCAAGAAAGGCTCAGGTGTCCCATGGGTCTGTTCTTGTGGTCGCTTTTCCTGAAATTCTGCCATCTCTCCCCCTTTGGTCCCCAGTTTTTAGATTTCTGGGCCCTACGCATGACCACAGGCCTCACTTCTAATTCCCAGAGCACAGCTAAGACTATGCAGTAACATGTAATCCAGTTTTACTGAAGGCACCGTGTAAGCAGAAGGAAGTTACAACCCAGGAGACAACATACAGTTGGATGCTGGGTGTTGTTTCTCTTGGTCCCACCCCCTTGCCCACCCACAGAGCATCTCCTGGATGGTGCCCACCCTAGTCCTCTGGCCATCACCTTCGTGCTGGTATCAACAGACATTTCCTGGTGAAGTGTGTCCTTCACCAGGCTCCCACCTCTCCCTTTGCCTGACGGAGAAGAAAACCGTTTCTTCCTCCAAATCATCATCACTATAATCTTGCAACGCTGTAACTCTGCCCATAGCAAGGATTTCAAAAATATTATTATGGAAAGCAGTTTAGGTCCTGTTTATTTTAAACACTCTGTCCCAGAAAAAGATCTGGCTTTAACTTTGCAGAACTAAAAAGCTCCCCCAAATGCCATTCTTAAAGCAAAAGAGCTGTCTGCTCTCAATTGGGAAGTCAGCATCTACTTCTAGCTAAAAAGGAAAAGTCTGGCCACTTTGAAATTGCAAATACTTACCCTCTCACCCCAATTATGGCCATGAAGCAGGACATCAAGTATTGGGGTATCCTGGTGTAGCACAACTACTTTTCCTTATTTCTATTATTAGTTATCCAGTTTGAAGTATTCTTACTTTTTTAGTTTTAAAAAAGTTATGTCTTATTTCCAATTTGGGCTTCGAGAAAATATATTCTTATCTTGAACATGCTATCGTTAAGCTTTTTCATCATTTCCCTCATGGTTCTTTCTGGTAAGTAAATGAGAATCACTTAGTAGTTCTAATATTGTTCTAACAAAGCAGAAAGGCAACCACATTTATCAATAGTCAAACTGGTAGAAAATTGAGAACACCCAAAATGCCTTTAACAAGAATGATGTGCATATAAGTGACATGCATTTGTGTTTTTAAAACCCAGATAAATTCTGAATTATTTAGCCCAATATTATTTGAAAAGGAAATGGAAATAATTTTTAACAAAACATATTTCACTTGGGCTGCTATAAAAATAAATTTTAGGGAAAAAAAATAAATTTTGAAAGTAGACAGTTAATGGTAATAATCTCCTAGATCTAAAAAATGTATTACAGGCAAATTGAATGCTGGTAACACTGTAAAAATAATGTTCTTTTGGTTCCAAAACAGGAATTGATCCTCCTTAATTCTTCACTATTAAGATTCTGGGGGGGGGGGGGGGGGTGGATAGAACTATTTCCTATTTCCTATTCTGAGTAATTTATATAACTTTGCATCCCAAGTGCCTCAACAGAGTGCCCAGCATAGGGAAGAAAGCTAAATAAGAAATCGCTGAATTACATAGAGTGGAAATGCGGATGTTCTTGGGTTGGAGTGTGTGTGCTTTGTGAGTGAGGTGTGTCTAGCTCAGCTCCTCTACACAATAGGCCCTCACTGCCTTCCTGTTGATTTCATGTGAATGGCTCTCATTGTCCAAACTTTATAATATGATTCTATAGTGTTCAATAAAATAAAAACTCCTTGGACTGAATATTTTTTAATACGCAGATTGCTTGCAAGATACTCCAGGCTAGCCAGGATTTTGCAGGAATATCCATGCAGATGTGTCCCTGGGGAATGAACAGGCAGGCAGCAAGGCCTGTGGAGGCAGCCCGTGTCTCTCCCGGGGGTCAGTGAAGGAGATGGAAGTGGGCAGTTCAGCCCTCTCCCTGCCCCTCAGTGCTCCCGGACACCACCAGCACAGAAGCTACATCATCAAGAAACAGCTTCCTGAGACCAGTTTCCTCACTCCTGGCATTATATTCATTAAAAAATATTTCCTGAATGCTTGCTTTGTCCTAGGTCCGTGGTCAGCAAACTGCGGCTCGCGAGCCACATGCGGCTCTTTGGCCCCTTGAGTGTGGCTCTTCCTAAGCCTTAGGAGTACCCTAATTAAGTTAATAACAATGTACCTACCTATATAGTTTAAGTTTAAAAAATGTGGCTCTCAAAAGAAATTTCAATCGTTGTACTGTTGATATTTGGCTCTGTTGACTAATGAGTTTGCCGACCACTGACCTAGGTGATGGGCACACCTAGGTCCCAGGGTAAGCTCACAATAGAGTGTTCACTCAGGATTCTAAGACCTACAGTCTACCAAAAAAGCTCTGGTCAAGGGAGCATGGAGGACTGAAAATATATGCGTTTGTAACCAGCGGTGTAACGTGGTCTTGAATGCCATGGATATCGATGCGCTTCTTTCTAAAGAGCTGAAGATGAAACAGAGAGGGCTTCAGGATAAGGCCCAGGAGCGCCCAACTCTGACTGCTGATTAGCTGCCCAGTATCCATCCTCCCCTTCATCTTTAGTAGTTTGAATAATTTGAACAGTTAAAAGACACTATTTCCCAGCACCTGTTAGAGCTGGGAGGCCAATATAATGTAAACCAGGGGGGTTCTACAGGGCTTACAAGAAGCCTCTTTGATGACTCAGCCAGAAGGTGCACCGTGTTGCCTTTTCTCCTTTTTTTAAATGTCTTCTTGCCTCCGGCTACCACCTTGGATCACAAGGTGACCTTGGGAATGCTGAAACATGAAGATACTGGATTCCTATACAACCCACCTTTGGGTTTCCTTCATTTATGAGAGAATTATTTTTGTATCTTTTTAAACCTAGTATTGCTTTTTGTTTTCTGTTGCGTGCATTTAGACTCAACCCTAACCGAGGAAGTAAGGCAGAAAAGGATGAGTCAAGAATGATGAAAAGGAAGAAGCCGTCATTGAGGTAGAAAGGAAGGCTAAGAGAATGTCACAGAAGCCAAGGGGACAAAAGCATTCCATGCAGAAGTGAATGATCGAAAGTGCCAAATCCTCCTGAGAGATCAACTAAGGTAACACTAAAAAGTGTCCCTCAATATGCATCGGACTTAGTGGCCTAGAAGTCATGGTGACTTTTCTGAGGCTTACAGGCTTGTGGCGGAAGCCGAATCCAGTTTGGAGTGGCTGGAGTGATATGAGGTGAGGAGACGGAGACCACAGGTATAGACAAAGCTTTCAAGAAAGTTGAAGGAGAGGCAAGAGATAGAGTGGAAGCTGGAAGGGGAGTGAGTGGGCCAAGAAAGGATATTTCTAAGACGGGAGTGACATGAGCCAGTTTTTGGTGTTTTTTTTTTAAATATATTTTATTGATGTTTTTACAGAGAGGAAGGGAGAGGGATAGAGAGTTAGAAACATCGATCAGCTGCCTCTTGCACACCTCCTACTGGGGATGTGCCTGCAACCAAGGTACATGCCCTTGGCTGGAATCGAACCTGTGACCCTTCAGTCCGCAAGCCGATGCTCTATCCATTGAGCCAAACCGGTTAGGGCCATGAGCCAGTTTTAAGAGGAACCAGATGACAGAGATGTTGAATTATAACTGTAGGGAGGGGTCAAGCCTTGTGCAGAACAGGTGCTTGGCCCTCATTGTAAACACCTCCTCACAAGTACCCTCAGCTCCCTTTCCTGCCTCCCCTTGTGCTGGTGGACAACACCATTCCAGGACCAACACAGGCGCATGCCTTCACCTGAGCCACTGCTGGAGGACATCACAGCTGAGCGGACAGGCTCCACCCCAAAGCCTTCCCCCACTCTCTGAGAGGAGCACCTCATTTCTTGCTGCCTCTCCTCAAGCCTCCACAATTTCTTCCCCACCCTCAGTCTGCTGATGACCCAACCTCAACTTTATCGGAAGAAGGAAAGCATTAAAGTTTTTTTAAAAATGTTTCCACATCAAGCCGTTTGAAGTATGAAGCAGTTTGTTTTTCACCCGTCCCTCCTTGTCAGAGGCCCATCTCACTCAGGCAGTTCAGGAGGCGCTCACTGCCTGGGGGAGGGCTGTTGTAAACAGAAAAGTCAATTCTTTGTTTTTGAAACTTATTTTATAGGCAGGAATCTGGAGAGAAAATTATTTGGGTTTGTAAGTTTACAAACTTTTTTTGTTGTATTGATCTTAGCCGGAAGACATATGGAAATGTGTGTGCATGTCCTGGGTTTCACGATGATGGGCCTTGTGAGGAGGGAGGAGGCTGACAATGTGCAATGTGCCTCCCACACAGTGAGGAATTAACCTGTCCCCACAGCGTCCCCATACTGGTATTCCCTTGCCCAGATCTGACAGCGAGTAGGCAAGGACCTGAGAAAAGTTTTGGTTATCAGAGGCTCAAATCCCTCGAGACCACTGAGGTGAGAGCTGAGGGCCAGGGGCATGGTGGACAGACAGAGGAGGAGGAAGAGAATTAGTATCATTTGCAGCCCTGGGACCAAATGCAGCAACCGAAGCTGTAGTTGGTCTCACTGACCTCCCTCTTCAAAACCTCCCCTCTGAAAACGAGACCCGCTGGCACCCTGGAAGAGCTACTCTCTGAACCTATATGGCAGTGGTTCTCAACTGCCGGAAGCCGGTCCATCCTTGCTGCTTGACACAGTCGCTGCAGGAAAGAAACATCTGCACAGCATATGTTTCAAGGGACCTGGCATATATAGCATACTGTTCTTAATATGTTTGCTCCCTTTAGCGCCATGTGTTTTAACCAAGGTCACCTCTACGAGAAAGGTTGTTTCCCCAGGTGGGGATCTTTCCCTGAGGTTAGGGAGGGGATACAACCCCTTAATTAAGTGCCAGGCGGGTAGTTAAGCTACATAATCTTTACTCCCTGGAATGGAGATAAGAAACGCCCTAACCTTTGTAATAGAAATTGACAGGATTAAAATCGGCTGGTATAAATACGGATGTAACAAGACAATAATCATCAGATCCTAACCAGAACCTAGCCAGAGAACATGGCAAAAGATCCTGGACAGAACCTGGCTACAGAACTTCACTGGAGAACCTAGACAGAACATGGCAAAAGAACCTGGATAGAACCTGGCTAAAGAACCTGGTGACTGAACCTGGCTGGAGAACCTGGAGAACCTGGCTGGAGAACCTATCGAGAGAACATGGCACCAGAACTTGGTTGGAGATCCTGACCAGAACTTGGTTGGAGTTCCTAACCAGAACTTCGCTGGAGATCCTGGAGGGAGAACCTCGCTATGCTGATGAACTGAAACCAGTTTCCATGTCATTCCTTCTTCGCCAACTCCGTCCACACCTTTGGGGATCCCTGGACCCGTTGGGGTTGGACCCCAACACTCAACCTTCCTAATGCCGCGACCCTTTAATACAGTTCCTCATGTTGTGGTGACCCCCAATTTCATTGTTACAAATTAAACATAATTAAAGCATAGTGATTAATCAAAAACAATATGTAATTATATATGTGTTTTCCGATGGTCTTAGGCGACCCCTGTGAAAGGGTCGTTTGACCCCCAAAGGGGTCGCAACCCACAGGTTGAGAACCGCTGCTATGTGGTAAAATGAATCTGGATGTAAGCAGCCAAAGAGGTGGCCCGCTCCCGTCTCCCTTTAAGAAAACACTTGCTGTTCTGCTGCAAGGAGAACCTCCGGTCACCCCACCTTCGGGATCCAAAACAGGGCAGGGGCCGAGGCCATGCTTCCCTGGGTAGAACCCAGCCAACCGTTGAGCATGGCGGGGGCAGCAGGTCTGGCCATCTCTGCCTAAAAGAAGTCCTTGGCTCTGGAGCGCCACGTGTGAGTGGCCTTGTCTGAGCTGCATCCTAGTCTGAGTCCCTCTTGTCTAATCCTTCTTCCTTTCTTCGCCTCTTACAGGATTCAGATCAGCACCACAGTCTAAAGGCGTTTCCTTCTAGTCCTGCTCCTCATCCTTTCTCTCTCATACTCAACAGACACCTTGCACTCCTGTGTCTCGGTGTCTGCTTCCCAAGTGACCGCAAAGGACATGGATGGTTAAAGAGTGTGAGATTGGGGGCACAGGTGAACAGTCCCCTACCCTACACCAACTCACAACTAAACCTCCTTGTTTCTTTCTCACGCTTGATGTATCTGTTCTTAGGTTCCATTTTCACTGCCTGGTTTGAGCCTTTACTACAATTTGCCTGCCGGGAGCTGGTCCATCCTTGCTGTTTCAAGGGACCTGATGTATATGGCATACTGTTCTTAATATGTTTGCTCCCCTTCTTGGCGCTATGTGTTTTAACCAAAGTCACCTCTCCGAGAAAGGTTGTTTCCCCAGGTAGGAATTTTTCCCTGAGGTTAGGGAGGGGATACAACCCCTTAATTAAGTGCCAGGCGGGTAGTTAAGCTACATAATCTTTACTCCCTGGAATGGAGATAAGAAACGCCCTAACCTTTGTAATAGAAATTGACAGGATTAAAATCGGCTGGTATAAATACGGATGTAACAAGACAATAATCATCAGATCCTAACTAGAACCTAGCCAGAGAACATGGCAAAAGATCCTGGACAGAACCTGGCTACAGAACTTCACTGGAGAACCTAGACAGAACATGGCAAAAGATCCTGGACAGAACCTGGCAACCAAACCTGGCTGGAGAATTTGGAAATCCTGGCTGGAGAACCTAGCAAGAGAACATGGCACCAGAACTTGGTTGGAGATCCTGACCAGAACTTGGTTGGAGTTCCTAACCAGAACTTCGCTGGAGATCCTGGAGGGAGAACCTCGCTATGCTGATGAACTGAAACCAGTTTCCATGTCATTCCTTCTTCGCCGACTCCGTCCACACCTTTGGGGACCCTTGGACCCGCTGGGGTTGGACCCCAGCATTTGCCTTCATATTTATTTACTTAAGTAGTGTTTTATATTATTATAAAAATGATACAATACAGAACTAAAATTAACCTTTTATATTCATCCTAATCCCCAGAATTAACCTTCCAGATTGACACATAATTCTATATACAGATTGGGTTGTAGTAAACATTGTTCCGCAACGTGCTGGTTATTTTTAACTTAAAATTATTACGTTGGACATACGAACATCTTTCCATGTCAATATATGTAACTCTACCTCATTCTTTTAACAGCTGTTATCATAATTTAGTTAATAAGCCATGTCATTGAAGAACTTTTATTTCCAGGATTTAAGTAAGACAACAGTGAATCTCCCTGTTGTGCTTGTCTTTTTTTAGACTGATTTTTTAAGAGTTCTTTAAATGTTAGAGAAATTAGCTCATCTATTAATATGTTACAAATATTCTAGTTGTTGTTTATCGTTCAGCATTGTCTGTGGTATGTTTTTTCTCTATAAAATTTAAAATTTGTACGTAGCCAAATGTATAAATGTTTTCTATTATGAATTTTATGTTTGCAGTTGTGTCTAGAATGACCTTCTATACACCAATGTTATGTAAAACAAATCACTGTATATACTCTTAGTACACTCATAGTTTTCATTTTTAACATTAATTTTTTATTTCCTATAATTTACTTCAGCATAGCAACCTTGTTTTATTTTTTCCAAATGGCTGCCACTAATTCGAATGTTATATATTAAATGATCCATCTCCCCCCACTGATTTCAAACACCACCTTTACTACACTCTAAATCCCCACAGTATTTCTTAATTACTATGCCCCTCAGTCCCCCGGGATCCTTGCAGAACCTATGTTAATCGGCTGTAAGTGAAAAAAACAAGTGAGATAAACAGCAGAACGGAAACATTCACCCCAATGTAGTCAAAAGAAAAGTTCTCCAAGGTCCTCATCACTTTTACAAAGTGCTGTTGAATAAGATGGTCCGCTCATCTTCAGGGGGACCAGGCAAGCAAGCAAGAGGGCACAGATCAGGCCATCTGGGCTCTTGTTGCCCTCTTCGTGTGAAATCCTTCCCATTAGAGTTCTTGAATGTCCTGAAAGCATGGTCGTTTTTAATGAGTGCATAACTCCAGGAAAGCTTTGCACTTCAAAGCCTGTTGCTAGTGCAGCTGCGGCATCAGTGAAGGAAGTAAGGGGGTGAGTGTCCTCTGGCATCCCTCTGCAGCAAGACCGCCTTTCTGAAGGTGATTGCAGACGGACATGGCCCCGCACCTTTGAAGTACACTCAATGCAGAATCAATTCAGGAACTCGCAGATACTAGTTACCAGCTTGTGTTGATTCACATGGCGGAGAAGGGTTTAATTAATTTAATACATATTGGTCAATTCTTTGCTTTTAAACTTTACCTTTGGCCCATCAGCAGATCAATATGTATTTTAATCTTCTTCTGTTTTAGAACTGGTTTTAAGACGCACAGCAGAGGCCCAGATTTCACAATCATTAATTGCTATTATCAGCCCCTTTCATTTCCCAAACATCAGCAGTTTCTTAAAATTCGGCTTTCATGCCTCTACTGAGTTATCTCTTCTTGTTTATCACTTGGTTCTGTAGTGTCTTTCAACCAAGTCCAGAGTTTACAACCAGCCAATATTGAGAAGAAAAAGAAATGCCCTGAAATTCTCCAGTGATTCACCTGCTACCTGGCTTCATTAGCAGCTGCATACAGAGCTCAGGAAGTAGTCTGGCCCCTTCCCTGGGGACGCTCTCAAGTTCTTCCAAGGCCCCAGGCGGGTCTGCCAAAGAGTAGAGGACTCAGATTATTTTTGTCTCTCTTTTAAGTACGTATTGAATTATCATTTTTGGACCTCTAGTTATTCTACATGGCACTTATTCACACTCTCTGTAGTGTATGAGTACTGACACAATGTTATCATCGCTTCCAAAATCATCACTTCCATGGAGCTGTATCCAATCCCACCCACTGCAGCGTGCTTTCTGAGCCCCGGAGGCCTCTAAGATAGTTGTTCTACCTCATATTTGTCCCAGGGCCCATGACCTCACTGGCATTGCCTCCTTTCTTCGTGTTGCCCACCTGGGCTCTGTTATTTTAAAGCCATACTGACTAGTTTTGCTTGATGTGAAATTACACTGGGGTCTCTTCTGGCACCGACTACAGCTACCCTGGTCTCTGTTCTGCAGAGGATTGGAAAGATTCTGCATGGGAAGGTGGTTGCTGAGCAGAGTGCCTGCTCTCCCTACTTCAAATGTCTACCTTCTCTCGAAATTGGAGGTAGAGTTGACACAGTGGTACTTAGCTTCCAACCCTGCCCCCTCACCTCCACCCCATCCCCCACACATTTTAATTCTTGTCTCCCTACCTGGGGGTGAATGAACATGAATGAAGTGGTTATTGTAGACTGTTCTCATCTCAGGCAATCACATCCATCTCAATGAGCAGATGATTATAAGTCCTTCCTTACACAATTATCTGGCATCACTCAAAGAGATTTCCCAAACAGTATCCAACACAACTGTTTATCCAGGAACAATTGCCTGTGGGACTTTGGGAGAAAACTGAGGATCTCTTTAAAAGGTGCTAAGTACCTACTAGCTGCTTTCCAGAGATTCTGTATACTTTAGAGATTTTCTTTCTCTCTCTCTCTCTCTCTCTCTCTCTCTCTCTCACACACACACACACACACACACACACACACACACACACACTTATCACAAAATCTATAACACAAACTACATGAAATATAGGAAATATTGCATTTTACCAGGTCTCAAAACATTAAGAGTCTAAGAAATTAACTACAAATAATAATAACAACACTTTTTAAGGAAGCAAAGCCAGCTATTACTTGGAAATTAAAGATATAAGAAAAAAAAGAAGTGAAAAGGACTGTAATTTACTTGGCAAGTGTGTGTTCCAAGCACTCCATGGTTGGCTTCACCAAGGGACAGAGAACGGGGGAGAGAGAGTGACACCACCATACAAGCTCAGAAAGTGCTTGTTGTTTAAGGGGAAAGGAAAAGGAGTCAAAAAAGAAGAATCTATCGAAGAAGTAGGAGGACAGCCAGGATTGTGTATTTATGTGGAAACTTCAAGAAACAGAAACAAGTCCACTGTCAAGTGCTGCACAAGAAGTCAAGGAAAACACTGGCATAATGAGGTGGGATGTATGGGTAGGAGGTGACCTGCAAGAGAGAATGGAAGTTAACGTTTCTTGAATGACTTTGTGGAGATGCCCATTATTTCCCCTGCACCCCACATCTCTTTCTTATAGAATCTGCCATGTCCTCCTCAGTCCACTCCCCTTGCCTCTGCTGAGCCAGTAACAGCCCATTCATTGGACCATCTCTCTCTGGATACAGATGACTGCAGGCAGGTGGATCACAAAGGGTTTCACTGAAAAGTTTTGTAAACCAGAGCTACGGGGGCCCTGCCTGAGTCACATGGAAATGGAGCTGGGGGTGAGGAGAGAAGGCAGAGCACAGAGGGCAGCAATGATGAGAAAACAGGAAACCTCAGAACAGGAGAAAGAGGTCTGAGAAAAGCCTTTTGCTTCCCCTGGAGCCTGGGCTGCACTACCCGCGCGGGGTAGTGATCTCGCTTTCTTTCCAATAATTTTGAGTGCGATTTGGTGCCTCGTAATCCAATTACCCCATTGGAGACAGTGATGATTCTGTGCCAAGTAGCTGTGTGCTAAAATCCTCTCACATGTGCTCACAAGAGCTCAGCAAAAAGGTGTCATTATCTCTCTTTTCCTGAGAGGAATCTGAAGTTCATGAGGTTAAATAACATGCCTAAGGTCCCACAGCTGCTGAGAGAAGTGGTTCTGGATTCTCATGACCCCGGTCCGGGCCATCAACATGATACCAGCTCAGTTACTGTTGACGGATAAGAAGTTCTCAGAAGTGCATAAGGACGAGCTAAGTCTGTGCTGAAATCTCCTCCTTTATATTAAACTAGAGGCCTGGTGCATGAAATTCGTGCCTGGGGGGTGGTGTTCCTCTGCCTGGCCTGCACCCTCTCGAAATCTGGGACCCCTCAGGGGACGTTTGACTGCCAGTTTAGGCCCGACATCCCTCTCACAATCCAGGACCGCTGGCTCCTAACCACTGGCTTGCCTGGCTGATCTACCCTAACCATTCTGCATGCCTGCCTGATTGCCCCTAACCCCTCTGCCTGCCTGCCTGCCTGATCACCCCTAACTGCTCACCTGCCTGCCTAATCACACCTAACTTTCTCTGCCTCGGCCCCTGCCACCAGGGCTTTGTCCAGAATGATGTCCAAAAGGTCGTTCAGCTGTCTGGTCTAATTAGCATATTAGCCTTTTATTATTAAGATGAGGAACGTAACACCTGAATTTGCATGGCTCACACATCAACATTTCATTTGCTCCAAAGAGAGGAAGTGTGTCCAGGAGCCAAGAGCTCCGCAAAAGAAGTTTGCATTCTCCCAGTTCATGAAATAAACTACTACTACAACACGAACTTTATCAGAAGTTCTTAGAGACTCTAAGCCTTTTCAGTTATTAAAAGAATTGAAAGCTTTTTATTGTGCATGAAAAAGACGAAACTCCTCCCTTTCAAATTATTCTGCTTTATAGTACAATTCCTTCGGCTGGAAGGACAACTTCAGACACTTTTTCAAATAACCCCAACCATTTAATCTGTACCTTTAGGAAGTCATGCTGAGAGTATATGGAAAAGAGACAGACAGAGCCAGCCCAGGGGGGTCGGCAAGGGGGGAGAAGGGAGAAGAAAAGGTAAGACATTGTTTCTGAAGTAGTAAGAATCTTCTGGCTGCTCTGGCCTACTTTAAAACGAGCTGGGTATTTCTATCCACAAAGGACACCTGACATTGTTTAGGTAGCTACAACTTTAAACTTCTACTTGTCTACTCCAGACAGATCTTGCCACCTATTTGTCACCTACATTACACATAAATCAGGACTGCTTTCATTAACTAGACACGTTCACTGGACGTCAGGATGCTGTCTTAGTCAGCTCAGGTTGCCATCACAAAATACTACCGACTGGGTGGCTTACAGCAGTACAAAGTGACACAGGGCTTCTACTCTGATTAACTTGATATTCAGGGAACACTGTGTTGGACCTCCTTAAGGGTTCTCTTATAGAGAAGAGGGATTCTGCCTCCCTACAGGTGAAAGAGAATAAGCCCTACAGATGATTAAATGGCCTTGAAGCTGACAGTGGTGTCCATGTGCCAGGATTTACATGCAGTCCTCCGGGTTGTACACAGGGACAGACTGTGGCGTAGATGGTACCCTCTGAGTTGTGCTTGCTGGCGGCCCTGCTATGTCCTTCGTCGAGTCTTGAACCCAGCACACTTCAGTGAGAACATCACCACCGTTATCTGAGAGCACGGTTTTCATTGTGACTGTGAATGGGAACTCTACTTCCTAGGAAACTTTCTACAGTCTTCACAGTGCATGTTTAGAAAACTCTTCCTCAGCCCAGAGGAGAACTTAAGTGTATAACAATAAAAGCACTGACAATGAGTTCAGTGGTCTGTTACGCATTATGGTCACTCAAACAAACTGTTGCCTTTCAACCTCAGATCCTAAATGAAATGTAGGGATTGTCCAAGTTCCAGACCTTTCCATGAAGTTTCATTGCGGAAGCCTCTTACTTTCAAACCAGAAATAAGCTTAGAAAAAGTCTAGGGAAATATATTTTGTTATTGTTGGAAGACAAAGGGCAAAGATTGGATGTCCTGTTATCCATCCTATGTTTATTTCTTATGGTGCTTTACAAAGGCATCCAATATGACTCCATATGTCTGGACTGCCTTTAAGATCTTCCCCTCACACAGACACCTCACACACAGTAGGGACCTCCTGAGGACAGGTGGCCCCCCTTTTATTCTGGTCATCAATGCAGATTTGCAGGTATCTGATGGCTCTTACACTGCCAGCTGTGCCTCCCTCAGATCTAAGTAGGACTTTACTTGATGCAGTTTCCTCCAGCAGCACAACATTTCTGGAGCCGCTTCACTGGGAGGAGCCTGTCAACAATCAGCATCTCACTGGCATTAACATCCAGTAAAAGACAATGAAGCATGACTCAATTAAACCGCAAAAAACAGTCTTCAGATAACATCAACCTCGTAGTTTCCAGACCTGTGTGGGGCTCCTGCTGCACTGCCAGCATCAAGGTCAGAGCGCTGAAAATGCAAGTCCACGCACCTCACACACCCATCACGAGATGAAGAGGAAAGAGCAAAACTCTTTTTTGATTTCTCTCCTTCCTGCACTGTATCCAGATATTTCACAGCGTCTAGTAGGCAATATCAATATCAGTTAGGTCTCCCTACTGCAAAGATTAAGGACAAACTTTTCCTCTGAGATATCAATGGAAATTTAATTTGCACAGAAGATACAGTTTGGGAGACCATTAGAGTCAGACCTGTCTAAAGCTAACAAACAAGAAAAGACTATGGAGGGAGTGGTTCAGAGAAAATACATAAGCAACCACTGTATGAACCCCCAGGACATCTCATGTCTGGGTATGCCAATCGACCCATTTGGCAGTCAGGAGAGAGTCTTATAAAATGGCCATGGTTCAAGAGAAAAGACGCAGCTCTTCTACCAATACGCAAATGCACACATCTATGCCTCCACCACGAGGACTGGATATTTTCCTTACGGAACAAGAGGCATTTGTTTTGTTTTGTTTTGTTTTGTTTTTGCTGTACTTGAAATATTTAACACTGTAGGTTTAAATCATCAATATTTTAGGTTTCATTATATTGAACACAATCAGTTTAGTTAACATTTTTCTCTTTGAACTAAGCCATTAGAAGGGAAAAAATCACGCTTTCACTGAAGGAAAGGTAAAATAGATTCAAATATTATACAATAAAAATTTTCAAAGATTTTATTGTTTGGAAAATTATTAAAATTCTTTCACTTCAATTGTAATAAAAGGCATGGATAAATGACCAGGGACATATACTGAACCCATGGGTAAATAGTTAAGGAAAATGCTCTGGTACATTTAAGATAAGATTTATAAATCCCAAATCATTATTTTAAGCTATGATTAATATAAATTCTTTTAAGAGTAAATTTATTTTGTAAAGAAAGCTATAAAATTATGCCTACAAAAGTGAAATCAAATAAAAACAATCATTTAAAGTCAACCTTAAACACAAATTTAGTATATTTGAAGCATAACACCTTTTAAAAATTATAGAAATTCATAGGTTGTACCCCAAAAATGTATACACAATTATTATACATTTTTAATTACAATGGGTTAAATCTGAAAAGAAAGAAACATCAATTGATCTATCAGCTGTTAAACTGTGCATACATTTCCTGTACTTATTGAAACCCAGGTTAATTTTTAAAATTATCAGGAATGATGGCATTAGAGGGTGAATAAATGTCCCAATATAGACAATCACAGTTTTTTATATTCAGAAGCCAGGAATCTATAATAAAAGCATAATATGCTAATTAGACCAGACGTCCTTCCGGGCGAAGCCTGGGCTGCGAGGGAAGCCCCAGTCCCAGGTGCCAGAGGGGAGCCGGTGCCTGCAGCCGGGAGAAGGAAGGCCTACTCTTGCACGAATATTCGTGCATCAGGCCTGTAGTATAAAATAAAACCTAAAAATTATTTGGAAATTCAAGTGATGAAGACCACTGATTAGGATAATTTAAAAGAAAGAATGATTCTTCTGTTTGAAAATATTGAAAGACAAATGTATTAATCCTTAAAAAGAACACTGAAAGTTTACGGGTGGTATTAGTTTCCTATGGCTGCTGTAACAAATTACCTCGGTCTTGTGGCTGAAAACAAATGTATCCTCTTACCGTTGTGGAGCTCCCAGGGAGACTGCTGGCCTTTGGCGTCCAGCTGCGCCTGCATTCCTCAGCTCGGGGCCCAGCTCCATCTGCAAAGCCCATGGCTCCATCTGTGCTGCCATCACATCGCCTCTGCTCTGTAGTCAAATCACCCTCTGCCTCCCTTCTTAGGACACTTGCGATTGCATTTGGGGTCCACCCAGATGTTTAATCTCCCCATCTCAAGATCCTTCACTTAATCACATCTGTAGAGTCCCTTTTGCCGTGTAAGGTAACACTCACAGGTTCCAGGGATTAGGGTGTGGAAATCTTTGGACTCTTTACTCAGTCTATCACACTAATCCAAAAAATATATTTTACTTTAAAATCCCCAGCTCCATCCTAAGAGTTATACAAGTTAATGTTTTCTTGATCAGCTTTACTCAGCATATGCCATTATTTCCCAGTGGGAAGGTATAGCTTGTTCAGGCTGGCTTACCATCAATGGATCTTTCAACAGAGAGTCTGTCTCTGAGAGAGTACATAGTCCCTCAGCCCAGGCTAGAGAACCTGGGCAACATAATGAAGGGTGTTCATTCCTTTGAAAGATAGGTATAAACTTAACTATTCTTCCCATTACTGGTTATATGGATGAGTGAATGTGTTTTGTTTTTGTCTAATTAATGGAGTAAGTGATCTAAATTTCAAACCAAAATATACTTCCCAAAATAATTCCTATCTGATCAGGACAATTTTGAAAGTTTTTCTCTTTAAAATGTGCTACTTATTACTGGAAAACAGGCCCGGCAAACTGGAAATTGTGTGGGCTTTGGAGTTACAGCTCTAGGCTTGCTAATTACTAGATTCTGTGTGATCTTACATAGCCAATTGCTTAACATTTTAGATGCTCAGTTATCTATATAATAAAATCCCAGTGGTCGTAATGCTGTAACGACCAAAGACCGGTCACCAGGAGGCTGCGTGCACGGCAAGGCACATGTGGGTGGGCAGAGACTTGACTGTGGGTCCCAGGTCTCGTGCAATCTCCCGTGGGTCTGGGTCTCACACGATTTTGCGCACTGGGTCACTAGCTCATCTATAAAATGGTGATGCAGATACCTACTCCAGAGGTTTATTTTGAGAACATTAAAGTTTGTTATAATGGCTGGCATAGAATAGTTGCTCAATAAATATTATTTACTTTCCGCCTTATATAGAAAACTTGTCTATAAAAAGTACAAAGTAGCCCTAACCGGTTTGGCTTGGTGGATAGAGCATTGGCCTGTGGACTGAAGGGTCCTAGGTTCAATTCCAGTCAAGGGTATGTACTTTGGTTGTGGGCACATCGCCATAGGAAGTGTGCAGGAGGCAGCTGATCAATGTTTCTCTCCCATCGATGTTTCTTACTATCTCTCTCCCTTCCTCTCTGTAAAAAATCAATAAAATATATTTTTTTAAAGTACCAAGTAAAACAGGATCAATTTACCATTGTTCATATGGTGTATAGGATGAATTCAGATATAACTAGTAAATATAGTAACGTGAAAATAGTAATGATCTCTTTAAGCACTCAATAACAGCATATATTATAAATGTAAAAAATACTGTTGCTAAGTTGAAAAGAATCAGACATTTGGTAGATTAAAGTTATCATTCTTCTACTATTTAAAAGGTTATTTATCTATGTCAATAAATTACCAAATTGGTAATTCTTGCAATTTCCTACTCCTCTTTGTATTTATTATGTCATTGCAAAATGTTTATATTCAAAACATTGGCAATGCCTCATTCACTAAGTGGACTTAGGTATCACAATCGTAACTTTAAGAATCCTTTTGATAGTGATGGATGATATGGGTATTTTTCTAGATCACAGGTTAGTAGGAAAATCCACATACTAAGGTGTAAACTTTTCTTCCCTACAAAAGTATTTGAAGTCATTCTCCTGAGAAATGTCTAGTTTTTATATTTTTACATCATTCTTAAGGAGGCAAAGAAGCTGATAGAGCAACTGTCCTGGCGAACACAACATGGATCTCAAATACGTAATCAGGGGCAGTCTATCCTTCAGATCTCCATAGGATGGTATTAAATCTTCTCCTGCTGGTCTGACTTCTTGGGGGGCGGGGGGGGCATATGGTATAGAAATTACATATTTGGTGATGAATACTAATGATCACTCAGAAGGCTCATCCTTCTGTCTCTATGGCCTTTAGCATCTAGTTGGTTATAAATGTGACATGCTTTGGTTTAACAATTTTGTTTTAATTTACAGTTCAGAATTTATTGCATAAAATGTACCTGGAAAATCGGATACCCACACATATGAGGAGACATAAACATTTATTTTTGGTGTTATCCCATTAACAGATTGTAAAATTAAGACAAGAAGACCAAAGTCTGTCCAAGGTAAAGTTTACAAAAGTTCTCATTCCTCTTAAATTAGTAGGATTGGAAATAGATACAACACAAACATACACACGCACACACAGAAGCATATAAGTGATAGAGGGGAGCACTTTATCAGGTGAGAATTGAAAGCTAAATGATGTTACATGAACTAAAAGCTGCATATCAATTTCTATATAGACAAATCTTAATCACTGTATGGACTGGCAGGAAAAGAAGTGTTTTGAAATGTGCAGAAAGTATCCATGATCTATATTAAAACAACAGCACTTTCTGTGTTACAATAAATTTGCAAGTTGAATTTCATTCATGTTACACTGCACAGGGTGTATTCTATGATACTCAAAATCCAGAATGGGTAATAAAGAGAATACCAAGGAAAGAATTCAGAGAAATTTGGTTAAAGATGTAATCCTACTCCACATAAACAGCTTTCTAAGGATGTATGAAATGCTAATTATACTGCTCAGCACTATAAGAAACAGTAATGTGCCACAATAGTGCTGTGTTACCTCCGATAGCATCATCACTCGGCTAATCTGTCTAACAACATAAACAGTAAGTACACAAATTTTATTTACCAAGGCCAATTAAAAAAATTCTCAGAAGTTGGGAATATTTGAATCAAATGTCAGTGTAAAGTGAAGACAATATAGATTTCATAATACATACTGTTATTTTCTAAAGTATCCGGAATAACAAACTCCATAATGAAAAATAATATAAAATATGGATTTTGTATCAAAACTCTTCGTCAGAAACTACAGTTCACGTCAGAAGTTAATATCACTGGGAGTGGAATGATTAATACAAAAACAGATACATATTACAAGTCTCCTTTTGTTCTTCACTTATCATGATGCAAGCTGCTAGGATTTAACCTTTAAGGGTTAAAGAGTTTAATCAATGTCAACGTCTGATCTTCTGAAGGCGATAAAGAACAGTCTGTCTAGCGATACCCCACAGAACATCAGTTTGTCAAGCCACAAAGCACCCAAAAGCTTGTCAAGTAAGTTACCAGAAACCTCTTTGTGGTTAGAACTCAGCTCCTTCCTGCTTGACCTATTATTTGATATTTGACCACTTGGTTGCAAGACACTTGCTCTTTCTAGCTGAAATGTCACTGGGGCATCTTGTCAGCTCCCCGACATCTCGGCCTGACATACAATTTTACTTTTATGTGCTACAAGGCAGAAAATGCAGGGCAGTGGCCTTGCTTTAAATTCCGTCTGCATCAAAGATGGGCGTCAGTCTCGGGTCCTACCAGCAACAAAACAGAAAGGGAGTCTATTTTGAAGGTCATCACAGCCATTACCTTGAAGTTTCTCAGCGTATCCTAAGTCTATTACCTGCTATTCTGCGGTGGGAACTGTCCTTAAAAGGTGCCTGAACAAACCACAGAAACCTTCCCAGCACAATTGCCCCGCTTTCTTATCTGACGCAGGCCTGATAAAAGGATGCGTTTTCAGCGCCTGCAGGGACCCGATTCAGCAGTTAACTGAACTTGTTCAAATGGGCAAGTGGTATCATGTAGCTTTACAAGGAGCAACCTGACCTTCTCACATTGACCAGGAGTGACATTATTGTGCAGGAGGAAAAGCAGTCACATCATTTCTGTTTTGCACAACCTGCTTAAAGTTTGCAACTAAATGCTTGTCTTCAGTTGAGCTGACAAGAGAGAAGAGGGGGCTCAGTGAACCATGGCAGGGCTGCCATGAAATGACAGGAATCATTGGCATACATTTCAAATAGCTCTCTCAATCCTATTAAAGTATTGCAGTCCTGCTTTAAAATAGACAAGTATGAAACAACTTTGATAGATAGAGACTAAAATGGCTTATTGATTTTTTTAAGTCTGAAGGAAATTACCCAAAATGTGTCATTCCTTAACATTTAAAAATATGTTACATAAAAATGAGCAACTGTGATAATAAATAAAACTTGGGGGGCAGGGGGCGTTGGTTATTTCATTATTGAGGGAGACACAGATACCTGCACACATCACGATATCACACAATTTTTAAAAACCCACTGTCACTTGTGTTGAAACAAAAGTCAACTGATAAGAAAATCCCCCTTCAAAACAATTTTAATTGTACTGTTAACTCTTCCTACATTTTTTTTAAAATTTCATAATGTCATAATCCAATCTGAGCTGGTCTTTTGGCGTTAGCAGACGTAGTTACTGGAGAGGAGTGAGATGATGTCAGGGGCGCAGAATTTATAAATGTCTCCTTTAAGAAAGTGTAAGTTGTATCAAGTTCAGCTTTCAATGGCAAAAACTCCGCAACACCAATGGTGTCAGCAGGAAGAGCAGCTCTTGAAGGAATTGAGATATTTGAATGGTCTCGTGATCCTGCCTGCAATATGAAAAAATAATAATGATAAACATAGAATAAAAACTCTTAAACAGAGTCCAAAACAATAAACAAAGAAGTACCGTTTATATAATCCAGAGATTTTCAACCTTTTTCATCTCATGGCACACATAAACTAGTTTCTAAAATTCTCTGGCACACCAAAAAAATACATATTTTTGCCGATTTGACCAAAAAAAATAGGTATAACTTTTTTTCCTTTAAATATATTTTTTATTAATTTCAGAGAGGAAGGGAGAGGGAAAGATAGAAATGATGAGAGAGAATCATTGATCAGCTGCCTCCTGCATGCCCCACACTGAGGATCTAGCCCACAACCCAGGCCTGTGCCCTGTCCAGGAATCGAACTGTGACCTCCTGGCTCATGGATCGATGCTCAACCACTGAACCACACCAGTTGAGCAGGTTTAACTTGATTCATTGACACCAGACAGCTATTATTGTGTTGGCTGTGGTCATTTTTTTACTTGACACTCTAGCAGCGGTTCTCAACCTTTGTGTCGCAAACAATGAAAATATATCCTGCATATCAGATATTTACTTTACGATTCATAACAGTAGCAAAATTACAGTTATGAAGTAGCAACGAAAATAATTTTATGGTTGGGGGTCACCACAATTGAGGAACTGTATTAAAGGGTCGCGGCATTAGGAAGGTTGAGAACCACTACAAGGGAAAAGAGGTCAGTGTCCCTAACTAGTCAGATATTGCATGTTTTAAAAATTCTTGCAGCACACTGGTTAAAAATCTATATAATACACAAATATGAAATTACTAAAGGCCCAATGCACGAAATTCGTGCAAGAGTAGGCCTTCCTTCCCCCAGCTGCCAGCACTGGCTTCCCTCTGGCACCCAGGACCCGGGCTTCCCTCCAGCCACCCGCAGGCACCCGGGACCCTGGCTTCGTCCCAAATGATGTTCAGTCTAATAAGCATATTACCCTTTTATTATTATAGATTTTCCAATTGTGACTGCGCCTTTAATTTGTTCTATGTCATAAACAATAAAAGTGTATAAAACTTTTATAAAGTTATTGGATCCCAGAGTGAATACAATCAGGCACCTTTACCCCGGCTTTTGTCCACTGGCAGTTCACAGAAACCAATGGTAATAGTGTTTATTTCCTTGTGCCATATAATACACTCTATATAATATGGAAGATTGCACTGCTTAGAAAATGAACTATAGATATTGCCATTTTCAAATCTATCAGCCTGACTTATGTAATTGACAGACATAGCACAAAGGAAAAAAGTCAATCCTAGTGACTTCTAAAGAATAGCACAAAAAATGCTAGTGAGATAAACTTTTTGCCTTTCCCTTTAATAATAATGCTACCATCCTGTTTTAATAAATACTATTCTAGTATAAGCATTTGGAAATTGTGTATCAAAATATGGAATTGCAACAGGAAAACAATTTGTCTCAGATTTTAAAACATTACAGGTATCCAGAAACTATTGGAAATCAAACTTAAGAAATCCACACACTCATGAAGTACTTGAAAACCGAATTAATATTTTGAGGAGCTATACATTTAAGCCTTAAGTAACATCAGTACTCAGCAGTTAATATTTAACTTGAACAAAGTCTTACCAGTAAAGTGGATAGGATTGTTTTACAACATTTATAGATACTGGGAAAATAGTGATCAATTGTGCGTCAGAATTTTCCAGATTCTCAGCAAATAAATGTTGCCTGGATGAGGTTAGCCTAAAAACACACTCTATCCTGCAGAATTTTTCAAATAAGAAACATCCCTTTTGGTAGATCCCTTACAGCTTTGATAACAACATAGTGTGAACTCTTTCTGGCCCTGCTTTATTATGTCATGTTATACAAAACCGTTTCTACCTGTGAAAACAAGAGGGAAGCTATGGCTGGCCTTAGGAAAGTATTAGAAATTCAACTGTTGTATGTGTTATCATTTTTGTGGACTTTTTTTAAAAAAACTACAACTGGGGAAAAATCAATGGCTGCATCTAACACCTAGTTCAGCAGTTTTCTTTGATCTCTGTTCTTTTGATTTCTTGGTACTCCACTGCAAGCCTACTGTTGACTGAAACCATCTCTCTTTATAAAGGAAGTAAAAAACACCATAAATGGCCACTTGGATGGCTTCATGGCGAGGGGTGAGCTTATCCCCACAAAAGGACACAACTCCCCATCGCGTTAACCCTCATTAGCTGCACTGATGAGGTTTCGCCTGCCCAACCTTAGCACAGGGCTGAGCATATCAGTCCAGGACTGGAACAGAGAGAGACATCACGTTACGTCAGAGGCTGGACGGGTACCCTTTTCGTGCCTTTACTGCCATGCTGCCACAGGAACCACCCGTTCTGATTTTATTTTTTTAGCTGCATGTCTGAACACGCATTATTGCCTGATGTTGCTGCTGAAACGATAACAATGCATTTACTAAAGTATTCTGCCACACCTGGGGGGTGGGGTCCGGGAGGGGATGCTGGCAGAGCCGCCGATGGTGTGGCCTGATTCTCTGCTTAATAAAACTTAGTTACAGCAACAGGATTCTCTATTATGATGAAAGAATATTGTCAGGCAAGGCTTCAGAAGTTTGTTGTTACATCTTTATACTTCAAGTACAGGTCTCAGAAAACGATATATGAAAAGAGAGGAGTGCGCAGAAGCGGGTATTCTCCGAGGGTTTTTCTTCTTGATGCCTCAGACTAGAGAACGATAACTGTGCCAAACTGACCAATCACTCCTGTTTTGCAATGTTAAAGAAATATATCTATTACTTACTCATATCTATATTCTGTGCTTGAGGTTTCCTTTTTTGTTCTCATGACTCCATCAACCTACCACATTCCACTTTGGCAAGGAGGTCCTTCAGGGAAGGGCCCTAACTCTCCTTTCTCCTTAATATTCTATGGTTCTTGCTCTCTACAAAGGGTCCTTCTTTTGTCTTTTCTCATCTAACTTTTCAATATGTCTAGTTTCCACTATGTTGTCTGAAATCTTTTCATCGAATGTAACATTGTTTTTTACTAAATAACCTTGAAATGGGGTGTTGAGCATTCCTCTAATATTTCAAATTAGAGGCTCAGTTTTTGCACACTATCATCTGACCTTATGTCCAAAACATAAAAAGTAACCTAAAAAATATATTTCCTTAAAGATACGCACCCCAAAAGGTATGTCCTCCACCAAGTAAACAAATTTACTTTTGTGTAAATGAAAACAAAATTTTTTTTTTGTTACTAGGGTCATTTGCTATACTCCAGTCTGATTTTAAGTTCCTTAATAGCTTAAAAACAAGCCAGCAAAAATTCTGATGAAGCTTTTATTTCAAAATGAGATGTTAAAAAACAAGTAAATATGCACTATTTTTTCTTGTTACAAATAATATCCAGAACTACATCATAACACTTTTAATATACCACAGAGAGTAAAAAAGTTAAATAACTTTTTATCAGAGACCATTAAAAGTTAATATTCTCCACCTGATTTTATATTTTAAATCTGTAAAGTCTATTGTCGTGTAAACTACTTTTTAAACTGCTGAGGTGTTCCGGTAGTCTCTCCTATAAATCTAAATTTAAGCAATTTTTCAAAAAGAAATTAGTTACCTGAAATAAAAGCTAGGTGTCATGTGAATCTTTATGGGAGTGCTTTTATTTGCTCAATAAGCTGTAAATGATTCTATTTGCACTGCTATAGTCCATCAGCTAAATATATATATTCACAATACAAAATGTGTCCACTAAATTTCTGCATTTTAAGAATTTTATGAAATATAGTAATTGAACATGTCCCATAGCCATTTTTCAGGACTTTAATATCTTCATTTTCTAAGGCTGTTTTCCCAATAAAAAAAGTAAATAAAGCATTAGTCTAATAATAAGATAATCACTCAATAAGTTATCTATAAATCAAAGCAATTTGCAGACCAAGGCTCCTGAAACAATGACACTAAGCTATTTGTCTCCTGCGTAGCATTTATGATCAAGTTGAGCCTCCCAGAATCTAATATTATAGAACATGAGGGGTGATATGATGTAGTAAGCTGGAATAGTGCTGCGTGGAGAATACGCTAGGCACATAGTATTGTGAGAGAGGATTAGACCGGAGATGAGAAGACTAGTTTTTCCTCCCACTTCTGTACAATCTAACTGGGCCATTCTGGGCAGGTCAATCAGTCCTTCTGGGTCTCACTTCCCTAACTTACAAAGCTTATAAAGCGAGGAGCTAGACTATTTCCAACTCTGAAGTTCTACAGGTCCATCATCATTCCACATGTGATGGCATATAGTAGTGTAACGTTAACACCCAGCTTTTGAGAATGACATTACCTCAGAAGTCAGAGGCTCCCAAATATAATATTTAAGATTTTGATGAGCTATAGAGAGGCCATTCTCAAAGGGAAGAAATACGTATTACACAAGGATGTAAAAAAAGCTAAATAGATAGCAAGATTAGCCACAGTTTAGATGATGCGGCTTCATTCAATTAAGTTCTGTATTACATTTTTTATTACTTCGACCTCCATGGTGATGTCTTAAGCTCTGTAAATTATTGACTGGTTTTAAGTAGAGTGCGCAGCTCCACATACACTGATGAAGAAGTCAAAGTGCCCACAAGAGGACCTTACAATGAGGCTCCCTCACTATTTCTACTCCAGCTCCTAATGTATTCTTACTCTAGTCTCCATACTTGGTATCACAGTTGTCTTCTTCCATAAGTTCAAGTTAGTTAACCAAATTATACCTGGCTATTTTCCAGATCTGCCAGGAACTGGAAATCATAGGGCACTATAGTTCACACAAATAATCAGATTGGCAATAATCATAAATATATATAGGGTGTACCAAAAATGTATACATATACTTTGAATAATTATAAAGACAGTGTTTATTCAAATACATTTCATTTTCATAATTGAGCCATCAGCTGTTAAAGTGTGTATGCATTTTTGGGGACACCCTGTATTTCCTTATGAGCATTAAAATTTCTATTTTTACTCATTTGTATGCATTTACATCTCCCCTATAAAACTATGGGCACCTAGTGTGATCGATTCTTGACTTTGTATTTCTAGCACTTAGCAGAGTATCTGGCATTCAATAAGATTTCTAATTGATGAATGACTGAATGAACAAACCACTCATGTTATCACTTCATGGTTTTGGTCTTATATTACTATTTGGTTATTTTGTGTATATACAGTTATGTCCCAAATAACAGTAGCGCAGTATAAAGGAAAGAATATGGACTTTGAAATTGACGAGACCCTGGGTTCCCAACTTGATTATTAAGCATATGATCTTTGACAAGCTACTTAACCTGTGTGGGCCTGCATCCGCATCTGTAAAGTAGGAAGACTAACCCCTCCTAGGGATGTTACAAAGATTAAATGGAATAGTAGACACAGAAAATGCATAGCACACAGTAGCTCTTCTTCTTTGCCTCTCTTTATACTCTTCTCAAGTGATAATAAATGCCACATTTACAATTATAGCTAACTTGCATTGAGCATATGTCAGACACTGGGCTAGGTGTAGCTTCATAAGGCTTTATCCCAATTCTAACAGCCAGTGAGCACGTGTTCCTATTGCCCTCATTTTACAGTTGAAGAAACTGGGGCTCAGAAGAGTAGGATAAACTGCTCCATTTGCACAGCTGGGTAAGTGGTAGGAATTAATGTGAGTCTTGATCTCTCTGATTTTCCTCCCCAGATGCTTGACCACCACTTTATCATGGCACCCAGAGGAGACACAGCCTCAGCTTATTCTACATCCAGAGAGTTTCATAAAAATACTTAGGGCTCAACAAATCTCTGTGAAAATGAAAAATAAAAGAGTACGCATATTGTACTAGAGGCTAAAAATCAATATTTTTATTTTTGACTAGCGGCCCAGTGCGCATTAAATCGTGCGTGGTTAGGGTCCCTAGGCCTAGCCTGGCCTCTGTCGCATGTCCTCTGCCGCCCTGCGACGCTACATGAAGCTCCCCGCCCTGGGACGCTCTGTGATGCTTGCGGCCCCTCAACTGCTCCATGAGGCTCCCCCCGCCCCGCGACTGCTCCACGAAGCTTGCTGCCACCCCGCGAAACTCGCCACTGGACACTCTGCGAAACTCCCCCCGCCCCGCGACTGCTTCGCGAGTTTCTGCCCGGGTGACTGCTCCGCTAAGCTCAGGGCCACCCCACGAAGCAGCCCACCACCACCGCTCAACAGTCCCCAGTCCCGCCCCGCTGCCAGCCCCCCCTCATGGTGAGCGGCTCGGGTCCCAGGGGGGGAGGAGGGACCAAGAGGTGCTCCATGCACTTCATGGTGACCGGTCGTCTGTTCGGCCGTGACGGCCCCTAGCTCTTTAGATGTATTAGGATAACATATCTAACTATAGCCCAACATTTGAATATCCATGGTACTGGAATAAATGGCTTTTACAGCATTTACATAAAATGAAAGTTTTAGCCCTTTCACCAAAGGAGCTTATATGTGGTAATATTCAGAGGTAAAATTCAGCGCTATAGTTTTAAATTACAATAGAACATTTAAAAGTTAATTTTAAATTACTTTAAAGATGTCTCATGCCTGACAAGATAACAATTCCCATTTTCTTCTCCTGGATGTTTAGATTTCCTGACATGACTGAGGTTGGGAAAAGAGTCAAAGAATTTCCCCAGATGGTTTTGTTCTTTCCTTTCCTGCTCTCCTTCCCAAGCCTGTGTCTTGGCAATTTTGATGCACTCAATGGCACAGAGCACCAGGAAAGCCAGAAAATGCCAAGGGGGCCGTTTTTCAACTGGGTCTTAGAAATATACATCCCCAAACCACTTAGAGAGAATTTGAAACGTAAATATATCATACACCAACTATATAAAAGGTACAAAAACTGAATTAATAAGAAGTATATTTTTAGTATATGCATGCAGTCTGTGGCAAAAGTAGGTTTCCAGCTGTTCATATGAAAAATAATATAATAAGTAATAAGTAATAATAGAAGAATAAGCTCTGTTTCATGTACTCACAACTGTAAACCTACTTCTGCCGCACCCGGTAAAAATCCATTGAAAAACTGAAGAAACAAGCTCATAGAACCATGTGCAACACACCTGATAGCCATAGGATGACCTTCTTAGTTTACAAAAGGCTTGTGTAAATCAAGAAAATGAGGAACCTAATTAGGAAACAGGCTAAGGATAGTGTGTTTACTTAGATTAGGTTAGGCTATAATAGAAAACTCAAAAGTCAGTGGTTTAAATTAGATAGAAACGTATTTCTCTCGGATGTGGCTATATGAAGCTGCAGGAATCCCGTTCTATCCCGGGTGTCACAGCCTAAGTATGTGGCTTCCACCTCAGGGTCCAGGACGGTTTTTCAAGTTCCATTATGTTTGCATTCTGACTAGAAAAATACAATAACCAACAAACACATGAAAAAGTGCTGAAGCTCATTCATAGAGCAAAGGAGGAGGCGCATCCTAAAATCACAATACTTGTGCTTACATCCCATTGGCCATAACTTAGTCACAAGGCTGACTTAGCTGCAGGGGAGTCTGAGAAATGTAGCTTTATTTTATTTTGTTTTATTCTGAGTGGCCCGGGTAATATTCCGCTTCTATTACTAACAAAGAGAAAACAGAGATCAGGAAACCACTGGCAGCCTCTGCCTCAGCTACAAATTGGCTATTTGGTGGGGGAGAGAGAAATATTATAACCAACAAACACATGAAAAAGTGCTAAACCCCATCCATCCCTATAGAACTGCAGCACAAAGCATGAGACTGAAAGAGTACTTTTCACCTAACAGATACGCAAACCCTCAGACGTCTGATGAACCCCACTGTTAAGAAGACAGGGAAAGGCCAGCGCAGACCACGCAGGCAGGGATGGAAGCTGGCAATCCCACTGCTAGGCACTTCTATGGCTAAATTCACAAAAGTTTGCCAGATGAGCATACAGATGTGTTTACTGAAGCATTTTTTTCACAGAAATGTATTTTTTAATGAAATTAAAGGGTCTGTCAACAAAGTGCTATTTAAGTAAAGTATGACATGACAGAATACAATGATTTTTTTAAAATTGAGGTAAGTATTTAGCAGTGATACAGAAATATGTCCAAGCAAAAAAAGTGTGTGTATATTAAGTGAGAAAACTCATTTGTATTTAAAAATAAGCATAGCCAAAACCAGTTTGGCTCAGTGGATAGAGCGTCGGCCTGCGGACTGAAGGGTCCCAGGTTCGATTCCGGTCAAGGGCATGTACCTGGGTTGCGGGCACATCCCCAGTAGGAGATGTGCAGGAGGCAGCTGATTGATGTTTCTAACTCTCTATCTCTCTCCCTTCCTCTCTGTAAAAAATCAATAAAATATTTAAAAAAATAAGCATAAACACACATGCATGCATACATACTATTTTTCTTACTGAAATGAGAAATCACAAAAAAATGAATTATCTTTAGGAAAAGGGCATAAACTAAAGCATGGGTTATGAGGAAAAAGCTTTGGAAGTTCAAGTTTTTTCTCCCCAGGGTTTTTTATCTTTAAAACTATTTGACTATAACAAAGGCTAGGAACTGGCAGTTCCCAAAATTAAAAGTACAGCTGATTAAAAATGGAGCCCTGGCTCAGTAACTCAGTTAGTTAGAGCATCATCCCAATACGCCAAGGTTTTGGGTTTGATCTCAGGGCACATACAAGAATCAACTAATGAATGCATCAATAAGTAGAACAATAAATCAATGTTTCTCTCTCTCTTTCCCTTCCTCTCTCTAAAATCAATCAATAAATAAAAATTTAAAATAAATGGAAAATAACCCCCAATAATAAATCAAAAATGGAAAGTAAAATAAGATGTTTATTGCCAATTAAAATTGAATTTTAAAAATTATGATATAAATGTTAGTGAAGCCATTATGAAACAGGTTTTCATAAATTGCTAGTGACTGTACAAATTGATAGAACCATTTGGTCTATAATTTGGCAGTGGTCTTAAATGGTTAATAGCAACTATCCCACAATTCCATTTATGATTAGGTTGAATATGGAAATAATCCTATACTCAACAATAGAAGCATGGTTAAGTAAGCTATAGCCATTTGATGAAATATTACGTGGCTATAAAATTTGTAGTTATAAAACTTTTGAATGATATGGACAAATGCTTAGGTCTGACCAGGGATCAGCAACCTTTTTTCGTAAAGTGTCAGATACTCAATATTTTATGCTTTGCAGACCATACATTCTCTGTTGCAACTTCTAAAGTCTGCTGTTGTGACCCCCACAGCAGCCACAGATAATATGTAAATAAGTTAGTATGGTCATGTTCTAATACAACTGTACTTATGAACACTGAAATCTTAATTTCACATTATTTTCACATCATGAAACATTATTCTTTTTTCTACCATTTAAATATACAAAATGCTTAGCTCGCAGGCTATATACAAAAACAGGTGGCAAGAATATATGACTGAACTTTGCCCACCTCGGACCTAGACTTTTAAGTGAAAAGGCAATACACAAAATCACATATGATACTTGTTTGGAGATATTGGAGTTGGTGATTTTCCCCCTAAACTTCTGTATTTTCCAATTATCTATAATAACATGCTTTACTTTTATAACTAAAAACCCTTTATTTAAAAAAGACTAATTTTATATATACTGAGACCTATATTTTAGTATAGTTATGACTAAACTGTGTGGTCAAAATGAAAATGTAACTGGTTTGTTAAAGGCCTCAGAGGGTAGTCTTTAACCAAGTGTTTTGCAAGTTTTGAAAATATTTTAATTTAGCTAACAACACGTTCTTATTTCAACAGTGTCAGTTACCAAACTTACATCCACAATCTGACATAAGTAAACATATACACAAGTAAGTTTATGGAGTAACTTGTACCTCTACTCTGCACAAATGCAACTCCTTATGTAGAGTAGCCACTTACAACCTGTGTGCCTTCAGTTTACTCCAAATAGCACTTCTGGCTGCCAAATTACAACTTCTAAGGTCAAAATGTACACACATCACTCTCTCTCTGGGAACTATTAGGTAAAAGTTTTCTGACCACGTTTTTATTACTGAAGAATTTCTTCTTAAAGTTATAAACATTTTTAATTCAATGTCAAAAATTCAATAATAATCTGGAAGCTATAAACGTATACCTTTAAGCCGTATGTATTTCTCTGAGTGGAACAGCTGACCTGCACTCAGGTAAACAGAGCAGAAGAAGGAAAGAACTATCCAAAATTTAAAGTCCTTTGAATGAGATGACCTTCCTCAATGTTACTAGCATTGTAGTACCTGTTAGGCACGTATCTCAACACCATTAGAGGGAAATATCACATCCTAAAATGAAAAACCATTTTTTTCTATGCCCTTCTTTTCCACTGCTGTTTAAACCACATTCCCTCATTATTCCACAATATCACACCTAAAATCCCTACCCATGCTTTACTTCCCCCTGACCATCCAAGATGAAATGCTATATTCCACCAGTGTCGGAGCGGGCCTTTGTGGAGCGATGGGTCACCTTCAGCTGACAGAATGTGGCCTCTCTATTTCTCAGTGAGAGAGGGCCACCTCAGGTATAAGTCAAATCATGTGGTCTGGGGTTCACATCAATGAAATGCTTTCAAATCACAGCAAGCCCTTGGGAGAACGTCCCCAAACAAATCTCTTATCGGGCAGTGATATTTCCTTTACCCGATAGGAATGTTATTTCTGTATCTAGCAGTCTCAAACCAAACCCATCTCTAGTGAAAACATCCTGTAGAACTGTGAGGATAACACGGCAACCACAAAATTCCCAATTAATATACCAAAGGTTACATCTCTGGAATCTGTTCCTTAAACCAACGATTTTCAACCAGTGTGCTGCAAGAATTTTTAAAACATGCAATACCAGACTACTTAGTCAGGGCCACTGACCTCTTTTCCCTTAGATTCCAAATAAAAAATGACAATAGTCAACACAACAATAGCCATCCAGTGTGAATTCCATTTTGAACCATAAATATATAGGTCATATAGTAGAGCTGCATCTTATTGGTCAAGTCGCATAATTGGTTAATTCCTGGCATCAGAATTCCTTATGTACAAATAGAGTCACCTGATTTTTTAAAAAGTCACTTTGGAGTAAACAGGGTAGGTAATGACTGTTAATTTTTTGTAAGTCAATCATAATTATACCTATTTTTTGCCAGATCGGCAAAAGATGTATTTTTTGGTGTGCCGCAGAATTTTAGTAATTACTTTATGTGTGCCATGAGATGAAAAAGGTTAAAAATCACTGCCTTACATGATCAATTCCATATGATAGATTTTTCCTGTGGTTGCATATGCATAAAGCATATCTAAACCCACATCCACCATTAGCATCCTAAATTAGCCCCATTCATTAATTCCTTCAATAGATGTCTAACAAGTGCCTGCAATGTGCCAGACACTGTCCCGAGTACTGGGATATAGCAGTGAATTACAGGCACACAAATTCTCTGCCCTCTGGGAGCTCACACTGTCCTCAGCTACCTGCATCCTGAGTCAGTTCTCCGTAAACTATAATTTGCTGAAATATGATGTAACCACGAAGTGCTGTTTTCATAGTGCTCAGTTTTTACGTACAATGGCACTGTTCTGCAGATACAGACAAGGTCCCAGTAATGAGTCCCATTTTCCTGATTCTCCCCTGACCTGTTCACACAAGACCCCAAAGCCCTTGTACAGTCCCCGATAAGAGTTGCTGGTCCTGCCTCCAGTGTATTGAGGGCTCGCTGTGCCATAGGAGTAATGGCTCTATACAGAATTTGCCATATGTCCACCCTTCCCTCCCTGTCACTCTGAATGGAACCCAGGGTCTCATGGTGTCTGTAATCAAATATTTCTTTCCACATACACCTGTAGGTTGCTCTTTTCTAAAAGCCCAGAGGCCAGCCCTAACTGGTTTGGCTCAGTGGATAGAGCGTCGGCCTGCGGACTGAAGGGTCCCAGGTTCGATTCCGGTCAAGGGCATGTACCTTGGTTGCGGGCACATCCTCATTAGGGAGTGTGCAGGAGGCAGCTGATCGATGTTTCTCTCTCATCGATGTTTCTAACTCTCTATCCCTCTCCCTTCCTCTCTGTAAAAAATCAATAAAATATATTTTTTAAAAAATAAAAGCCCAGAGGCCAGTCCCTAGGCCTGCATGGAGGGCAAGCACTAGGCCATTCTCTCCATTCCCCGTCTCCCCCACCGGGCACCTGTTCACTAAACCTCTACCAGTCCTTCAATGATTGCCAAGCCCTCATTCAAGTTAACGCCCTGAGAGCTTGCACGCCCGCCTTTCAAAAAGGCCTAGACTTCTTTAACATGCATTTCAGATTCAGGGTAGGCTATCCACAAGATAATGATTAAGTAGAGCTCTTAATTTTTCATCAGTTATTTAAGTGTCTATCCACTTTTGCTAGCCTAAACACACTTTTAATATTTGTAAACAAGCCATCCCTTCACCTTTATATCTATTTGTTACTTCATCTGTTCTCTATTGTATATTTATTATTTGAGAATATTCAAAGTTTCTATATAAGACAGAAAAAATATAGAATAGATGAAATGCATATGTGTTAAGCATAGAAAATGGATCAGCCAGCAGTCTATGAGACATGGGCAGAATCCACATGTTTAGAAAAGGTAGTAAGTTGGCACCCTGTGAGACAGGTTACTTACAGACAGAAAGAGATCAAAAGATCCTATCATAACACAGAGATATGCTTCCTCTAGGCTTTGTCATCCTTAAATCAGCTGCAGAACTGCAGATGAAACCTAAAGCTGTTCAGCAGCCTAAGTGGCAAGCTACAGCCATGGACCATGGCTGTCTGTCCCACATCTCTCCTGGGAGGCAAGTGTGGGTAAGTGGCCTCAGGAACCCTGTGTCTCTTTATCAAGTCTCCACTCTGGTCCTCATAACATCAGAGTGTAGAAGGCTGATGCAGCCGAGAGACGGGCCATATGAACACTGTATAACTAAGTGGCTCGGTAGGATGGGCCCCCCGCTAGAGCATATATCTTAATCTGGCTTGTGAGACCTCTGGGTAACTGGCCTGGCCGTGTACTTGGAGGCTGCCATTGCATCCAGGTGATTTCCCACAAACACCGTTGCTCCCTGGTACTAATCAAAAAGCTAATCCAGAAGCATGCCCTGCTTTCTTCTATCACGTAGTCTCTTTTTCATGCTGCTCTTTCTATTTAAAAGGAGGCTTCTTCGTCAGGTTTTTACAGTTTTTCAAGGCTCACCTCAGGCATCAACTTTTCCCCAAACTTCCCCTGCCATCTGTCACCTCACATTTGGGTTAGATGCTCCTTTTCTCTGCGTTATCATAGCACCCCACATATCTATAATAATAAAAGCATAATATGCTAATTAGACTGGACATCCTTCTGGACGACCTTCTGGACAAAGCCAGGGCTGTGAGGGAAGCCCAGGTCCTGGGTGCCAGAGGGAAGCCAGTGCCAGCAGCCAGGGGAAGGAAGGCCTATTCTTGCACGAATTTCGTGCATCAGGCCTCTAGTATTTTTATAATAGCACAATATCACAACCTGCTGTTTGCTTAAACCTAGCCCCACGTAATCATTTCATTTTAATTTCAAATTAAATTAAAACTTAAAATTCAGTTCCTAGGTTGCACCAGCCACCCTCCAAGCCTCCAGGGCCACGTCTGCATCACTACCGCAAGTTCTGCTGGACAGCCCGGCTCTTGGTTTCTTTTGTTCTAACTTTCCCCAATTCCTCCTCTCTAGAGAACCCAAGACTTCAGAGGAAACCCGACTGTTCCTCTCGATGTTTATCTTTCCTGACCTTCTGGTGAGTGCCGTGATGGCACTTTACCTTAGACCAGCGGTTCTAAACCTGTGGGTCACAACCCCTTTGGGGGTCGAACGACCCTTTCACAGGGGTCGCCTAAGACCATCGGAAAACACATATATAATTACATATTGTTTTTGTGATTAATCACTATGCTTTAATTATGTTCGATTTGTAACAATGAAATTGGGGGTCACCACAACATGAGGAACTGTATTAAAGGGTCGCGGCATTAGGAAGGTTGAGAACCACTGCCTTAAACCACTCGGAAGAAAGCAGGAGAGAAACTGGGACAAAAGACGAGTGTCCCTTCTTCACCAGTGTCCCTTCTCAAGGAATCCTACTCCCGTAAGCCAGAGGAAAGTACACCGCTTATGCTACTACTTTAATTTTCCATTTTTATATCCTCTTGAGATAGATTCTCTCATAAACTAAATTTGGAGACAATCTAATTGTTTGGTGAAAACCTGCAGAGTTGCCTTTGAGTTGCATGTCTATCTGCTTGGGAAGAAAAGGGGGAAAGAGAGAATTTACATTCACTTTGCTGAACATTAGCATCTTTTGTTCAATCATTTGAATGCAGGACAGTTAGGGGGAAACAGCTCAGAGAACAAGCGCTGACACAGACAGTGTAAGATCTTTTAAGGTGCTTGGATGCAATGAGGGAGAAAGTGAGCCGGAACCGCATCTCAGCTTCCTCACTGTGCTGCCGTCTTCGGGAACTTTGTGACAGGCCTCTGTCTCTCAGCTACACTCCACTGGCTTCGGCTGACACTCGGCTGTCAGACAGCAACCCTTTACCAGGCCCCTAACATGCTCCACAGCTTCACCCAATTAACTCGCTTTCACTTGACACGGCAGCAAAAAGCTTCATAATAGGTGGTCAAGGTGCATGGTATGTGCCTGCCCTCGAACTTCTCACACACAGCAAGTTGTTTAACTACTTTTCTCCTTGCCTGAGTGCTCACAACTAGTATGACTGCAATTTAGTCACTCCCGATATTGGGTTGGACAGGACTCTAGAAAATACTAGTATTAGATTATAAGGGTGCATTAAGCTGCTCAATAAACAGATCTCTAGATGACCACATTTAAATTTCAAGTAAGTTCTTTAGCCCTTCGGAGAGGCAGATCTGATTCTCAGACTACCAAAATTTAATATCAACCAGCAAACAATGGATAGTTCATTCTCCCACTCCATCTTTAACAGCAGTACCGTATAAAGATGACAGGGAACAGGAAAAGAGCATTGGACAAGTAAGGGCAGAAAGGTCCACGCACAATTCAAGAGTATGGAATTCAGCCTTTGCTCACCCTTTTTTTTTTCAAACTTGTCAACAACTTTACTGTAAACTTTTGTCATGCTACTCAGCTTTCAGATGATTTACACTGCACTTGAAATGTGTGGCTGAGAAATAAAATTTGTTATATTTATTTTGAAAATGATCTGAATAACACACATTTTCTCTCATCTCCCAATATATTCAGACCTAAGCACATAATCAGTTTTCATTGATGTGCACTATGAAAATCTGAAAATTATGAAAAAACCAACAATGTTACATAAACAAAAAAAGTAATATAATCTGTACCACCACTGGAAACCTACATTTGTAAAGGTCTATGACAAAGAGGCCACCAAAAACACTACTTTATGAAAGGATTCTTTGTTATTGGCATTTAAGTGCAGATCCTTATAGTTATTGTTAAGATAGAGTTACTTCAGTTCCAAGAATCCTATTGTAATCAAAACCAAAAGTCTAATTATAGAAATGGGACACTCTGGCTGCCTTCAGGTCTTTTGTAAAATTAAAGGAAATCTTTTTCTACTAAAAAAAAAAAAAAAAAAAAGTTTGTTTTTTGAACACCACTCACTTCTTACCAGAAACTCAGGCAGGGTAAATCTTGATTGAATTCCTGATCAAATAGGAAGCCATCCTGCCTGCATTTTCTTTATTAAGTCCTGTCAATTTTTCCATCTATATCCGTCTAGAGAATCTAATCCTTCTCCATCTCCACTCTTACTACTCTCACACAGATAATTCTCACTTCTCACTTGACTTCTTTAATACAACCATCACTATTATTACAAGTATATTATTACAAGTATTCATGTATATATGTTTATCCTCTCAATAAAAACTGTCACATCCCTGAGAGAAAGTCCTTATCTCATCCTATTAAGGATGCAATAAAATGTAATGTTTAAGTGAGGATGTTGGGCTCTCACTGCCTAGGTTCAAACCTTGGATTCTTCACTTGACAGCTTCTTCATTTAACAGGAGGTAATAACCTACTTTAGGTAGGATAATGTGGATGAAATTAGTTAATATACATAATGTGGGTGAAATTAGTAAATATACATGAAATTAGCTAATATACAACACTGTGGCTGTCACATAGTAAGTGTTCAACAAAAACTGGTTGTTGTTATCATTCTTACTATCACATACTTAGCCCATAGAGCATTGTTCATAAACATCATTTCTGGTAAGAACATAGCACATAACAGGTACTCAATAAACACTTGTTAAGCAATAATTAGGGACTCTTTTGATTATTGCTTCATTTCAGATAATGTAAAGAATAAAAACTGTCCATAGAGGGTGTGTGGTGAATTTAAAACTTTGAGTTCTGATGGTATCATTTTTTATAGAACTAAATATAAATTAAATATGCCTAAATTTTTAAAAATCAGTTAAGAATTTGGGAAGTTTCTTAGATATTTATTTCTGAACAGATAACAGAATCAGTATAAAGACAAAAAATTATTTATTGTTCCACAGACATTTTTATTTACCTTCCTATTTTAAGGATTCCATAGCTTGCTTAATCTAATTTGAGGAAAATGTCATTATTTACAGAATTTTTAAGGAATGTGAGTAAATGGTTCATTTGAAGGTTCTACTCCGATACCATTTTTAAATGTTTTTAATTCCTTCCCCACCCCCCTGCCCCCTGAAAATAGCTTTACATTTTTCTATCCCAAAGCTACTGAATATCTTAACCAGACTAGGAGTTTGGATTGATAAAATAGAGTACTTCCTGGGCTAAAATACACACAAAATGACAGGCCATGTTTTGTTAATATGTCGTATGTCTTTTAAGTAGACAGATCAGAAAACAGATTTATTCTTTGCAATTAAAAATAATTACTAGTATTTGGTATATAAACAAAAATTTGACAAACTTTCAAATTTAATTTCAGTTCATAGCTAGCTACTCTGAATAATGCCTTTTGTAAAACTAAACCCACATGGAACTTACCAACGGTATGGGTTTCCTAGGGCTGCTGTAACAATTTTAGAGACCGGTGGCTGAAAACAGTTTACTTTCTAAAGGTCTAGAGGGGAGAAGTCTGAAACCAAGGTGTCAGCAGGGACATGCTTCCTCCCGAGCCTGGAGAAGAACCCTTCCTGCTTCTTCTAGCTTCTGGTGGTGGTTGGCCTGCCTTGGTTTGCAGCTGCATCACCTCTGTCGTCACATGGCCGTCTTCCCTCTCGGTCTCTTATATCTATGTGTGTCTCCTAGTGAGGCTATCAGCCCACCCTAAGCCAATATGAACTCATCTTAATTTAACTGATAAAATCTCCAAAGACACTACTTCCAAATAAGGTCACATTCTGAGGATCTAGGCAAACATTAATTTCCCAGAGGATTCTATTCAACTTACCATACCAACTATTAATAACAAAAAGGAAGGAGTTAGGGTTATTATTCTTATAATTTTGGGCTCTGGGCACCTATATAGTTCTACTTCCAACTATTTTAAATAATAGCTTAAATATTAGTCCAGCAAAACCTGTGGACTTCCTAAGCCCAACTAACTTTTAAAGATCATTGTTCATAAACATCATTTCGGGTAAAGTTCATATTTAGTCTTCGAATGTTACTAAGCAAATGGAGCAAATATTTTATGAGGCCTAATTATATCTTAAAGTGAACTTTTTTTCCTTCATTTCCAATTGCCGAATATTTTACTTTCATTACAAACCAAGTATGTTCTGAAAGCAATAGTGTGCTTTTAACATGTATTAAATGACGCCATGATAAACAAGTTGTTATCCAAAAATTTCACAGACACTCTGAAAAAAACTTTTAATGTCTATGAATGTTAAGGTCTCAGAATTTCTATAATATATGTGCAACTATAATTTTCTAATAAATGCATGCAGAATTGTTATAACAATGGTGATACACATCGCTTGATGTTCCATTCTCCAAATTCATGCTATAGCAATTTACTGTCTCTCCCAAATCCCAAAGTAGTTTAATTTGTTAGTATCATGATTTTCACTTTTTAATTCAGCATAATTTTATTACAATAGGATATTATTTATACAAAAATGAGGCAGATTAAAATGTTAAAATAAAATCCCTATGTTCAGAAAAAAAAGTACTAAACTATAAAAGTACTATCTCCCCCTGCCAACAATAAACCAGGCATTTAACAACAGATCTTGAAATCTAACTAATATACTCTTTTTCAGCAAAAATACCAAAATGCCCATCAGAAGGCATGCTAAGGCTAATACGATGCTCTCTGAAGATAGGGGGGTTTATTTTGAGGCTTGGTAGTTCTTTCCTATTTTGAGAACAAGTAAAAATTATAATCTATGCTCAACTGATTAGAACATAATAGAAATGGCATTAGTCATAACAGCAGGGACTTTACAGGTATCCTTTCCTTTAATCTTCACACAAGCCTAGAGGGAGGAGCTGTTATTATCCTCATTTTCACATATGAGGAAACTGAAGCATTCGTGAGAAGGCTGCCAACTGAACCAGGATCGCACTGTTAGCAAGCGGTGGAGCCAGGATTTGAATGATCCCACCCCAGAGCCTACACACCGCACTGAAAAGCACCTGAGTTGGACTGCTGTGTTCAGTACCTAGTAAGCCATACAATATGGATATGATAATGGTACCGAAAAAATTATTTATATACCCAAAAGGGTGTTGTAAGTATTTAAAAAGTTAACACTTAGGTTCTGAGAGTGTTGTCTTACACATGCGAAGAAGTACTGGATAAATGCTAGTTAATCTTCCTACTCCTCCTCTTCCTGCTCTATACCAACCTTCTAGATCAAAAACAAACCAGATACATAAACAAGCCCTGTTCTGTTTCATGTTCATAGACTGTGCCTTTACCTGGAAGATACTTTCCCTTCGTCACAAGGGGGGCTTCAATAAGAACAAAGAGACAACGTAGGCCAAAAGCAAAGTGGTGGCCACAGAGGTTTACAAAGAGCCAGCAGCAGTCTTAGCTCTTTGGCTCACTAGCTGGGTGATGCACAAATGGCCCAGCCTGTCGAAATCTCATCAATAATACCTTTATCACACACCAAAAAAGTTATAAGGTTATGTACATGGGTGTATTTTGAACACTGTAAAGAATTACACTAACAAACAAAATTACCATCATTTAAAAAAAACAAAAACACCTCCCAGCTTGGCCTTGATTGTACATGGGCCAGTAGCATCCTCTTTCTGCTTCCATAGTTCTCCCTGTCCAGAATGGCTCACACAAATCCTATCATTCCTTCAAAATTAAGCTCAAATACAAATTCTCAAAAATATTCCCTAACCTACCCAGTCCAAATAAATCTATCTTTTCAAATTTCATGAGCACTTATCATCTTACTACTTTATGTGAGTCTGTCCTAATTCACCAGCAAGATTATAATTCCGCGACTCTTTGTTATGCCTTTTTGTACTCAATCCATGTGCAGATAAAACTGTCTTTCTTGCATAAAATATGGGAACTGAAAGAGCTGTAGATAGAAGATTTTAGAACTCTTGAAAAGGGAACAAAATTCATTGATTTAACAAACTTTTGTTGGGCACTTAGTAATGAGTGCGGCATAAAATGGGTAGTAAAGCTATAAGGCTGATTAAACACGATACCTGACTTCCAGACCCCAAGCTTAGCAAAATCAAAACAGTATGTAGGCCTGCAGGCCTTGATCTTGATCTAGTATTGGACAGGCAGCTGGTCAGGCCTGAATGAGTGCAGTGACCTGGCACACTCCCTGAGAGTTAGTTGGTTCTTGGGACGTGACCCTTTCTATGTCTTTTCCTAAACTGTTAAGAATCACAAAGGAGAGAGTTTACCAATGCTCCCAAGACCTCTTCAAAACTAAGAACCAGCCTGAACCAAACTGGAACCTTGAAAGGAGTGAGAGTGGAAATAGAATCGTTTGATAACTCGAACATAAATGTAGAGCCCCAAGTGCATAATAAATCCCATCATAGATAACTGGGGGAATATGTCTCGATTCTCCTATATGATCCCAAAATAAATTATGATTTTCAAGCTGGGGTTTATTCATTTAATAAATACTAACTCATTGCTTTGACATGCTTAATTATTATATCAATGAACCTGTTTTTTTAACTATATAGTGCTCTCAGCACTTACAGAAATAAAAACAAGCACAATTTCTTATCATCTTCTATATCAGCAATTTTCAACTTTTTTCATCTCATGGCACACATAAACTAATTACTAAAAGTCTGCAACACACCAAAATATATATTTTTTACGATCTGATTAAAAATCAGGTATAATTTTGATTCATTTGCAAAAACAAACAAACAAACCCCACACTAATAGTAATTACCTACCCTTTCTGGTCCAAACTGACTTTTAAAAATCAGATGCCTATACTCGTATATAAGGATTTCTAGTACCAAGAATTAACCAATCAGAGGCAACCTTATTATGCGATGTAACCAATAAGTACAAGGTACTATGTGATCTATATATTTACGGTTCAAGACAGGACATTCACACCGGAGAGCTATTGTTGTTTTGGCTGGTGTCTTTTTTGTATTTGACAATCTAAGTGAAAAGAGGTCAGTGCCCCTGACTAAGTAGTCAGATATTGCATGTTTTAAAAATTCTTGGGGCACACCAGTTGAAAATTGCTGCTATATATGATATATCCCATGTGGTTCACAGAAATTCAGAATCCATAAATAATTGTTTGTTTCTGGTACTGATCTAAAAAAAGGTCTTTTTACATGTCCTTTTAAAGATTGCTACTCTTCTCGTCCTCCAAGGTGCCCCCCCTCACCCCCCCGCACCCTGCTAGAATGCCAATCACTTCCAGGGTCACTGAATTAAATGCATCAATGACAATAGTGACAAAGCTGTTAACAATGCTGAGAAGCACACGTGTAACACAGAATCATTACTATGCTGCCATGAACTTGATAGGAAACAGGAATCTTCAAAGGGAAAACTAACATCAAATGGAGCTGACAAGACAGCCAGCAGTTTAACTCGGGATCCGTTTGGGTTCAGCAGCTGAAGTTCAGGGTTTGGGCTATTCTTAAGTGGGCTGACATTCCTACCACCAGATTCTTAAACTATTTTTTTCTCTTTATCATTTGGTGTTGTTCATTGCTATTAATGTTGTAGGAGCTCTTGATCATAGTTTAAAATTTCTATAATGCCTTTCTGTCTTTATATTTCTTGTGGTAAAGAAAAATAAATCAGTATCTTTTTTTCCTAAGGACGTAAAATATCAGCACATAAGGATTATTTGTTGCAGAAATGGTGATTCCTATACATTTCAAATATATATCCTACAACACTCTTAACTTAGAACGTGAAAAATTAGTAGTACTTTTATTTTTTGTATTATTTTTAAAGACTACAGATAGTATATTCCTCACCATCACCATTGTTACTTTTTCATTGTAAAAAATTGTCAAATAGTATGCTAGGTACTGAATAAGATATAAGCAAAGACACAATCCTTGATCTCAGGTGAACAATTCTAACACAGTTAAAATTCAAATTTTTCCCCTTTCCTGTTTTCCTTCCCTTAGAAAGGGAGTGAGGGAGACCATTTTCAATAATAATCTGTTGTAACAGATGATCTTAATAATAAAGAAATTCTGAACCTGCAGAGACAGAGAAACAACTACAGACACAAGCTTGGATTTTTGATAACTGAATTTCCGAACAAGCTGATGAACTTTAAATTGGGCTACATAATTTGGAATTTGGAATTTGGAATGGGACGTTTAGCAAACTATTCCTTAGGTCTCAGGTTGTGCTATCACCTAGGAATAGAACAATTTCCTATTCACATGGCACTTCTCATCTAATAGGGTTAGTCAATCAACAATCAATTGAAATAAGGTATAATCTACACTAATATTAGACAAACATGGTAACTGACGTACCGTACCTTCACTATGCCCGCCATTGGCTGATCAGAGTGATATGCAAATTAACCGCCAACAAAGATGGCGGCTAATTTGCATACTGCAGGCAGGGCGGGACAGCGCGAGCTGCCATCCAGGCCCCCCGTGTGCGACCCGGGGGCGGGCAGGGGCTCAGGCAAGGCGATTGGCATCGCTTGCCTTCGCCTGAGCCCCCGCCCACCCATTGGGGACACGGGGCCCTCTCCGAGAGAGAGAGAGAGAGAGAGAGAGAGAGAGAGGCTGAATTTGACACCCCGCATCCCTCCCTGATTGACCACTGCGATTCCAAGCCAGCGAGGGCTGCCTTCACGCCGCAGCTCCAGGTCCCTCACCCCCACCCCAGGCCCGAGAGCACAGTGCTGGGCAGGGTCACCCAGGGGTTCGGGAATGCAGCACGAGGGGCCGGCACGACATTGGGGGGGGGGGGGGCTGTGTTTATACCGCCAAATTCCCCACTTCTGCCCTGGCCCGCACATCCCTCCTCCTTCCCCTCAGAGGCCCAGCTCCTGCCTACATGCTTGCTGGGCAGGCCCAACTGCACCAGGGAGTGAGCCATGGCGATCGGGATGGCCACTTCCTGGGATGGGACGGCCGGACCACGGCGATTCATGAGGGCGATGAGGCCCGTGGGGCATGCGCAGCCCTTGGGCGGCAGGGGTGGCTGGCCAAGCCGAGTCTGGCTTCAGTGGGGCCAGTGGGAGCCCGAGGCCACCCCAAACCCTATAGGTCCTGGGTGGATGGTGGCTCAGTGGAGAGCGGTGTCTCCATGCATGGTGTCCAGGGGTGGCTGTGAGCTGCTGCAACCATGCCCCACGCTTCAGGGAGGGGGAGAAGGCTCGCAGCCACCAGCACCCTAGGCTGCACCGCCTGTGCCTCAGCCTGCCAGGTTGGCAGGGTCCAGAGCAGGTGAGCTGCTCCCCTCCCCCAGTGGTAGAACCGGGAGGAGAGCGCTGGGTGCAGGGAGGGGACCTCAGCTGGGATCCTCCTGGTGTGGGGAAGGGGCCCAGCCTGGGCCCGGTGGGGAGCTTAGGAAGTCTGGCTAAGCAGGCGCTGGTTCATACCAACTCTTACTCTGCCATCTTCCTCCAGCTCTTCAAGCTAGCCCCCCTGCCCCACTTGTCCGGGGGAACAGGCTCTGGGTGACCTCCCTGATCTCAGACTGTGGACCCAGAGACCTCAAGGAAGAGTGCCTGGCCGGGCCCGGGCAGGGGCCGGTGCAGAACTACCAGGGCAGAGTTGCTTCGGTGTCTCGGTGAAGTTTGCAACTGACCCAAGGAGGAAACCCGAGAGGGGAAAGGCCGGGAGGCATGAATTGCCAGCACTTTAGCCACTTGAAAACAGCTCCACTTGGAATGTGAGGTGGTTGTATGTTCAGCTGAGAAGTGAGGGGGCTGAACTCCACCTTTGCTGGGCTCCTGTCAGTCCGAGGCCCAAATGTCCACCACGACAAGGAAAGAACAGAGCGAGGGGCCTGAAGGAAGGGAGGACAATTGAAGAAAACGGTGTCTAGACTTTCCCCAGCCCTCTTCTTCTTTCTGCTGCCTACAAGAGCCCCAGGCCCAGCCACAGTTCTGTCTCTACCTATTAGTCCCCTATTCTCCAACCACAGAGGAAAGAAATAAGGAAGGAGTCTGTGCTGCCGTCAGAAAGTATCTATATACCTGATCAGCCAGTTGCCTTCCACAGAGGGAGGCCAGACTGCGGCTTAGGCCCGCTCCCCACAGGGACATCAGTAGGACATCCTGTGAGGGCTCCCAGACTGTTAGGAGGGGGCAGGCTGGGCTGAGGAATGCCCCCCGAGTGCACAAATTTTTGTGCACCGGGCCTATAGTAAATATATAATAATATAATAGGGTATTTTGAGAGACTTGGGATTAAAACTTGGAAGGAAAATCAACTATGCAAAGGATAGAAAATAGTATTCCAAGTAGAAGAATCAGTATATTTAAGAGCTTATGAGAGAAAGAGCCTGGTACTAAGTTTTACTAATTTAAGTGTTTGTTTGTTTTTTAATCAAACTAACAGATTGTGTAACCCTAGAAATATTATAGTGGGTAGCCTTATAAGGTCTTTGCATTTGGTGCTTAAAGACTAATTGGCTTATTTTATATAACAATTGTGTGTTTTGTTTCTAAATGACTAGTAAAAGAGGGTTTTAGGTTGCTATTTCTTGTCTAGGATGTCTTTCAAACTACACATTGTAGGTCAATAAATGAACAGCCAATTTGAATAAAATATTACAATTTTCTCCTTTAAAACTAGATTTGAAACACTAAAAATATCAAAGTGTTGTTGTAAGAATTTTGATTAGAGGAAGGGAATTTATCTGTTGATGATCATCTATAATAAAGCTTCATGATTATTCTTTTGGGGGGGATCCCTTACCACCACTGTATGTCAACATCAGTATTCTTTATGTTTCCTGTATGATGGTTGCAAATGAAGTATGAATAAGGCTAAAAACAAGTTAAACTATAAGAATTTGTTCAAATCACAATGATGTTCAGAAGTGCAAAAAACCAAGTGTTGAATCAGGAGTACTACCCACGTGCTCCACTAACCAACATACTAACTTTCCATGCATTTGGGGGCTATAAAATATTCTGTTTCAATGGTGAAAATATTTACATACTCATTTTATCTATTAATCTAAAACATAGAAATGGAAACATAGAAATGCTATTAATGGCCTGAGTCCTCTGAACCAACCTGCCAGACGTGTGAGGTAATGGTGAAGTCACACAAACCCCTGAGAGGACAGCCTTTAATTTGTACCTACACTTCTAAAGGTTACTGAGCAGAAGGTTGTGACAGAAAATATTAAAGTGAGAGAGAAAACATCGGCTTAGCACCCTAGAGATCATCTGGTCCAGTGTTCTTTTTTTTAAAAAAGCTTATCTTTATTGTTGAAAGTATTACAGATGTCCCTGCTTTTTCCCCCATTGACCCCCTCTACCCCACACACATCCCCCATCCCAGGCCTGCACCAAACTATTGTCTCTGCCTGATCTCCTTTTAAAGTTGTGTAAACTCCCAGATTGGTTATTCACCCAAGATCATATACCTAGTGTGGCAGTGCCAGGAATAAATTCTTAACTCTTGATTCCCCAGTCCAGTTTGTGTTCTATAACACTGATTTGGTGAATATCCCTCTACTCCTCTATACCTAAAAAATAGCAGGTAGAAATGTTTAAGAGATAAAGCTATAGAAGCCGTATGTGCATGTGAGTTGTGATCAGGAAGACAGAAAAAGAAAATTAGTGAATGTTTGAGTCTGCAAGTTTAGCTTCATGCAAAGGGCCCTACCCTTATTATCAATAAGAAATTTCTGTGAATGTCCTTAGCAAGGGGGAAATTGAGGAGTCAAGTCAGTTACCATTGCATTACTGTTCCCTTGTAAATTCTCTTTAGCCTTGAAAAAAGTAATGATCAAAACTGTTAGGTATTAATTAGTTAGGTATGATTTTGAGATGTACAGGTAGATCAAAGACTGTGGATAAGAGAGTCATGCTGCCCAGTCGGCATGGCTCAGTGGTTGAGCATCAAGCTATGAACCAGGAGGTCCTAGTTCGATTCCCGGTCAGGGCACATGCCCGGGTTATGGGCTCCATCCTCAGTGGGGGCATGCAGGAGATAGCCAATCAATGATTCTCTCTCATCATTGATGTTTTTGTCTATCTCTCTCTCTCCCTTCCTCTCTGAAATCAATAAAAATAATTTTTTAAAAAAACTATCAGAAAGAAATGAAGAAAATAATTTCACTTATAACTGCATCAAAAATATATATAAGAATAAATATAAGTGATAACTATACACTGATAACTATAAGACAATGAAGGAAATTGAAGAAGCCACAAATAATGAAAAGATATTCCACGCTCACATATTAGAAAATTAATTAATATTGCAAAATTCTCATTTTACCCAAAGCAATCTACAGATTCAATGCAATCCCTATCAAAACACCAAAGGCATTTTTCACAGAAGTAGAACAAACAATCCTAAAATTCATATGGAACCACAAAATATCCCAAATAGCCAAAGCAAACTTGAGAAAGAGGAACAAAGCTGGAGGTATCACTCTCCCTGATTTCAAACTATATCATGCACTCATTGTTCATTGCAGCATTGTTTAAAAAGCCAAGATGTGAAAACAACCTAAATGTCGACAAGTGGATAAATGGATAAAAAAAGATGTGGTATATGTATATAAAGAAGTACTACTCAACCATAAAAAACAATGAAATATTGCTTATGCAACAACATGGATGAATCTTGAGGGTACTATGCTAGATAAAATAAGCCAGGGAAAGACAAATAGTATCTGATTTCACTTATATGTGGAATATTTAAATAAATAAATAAATAAATAAACCATCAGACAGCCAAAAAGACAAAACAAAACTTATAGATGCAGAGAACAGATTGGTGGTTGCAAGAAAGGAGAGTGTTGGAGGTTCAGGGTTGGAAGGGATGGTGGTAAATGAGTGAAGGAGGTGAAGAGGTACAAACCTCCAGCATGGTGATTATTTATATACTAAAGGCCCGGTACACGAAATTCATGCACTCATGGCGGCGGGGTGGAGATACCCCAGCCTGGCCTGTGCCCTCTCACAGTGCGGGAGCCCCATGATCAATCGCCGCAAAGAGGTAGGCCCTGCCCACCCACCCAGGGCTCCTTGATGGATTGCCCCAAAGAGGTAGGCTGGAGACAGGGGTTCTGCCTCCACAGCGGGCATGGGGCCGCGGGAACCCCGGTGGAAGCTGCACAGAGCAGCCGCCGAGGCTCCGCCCCCACAGCACATGCATGGGGCCAAATGAACGCTGCCTCCGCTGTGCGTGCAGCCATCTTGTGATGGTGTGAGAGTATCTCGCGTGAGGGCGTGACAATTACTTAGCCTTTTATTAGTAAGACTATAAAAGGCTAATATGCTAAGTGTCCATCCGACCGGTCACTATGATGCACACTGACCACCAGGGGGCTGACACTCAATGCAGGAGCTGCCATGAGGCGCACTGGCCATTTACAGAGAAATGGCACTGTGGACCTGGCGCCCAGAAAGCAACACTTGGCTTCCCCCAAATGAGACACAGGCCCTGCCACCACCCCAGAGCAACACCCCACCAAACCGCAGTCAATGCTGCCAAGACCCCATGGCACAAAATGCGGCCCACAGACCAGCCCAGCCAAGCCCGAAAACGGTTGCTGTGGGCGCCCGGTAATGACATCATATAGCAATATCCAGCTTCCTCTCCCTAGCAACTAGCCTCCTTGGAGTTTTTTCAGCCCAGGAACACAACTTGCTTTATAGCCAGGTGCAAACATTTCACACTTTAACCAAATGTCTGTGAAGCGTTTTCCCGTGCCTCATTTCATTTGATCCTCACAGAAATCCTGTGAGTAGGTAGATAAAAGACTCGGTGGATTCCTATTTTCTTTTCATTAGCCGGGAAAACAGAGATTTAGAAAGTTTAGAAACTTGACCCGACTGAAAAGAAGTAAGAAATGGTGGACCCTGAAAATGACTTCAGGTTTTCTCACTGTGCAGAATATAGTCAAACATTGCTGCAGTTAAATATTTTACCCTTTGTTCTCCCTGCATGACCTATAATAATAATCTGCTTCGTGTTGATATTTACTGCTGTGTTGCTGACAATTACCTGAAAGAGAAGTTGGGGTGCTTCCATGGGCTGGAAGAAGTTTAGCTAAATCAGAAAGCAGATCTAATTAAGTTTATTCTATATCTATAAAAAGCTAAGTTGACTGGCACATGCACTATACATATAAAGCTCTCACTGGCGCCAATCGCACAGCGTGTGTTTTGATCTGTCATTGTCGATCGTGAATTTGGTTGACACTTCTATTAAAGAGAAAGGGCGAATAGTGATATTAAAATATTTCTTCTAATTACTTTCCTTTCGATGTGCATGAATTCATGCACTGGGCCAGTAGTATCTAATAATACTAGATTGTAAATTTAAAAGTTGCTACAACAGTAAATCTTAAAAGTTCTCATCTCTTTTTCTAACTTTGTATGGTGACAGATGGTGGCTGGACTTACTGTGGTGATCACTTTGCAGTGTATACAAATGTCAAATCATTATGTTGTATACCTGAAACTAATCTAAATGTTGTATTTCAATAATACTTCAGTGGGAAAAAGTTTATGGGTAAAGTAAAGCAAAAATATTTGTTGGAAAACACAAAAACAAGTTGTAGTTTTAGGCTTTCAAGCAGCCATAAGTAAAAATGATTTTACTAAGTACAGAAGTTATAATGACATTGTTCATTCCTTTACTTTTTTTTGTTGATGAGGACAAGGTTAAATGACTACTTACATAGCAGATGATTGTTCCTGGGTGTCTCCTTGACATAACGGGGACTTTCAAACCTTTTAACCTCAGAATTCTCTTATTGGATGAAATCTTGTTCAGATATTTCATGTTTAAATGAGATAAGACTAAAGTTACCCTGCTTGAAGTAGGGGAGGGGACTAAAAAAAAAAATATATGTTCTCTCAACTTGCCCCATTCCCACTGTGAGGTATTCATGTGAGACAGGGGTAAATAAAGCTATGACATTTACTAAACAGCTGTTTCTAATAAACAATAAACCCCCTATACTTCCTTGCTTGCTTAGTATTGAAATATTAATCATTTTAAATATTGCTAAAAAGCATTACTACACACCTGATGCCTTGTGTTATCTGTGCCATTAAAAGAAGGAGCAATGTGGTTATAAAAGCTGAATTATTTTAATAGCCATTCTTAGAATTTCTTGGAGTTTGTGGGGTTTTTTAACCTGCTTTAGGAAAAAACATTAAGCGTGTTTCAAAGAATTGGAGGAATTCATATTCAAATAAATATGGATCCAGAAATATAAGTACATGAAACAGGCATTTAAAAAAGATTACTCCATAGGCAAAACATAGTAATACCCCAAAATAATGAATACCTGTACCCATGCAGGATAAGATACAGAATATCTATATAGACATACAAATATATCTAAGTTCAAAACTCTGTCAAAACTTTTCTTTTCTTCAAAAAATGTTATGTTATCAAGAAAAGGAAAAATCAGTTTGGGTATACATAATTATAACTATAAGGATCAATAATATACACTATGTTATTTAATTTAAAATTTTGTAATTAAGTCATAAACCACCAGAAAAAATTAAAAAGTGGATATTAAATATACCATTATGTAATGATGTATCAAAACAATCAATCACTCTATCATGATAAAATCAGATATAATCTACACTGTATACAATCCACATGGCACATTTTTTCAACCAAATGCATATTTTCAGTTCGAAGTCATCAGAAATAAGATGGAGGAGACTAGAAACATAAAGCTGTAACCTTAGTTGACCCCTTACATCTGGAAGGGTATCTTTCCAATTGGTGTCAGGCAAACATTGAGAACAAAAGGATATCCAAAAGGATAAGCTGAATTCAGATGCTATCAAAGTATGCCCTAAGCCAAAGTTCTGGGAGCGAAGACAGCTATTTCTTCCCAGATTCTAAGCCAACATAGAATCTTAAGAACAAACGCAGTATCTTCAAACCAGTGTAACATGGAAGGATGCACGCTTTCAATTCTCTGTGCATAAAGCGGCTTCAAAGGGAAAAAGGAAGGTCCTTTTGTTCTAGGTAAAAGCCTTAACCATAGACCCAGTGAATTTGTCAGTCTTCATACGCGGCCGTTTTCTACTGAAAAAAAGAAAAAAGGCTTTTTTTTTGCACAGAAAACTATAAAACTTTTATTCAAGTTTAAATGCTCTTATCTCTTAACAGCCTCAAGGTAAGTCAACATAAACTTCATCATTCTTAATGTTCCCTACTATTTCATAGCCTGGAATACTTTTCCAAGAAAAGTATCTATTTCCATCTTTGGTTAGAGCATGGGCTTTGGACACAGACAAGGGTTCCAATCTAGTTCCCAAACAGCACGATCTTGGGCAAATTACTTATCCTCTCGGGGACTAAGTGGCCTCATCTGCAATATGGAGAAACAAAATTTCTCTTATAAGACTGATATGCAGATTACATTAACTAATAGCTGGAATACATGTAGCTGTAATAGGTCTCTATAGTCTCTGGCAATTAGATGCTATTTAGATGATGGGGTTACTAATTTAAAGCATGCTGAATCAGTTGCCCAACTTTCTCTTCATACACACATCCTATATCATCAACACGACTATTCACACATCCATTCCTCACAATTAATTACCTATGTATTAACTTTTAATTCAACTTGAACAAAAGTTTCCTTGTCCACACACGGTTCAGAGTGAGTCTGTTAACTGGTCAATGAGTCCGACTAGGAGAAAATGATGTGCTGTGACCACCCACTTTGTTGGATTTAATGTCTTGGGTGTGGGAGATTTCATTTTAAAGAAATCATTTAGCTCTCTCTTGGGTATTTGGTTTGGCATAAATCATGAATTTTCAAGAAAAAGTTTCTTCCAAAATTATTATGAGAATTATATGACTCTTTATGTTTATTTTTCAGCTGCCCACCTTATTCTTTTGGTATTGCTTTCTATTTAATATCCACTTTTTAAAAATATTGACAAATAAAAAACATTCACAGCATATAAGAGGAGTTTTAGACATCTAAATACAATAGAACTGGAACTACTTTAAATATGTAATTATAATATTTACGATATCAGTGACAATTGTATTGAAAATTCCAAAGTATTGAAACCATATAATTATTAAGACTTTTACTTCCCCTGCAGGTATAATACATGAGTCTAATAAACTTTCACACTATGAAAAAACACACTTATATTATATTAAAATATTTCAAACTATTTAATGAGGTTCGTTTCCTTCCAAAAGTAAACTGAGGTTGTGTCTGAACCAGCTTGAGGCAAGGGAAGTTTCAAACATAATGTTTTTAAAACTAGCCATTATTTCCCATGTTGAAAAAAAAATTGCAATTTTATTTCCTAACAGCAAATGAAACTGTCAGGAAAATTTAGGTGTAATAAAATGGGGTGGTTAAACCAACATGCTAGACTTGAAATAAAACTGAATTAAAGGAATTAAAATTAATTCTTATGTCAGTCAACTCTTTAAAAATACTGTTCAAAACTTGCTGTTTTTACAAACAGAACTTCCTTGTTCTTGATAAAGTGCAAAGTTAACTATCTCTTTAAAGGCCACTCATGCTGCTGTGGTTGAAACTGTGCATCGAACAATATTTTGCATAAAAATGTGTTGCTTCTGGCAAATTTTCTGCCTACATAAAAAGTTGTCAAGCTGGGTGACTTTAGTGGTACGAGTTTTAAAATGGTGGATTCAGTCCAAGGTTAGCTAATAACGGCTGACATGCCCTGGAATCTCGAGGCCTAAATCAACATTGTTTTCACAGCTGTAATTAAGCCACCTAATCAGAAGCACATTTTGACGGGACAGTTTCTGGAAGCCAGACATTACAATTCCTTATGCCTGGAGCGCAGTGGCTCGTGAGCGGTCCTCGTTTAATTTCAGGTTAAAAAGAAGGGGGGAGCAGTAAAATAAAAAGACTACTTTTTTTTTTTTTAAGCAACACACAACCGTTGAAATGAAGCAGGCCTATGTGTTCATGCCTTGACCAGCCTCCCATCCCACCCTCCTCTGGCTCTCGGCTGAGTCCCCCAAATCCCCAGTGGCAGCTGCACACAGTGAGATGAAGGGTCTCTGCCAAGATCAACAGATGAGCTGGTCGAAACTGGCTCTCTGTGTGTTCTGATTGTAAATTGTGCTGGTGATGATTAGAGAACTCTAACACAGGATGTCGACTCTTAAAACTGTCCAGAGAAAATAATTTTTTTTAAGTTCAGGAAATTTTTTTTTACTTTTTTTGTGGCTTGGTACATAGTGTTGTGTCTATAACTTTCATATGATTCAACTGAATTCACCCAAATTAAGCAACTCCGTTATTTAAAAGGAGGAAGAAAGAAGGCCATGGCTTGGCTCCTAGAAGGGACCTTCATCTCTGGCTGTTTATATAACTGCGGGAGAGTGTGGTTCCCCACCAGCCCACCAGGCATGTGCTTCAACCACCTGCCAGGGGGAGATATTTCTAAAATGATGAAAATCTAGACTGTGATGGTCACGTTTTATCAAGCAACTGTATTGATGTCTTTAAAACAGCTAAATTGCCAGGTGAAGTTGTTTTCTGCAGTGTTGTTGCATTCTATAACATTTAAACTTTCAACCCCAGAGGCCATAGTAAAACTATCAATATGAAGGCACTAGTCACTGGAGTCTGATTACATTTAGTTCTGCATTTTAATTACATATGGATTCTATTAACTAAACCTTTTGCCTTATAGGCAGCATTTTAATCAAATTACTATAATTTTCAAATATGTTACAATAGTTTGACGAGTTAAAAGTTCACATTCCTAACATATTAAATATCAAAAAAATCTTTGCATAAAAAAAGGGAATACTCCTTACAAATACACTAATACATTTTCAGATTACTTTGGGGACTTTTGACTAACTAGTTACAAGTTATTATGAAATTTATTTAACTCCTATATATTTGTAAATGGATTATTGTTGTTGAATATTACCAAATTCAAAATATAATTATGTTATTATAAACTCAGAACCATATTGTTGTAAAGTGAAGCAAGAACAAAACAAAACATGGTTAGAAATTAAGTACATATTCAAAACCGGTATTTGTAAGGTCAATCAAAGAATTTTGGAGCTGAAAGTAAATTTAGATTTCATCTAGTTTAAACCCTTCATTTTACAGCCAGAAAAAACCAAGTCCAAGCAGATGGTGTGATTTATTTCCTAAAGCTTTCTGGTGAGTTGATAACAAAGATTGCTCTAGAACCCACATTTTCTCTGATTCTCTGTCATGCCACTTTCTAATACAGCAGATTGCCATTCCGTATAAGCAACAATATAGCTGCAAATCCCCTACCACCCAAGAACCAAAAGAAATATTTTTTAATGTCGTAAAAACACACAACATAAAATTTACCAGTTTAATATCTTTAAAGTGTACAATTCATTTGCATCAGCAATATTCACACTATTGTACAACCATCACGACTATCTTAGCTCTAGAACCTTTCCATCGCGAAAAAGGAAATCCCATACCCATTAAACAGTCATTCTCCATTCCTACCCCCACCTCACCCCCATCAACAACTAACCTGCTTTCTGACTCTATGGAGGCAGAATATGCCTATTCTGCATATTCCATATAAATGGAATCACACAATATGTGGCCATTTGAGTCTGGCTTCTTTCATTTATCATAAAGTTTTCAAAGGGCATCCATGTTGTAACATGGATCAATACTTCACCCCTTTTATGGCTGCGTAATAGTGCATGGTCTGGATAGACCACAGTTGTTTAGCCACAATATATGGGCATTTGGGTTGTTCCGATCTTTTGGCTGTTGTGAACAGTGCTGCTAGAGTATAAACATTCCCTATTTTCCTCTCTTTTTTTTTTCTTCATGGCATTTCTAGTAGGTGTGAAGTGGTATCTTATTTTGGTTTTGACTTGCATTTCCATACTGGCTAATGACGTTGAGCATCTCTACATGTCTGTAGATCATCTGGTTGTCTTGTTTTGAGAAGTATCTATTCAAGTTCTTTGCCCATTTTAAAAATTAGGTTATATTGTCTTTTTGTTGTTGAGACACAAGTTTTTTTTACATATTAGACCCTAATCAGATAACTGATTATAAATATTTTCTCTCATTTTTATAGGGTGTTTTTTAATACACAAAAGTTTTTAATTTTGATAAAGTCCAAATTATCTATTTTTTTCTTTTGTCACTCATGCTTTTGGTGTCTTATATAAGAATCCACTGGGCCAAAACCAAGCTTGTGACGATTTATTTCTAGGTTTTTTATTAAGAATTTTAGGACTTACAATTAGATATTTGATCCATTTTGAGTTAATTTTTGTATATTGTGTGAGGTTAATGTTCAGGGAAATACATTTTTGAAAATACGCTTTCTACTGATTTATGTAAATTAGACTTCTATTTCTGAATAACCCTCACATACTCTTACTTTCTGCAAGGCCAGGGCATAGCTACTTTTAATTTGCATATACAATTGTTATAGCCATTTACAGAGGGCCCATCATGTGAACAAAAGCTGTTATACTGGTCACTTTATGTCTATGTGGGTAAACATACAGAGGCAGGGGTCCGAAAAAAACCTAACAAAGTTTAAAATTATTTAAGTGGTATGCTGAAAAGAATATTCTTATTATAAATAATTTTTGTCTTTGGAGTTTTGGTGGTATTTTTGCTTTGTTTTTTAAGGAAAATAGTGAAGAGGAGAAAAATATTTAATGTAGATTATTTTAAACTTTAACTTAAAATTTTATATTGATATAATAATGTGTATATTATTATATCCATTCTAATTAAGTGATTGCTAGAGAAATACATGAAATATCATTTGATGGGAATTAATTTAAGAAAATTTGTGTAGGAAAAGTTTGGGGGGAACTATGATTTGTGCAATATATATGTTCCATAACAACTATGTTTAAACAAATGTGATTAAAGGAATATTCTTTCAATTAATTTCAATTCTAATCAACCAGCATTTATTGAAGTCAGATCACTATAATGGATTTTTTTAATGAATCCTAATATGGTAATACATACACAACTAATTGATTATATAAGTCGGACTACTACATAGTGCTCAGACAGGTAAGTACAGTGATAAATGAGCTTGCCAAAGGGTTCTTCTGGCAACTGTGAGATTAACTTAAAAAACCAGATGGATTCAGAACATGCCTAAATGTCAGGAAGAAAGTGTAGAGCTAAAAATGTGTTGAGCCATGTTATGGCCTAACCATATCTATATGTTGGAAAGATAATTCTGGCATTAAAGTAGCAGACAGGGTGGAAAGGGAAAATCTAGATATGGGGAAACTCACTGAAAAAAAAAACAAGAAAATACTATACCTCAAGGAAAGCCTAATGTGACCACAAGAGTAGAAAGAAGAGAATGAGTCTAAGAAATCTGTGGTAGTAGAAACAATACCACTTAGCAATTGATTAAATATTGATGGTAGAGGGAAAGTAGAACAAATGTTAAGAGGTTTTCGTGGGCTGCAAGGGGGATAGTTATGTCAGAGATAGGGAATGTATGGAACAAAGAACTTGGAAAAATGGGGAAGGGTAACGTTGGATAATATGTTCAGTTGGGACCTCAGTGAGTTTGAGGTGTCTAGAAAACTGAAGTGGAGACTTCTGAAAATTCAGCAGGCAACTAAAGCCCTCAAAGACCTCAATTTAGTGAGAAAGATAAAGTAGCAGGAGGGACACTCAGAAGCATAGTAGTTGCTGCCACTCCTAGAATAACTGATGAAAATAATTAAAGCATTGATGCCGAATTACCATCTATATTTCCTACAACTTAATTACCAACTGATTACAATGATCAGAGTTCGACATTTTCATCCTGGTCTCTCCTTGCTCCACCCTTCTAATATGTCTTCACTGAAGAATAGAATTATATAAATACAGGGTGGGGCAAATGCAGGTTTACAGTTGTTTGTATGGAAAATAATGTAATAATTAATAAATAATACAAGAATAAACTGTTTCATGTACTCACAACTGTAAACTACTTTTGCCCCACCCTGTATATTATATTTATATATAAATGTATATATCTAATTTAAAATGTTTATATATTATGTAAATAATACTAGTAGCCAGGTGCATGAAATTCGTGCACATTAAAAGGGAATTAATTGCCCTAACTGGTTTGGCTCAGTGGATAGAGCATCGCCATGTGGACTCAAGGATCCCAGGTTCAATTCCGGTCAAGGGCATGTACCTTGGTTGTGGGCACATCCCCAGTGGGGAGTGTGCAAGAGGCAGCTGATTGATGTTTCTCTCTCATTGATGTTTCTAACTCTCCCTCTCCCTTCCTCTCTGTAAAAAATCAATAAAATATATTTTTTTTAAAGGGAATTAATTAGCGGAGATATTTTAATATTGCTATTTGCCCTTTCTCTATAATAGAAGTGTGAGAGATGAAAGGAAATTAGTAAAATGTATATGAAAATCATATATAAATTTATTAATAAATAAACAGTAACAAAAGGATATAACAACAGAGGCATGATATAAAAACGACAAAAACATGATATGAAAACAACAAAAACATGATATAAAAACAACAGTGATACAAACAATGACTGACAAAGTGATTAAACTTATTCTAATATCTCCCTGTACACCACATTAATAGTGAAAACACTTTCAGAGTGCTTGACTAATTTCCCTTGTGATGAGGTACTTAGAACTTTAACTGTAACACCACATGCTCTTCAAACTCAAGAGAAAGCAACATATAACTGACCATGTGCAAAAACGGGTTCAGGTAGGAATAAGCCTACTTTGTCTAGAGTTTGTCCTTGTGATTTATCAATAGTCATCACAAATGCTGGCATCATGGGAAACCGTCGTCGAATCAATTTAAATGGGAGGCCAGTGTCAGATGGGGACAAATTAATTCTTGGAATCAGAACAGCCTCTCCCTCTGCAGATCTTGTTAATACTTCAGCTTCGATAATGTTAGGTTGTAATCTTTTGATAATAAATCTGGTACCATTACAAAGACCCCATTTACTATTGAGATTTCTCAATAGATTGATGATTGCACCCACTATCAATTTTAATTTATGACACGGCATTCCCGAAGGAGTAATACTATTAAGAAATTCTATGGGAAAATTTTCCTTTTCAGAATCATCTGTGGAATCAATGGAATCATCACTCAAATATGTGTGAAAATCTCTATCAAGTATATCCAAATTTTCTTCATTTAATGTTTGAACATGCTCATTTTTTGGACAAAGAATTGCACGTTTAGATATATTTTTAATATTATCTATAGCAGTAGTTCTCAACCTTGGCTGCACATTAGAATCACCTGGGAATCTTTTTAAAATCCTGATTCCTGGGCCTCATCCTCCGGAAATTGTTTCTTTGTTATGGGGTGGGGCCACAACAATAGTAACAAAGAAACAGAATTAAAACTTTATTGTGGGGAGCCGCTACAGTGTTTTGGACAGGTTCAAGCCTTGGACTGATGAGCACAGTCCTCTCATTGCCACATGCAAGTCCCAGCATGGAGGGCAGGGCCCTCCCTGCACAATTATAGCCAACAGCTGTAGCTGTAAGTTTGAACCTATGGTCCGAACATGTGGCCCCAACGTGCCTGAGTGATGTAGACTTGATAGAGTTCAGATGCATGTAGTTGAGTAGGATTGAAACCCAGGAGAATGTTGTAAACATCTTGGTCACGCCCTTACTTTGCCTCGTAGCATCTGCTATAAAATAAAGGCATGGCTGTGGATGTGGTCGCTGTCTCTCAGAGAAGGAGCATCCCACCGAGACCCAGCTTTCATTCTTTTGTCTGTCTTTTCTAAGCCTTTCAGCCACCCCCACTCAGGTTCACCCTTGGCTGTGCTGGCGCTGCACACTTTATAAAGATCTGACTCCACGTTCCCAGGGCGGGTTCCTGCCTCAAACCCTGCCCTTACAGGAAACAGCTCCAGGAAACAGCTCGGGGGAGGGTGCAGCTGTTGCCAAGACAACCCCTGCAGGACTGACTTCCTTCGGCTTGGTCACGGTTCTTCTGGTCGTGATGAACACCACCCAGGGTTTTTATATAAGTAGATAATCTATATATATAAAAGCCTAAGTGACTGTTACAACCAGTCAAATGAATGACCAGTTGACTGGTCGCTATGACACGCACTGACCACCAAGGGACAGACGCTCATGCAAGAGCTGCCCTCTGGTGGTCAGTGCGCTACCATAGCCAACCTCCCACAGCAGGCCAACCTTCTGCAGTCCCTCTCCCCAGCCGGCCCTGATCACCCGATCACCAGCTAAGCCGAGGGACCCCACCTGTGCATGAATTTGTGCACGGGCTTTTAGTTATATTATAATTTCATATAAGTATGAAATTTATAATATCATGCCCCTATAGTCACTGACATCATTCATATCCAGACATCATTCATTCATTCATCCTCTTAAACTGCATCATACAAAAATTAAAAGGCTAGAAGGAAGGTGTGAGGCCAATGAAATATACATTATTACCTCTAAGCCTCTGTTAATTATGCAAAAAAGCTTGAGTTTCTGGACTATGAGAAACTTTTAAAAGTTTGGGTAGGTGTGTCAAGGACCAAGGAAAATATCTGCATGTTGACTGGGCTGTCCCACCTTTTGATTTTTCATGTTTCCCTTATTTAACTCCAAAGGCCAGAGCTGGAGGCCATGATAAAAAATATGGGAGAATTTAAACATCTAAGTAAATGGGTAAAAAAGATGTTATTATGGTAGCACATGTCAGTGAATTTTGAAGATAAATAGGAAAAAAATAAGATTTGCATTTGAGAAAACAAATAAAGCAAAGGGAGTAGATGTTTGCAATGCACTTGTCAGAAACATCTCAGAGTTCCTACAGAGCTGAGAATCACAGAGTGTGGGGCACACCGACCTAGCCCCTCCTCCTCCTCCAGTCTCCCCGCCAACAATTCTCCACCTAATTCTCTCTTCCCCAATCATACAGACATATTTTCATTCCTTGAGCATTCCACGCTTTCTCTTGTCAGTTCCTATTTAATCTCCATTTTCTCAACTAAGATTTCAATTTCTCAAGTAGGCCACCCTAAGCCTAAGTTAGGTCCCCCAGTTATATGCTCTCATAGCACTCCATGATTCCACTTGAATATCATTCTTTTAATTATTTGTGTAATAGTTGTGTTCTCACTGTACTCAAAGTACCACAATGGTAGAAATTTGTCTTAGTCCACATTGCAGTCCCATAGAAAAGTCTCACAGGCAACAAAAAAAATAAATCAGAGGTCTTAGGTTCTAATCTAATTGGGTTCTAGTTAAAAACCTGTGAGACTTGATAATCTGTACTTTATACCACTAAACTGCAGCCTCACTCAACAAAGTCAGCTTATGACTCATTAAAAAAAAGTTATTTTTCTTGCCGAAACCGGTTTGGCTCAGTGGATAGAGCGTCGGCCTGCGAACTGAAAGGTCCCAGGTTCGATTCAGGTCAAGGGCATGTACCTGAGTTGCGGGCACATCTCCAGTAGGAGATGTGCAGGAGGCAGCTGATCGATGTTTCTCTCTCATCGATGTTTCTAACTCTCTATCTCTCTCCCTTCCTCTCTGTAAAAAATCAATAAAATATATATATTTTTTTAAAAAGTTATTTTTCTTAAAGGGCTAAAAACCTCAATAATAAACATCAGGAATCAACTGAGACAAAGTACTTGAAAGTTTATGAAAGCAACTTACCTTAAATTCTATCAGTTTCTTTACACAATACTAATACTGACAAGCAATCCTTCCTCTCTCAAGAAAATGTAATAAAAATAAATATGACACAATATTATTTGAGAACTTAAAAGAAAGGGGAATCTTACTTTTCTTTAATTTTTATTTATTGATTTATTTATTTTAGGGAGAGAGAGGGATCAATTTGCTGTTCCATTTATTTATGCATTCATTGGTTGATTCTGTGCCCTGACCTGGGATCAAACAGAACCCACCACTTTGGAGTATCAGACGATGGTCTAACCAACTGAGCTACCCAGCCAGGGCAGGGAATCTTACTTTTTGTTTTATCTAAACTAAACCAAAATATCTAATTCTTTCACCTTTGTTAACAATATAATACCACTGACAACAATCAAATCTGACATAATGGTACAAAGATATCTCCCTAGCAAAGATACTAACCAAAATGCTCCTCTGATTTGTAATTTATTACTTTCTCATAAATAAAGTACTACAGAACTAAAAACATACTGCTTAAACATACAGTGGTAATGAGGCAAAGCAATACTGTAGCTTGCAGCATCATAACTCACTGCAAAGTATTTGGGTTTGGCATTCTGTGTTTCACAGATTGAAATATCATATGTTTCTCCACAGCTGTGGGTATGCCGGCATCCGAACACCCACAAGTAATTGGTTCTGACTGCTGTACTGTTCTCTACTGGGTTGTATGGGACTCAAAAGCCCTTTCTGGTTACTATTACTCAAGATAAAAGCTCTAGAGCAGCACTAAGTTAATGGGTCAAAGACCAACATACTGAAAATGTTAAAGTACTGGCAAGTATACAACTGACAGGAATTCTTAGATGAACTCCAGCATTATTATTACATGTTGCTGAACAAAAAAAGTGAAAATGTCACCTGAAAAGGGATACAGTCTTTATAGGTGACGGTTCATGTCTACAATATGATCAATCTCTATCACTGCAACATCACAATATATTAAGTTTTTTATTACTACTGAATATTTATTTTTTATTTTTATCCAGTGAAATGGCTGAAAAAGATACTAATGAGCATATACTGACTGTTCTCAGTTCATTAAATAAGTGATAACAACAACTAACATTAATGGGGTATTTAATATGTGCTAAAAGCACTGATTTAAGTGTTGTTTTAGCTCTTTTGCCTACTCATAAAAAGATTACCTCATAGTTACATATATGTCTTCCTATAGCTCAGCTGTAGTAAATATATGTAACTATCAGAATTTTTTGTGTGTAGAGAAGAGAGCTGTTATTTATTGAGCTCCTAATATTATTACAGACGATGTCTTTGTTTAGGCCTCCTAACAATCTCGCAGTGTAGGCAACTTCAACCATATGTTACCAATACAGACACTGATGCTTAGAGTGTTGTATGGATGATCAATAACTGTGCCAGAAAGCACACCCAGACCTGCCTGACTCTCAAGTCTTGTTGAGAGCAGAAGGCAATGAGAGGTGGGGGTGGGTACTGGATGAAGCTAGTTCATCGGAAGCCCAGTAAAGGAATTTTGAGAATGGCCAAAATAACAGTACTAGAGAGGCCGAACAAGAACACCAAAAGCAAAATGGTCAGAGGTAGAATCGAATCAGGTTATAGAGTAAAAAGCAGGACTGGATGGTACAACAGATTGGGAACATATGAAGGTAAGCAGTCTTGGACTCCAGTGGTACAGGCTGTTTCGGTGAGTCAGATGTCTTTAACTGAGAGGGAGAATGGAACTAAAGTAACAACACATTTTTCTACTATATAGAAAACTCATTATATAATTTAATTAAGTAAACATATGCACTATTCATAAGGTTTGTTCCTCAAAACAAAATAAAACAAGATTTGATTGTTCTTCCCCCTAAACAAAATGTCAAGTTGTTATACATTTCTCAAAAACTCCCACAAACATTTCATACTCTCAGTACTTTCTTCTGACAATGCTATGCAGAACGAACTGCTCCCTCATCTATGTTCCCGAAGACTTTATACAAGCCTATTTTTATGACTGCTTATATGATTGCTTCCCTTACTAGAAGATGAATCCACAAGGGCAGAGATTGTCTTATCACCTTCAAACCCACAGAACAAATAAAATGTAGACAAAAAAACAAAAATGCCAATAATTATATTAATGTAAATGGCCTACCAACCCAATTAAAATCCTATGATGTCAAATAGAACAATAAAACAAAGCCAAACTGTACCTTTCTATAAGAGATCCACTGTAAGCTCTACCTGGATTGCTCAGTGGTTGGAGCATTGGCCCTCAAACCAAAGGGTCATGGGTCAGATTCATGGTTAAAGGCACGCACGTACTTTGGTTGCAGGCTCAATCCTGGCCAAAGTATGTGAGGGAGGCAACCAATTGATGTTTCTCTCTCTCTCTCCCTCCTCCCTGCCTCTCTTAAAAAAAAAAAAAGACCCACTGTAAATATAAAACATAAATTAAAGAAAAGAATGGAAAAATATATATTATACAAACACTAGTCAAAAGAAAGCTGGAATGTGAAAAGATAATAACTGAAAATGGATAATTATTAAAATGGACAGTACAGTGATCAGGGCCAAAACCATATTTCTGGAGATCTAAATTTAAGATATTGAAATATGCGAAGTCACTCCCATCTTTAAACTGAGTTCCCTGAATCCTCTGAACACACCATTCCTACATCTCACACTTAACAGCTAAATCCTTGAGATACTTGGTTAAATTCAGTGGGTTTTTTGGTTAACTTCCACTTATTTATCCACCTCTTATTGAAAGAGTCTTTGCTAAGATTACCAAAGGTCTCCATATATTAAACTGAAAGGCCATTTTCAATCCTCATTTCATTTGATCTTCAACAGTGTATTAGACAATTGACACATCACTCCTCTTAAAATACTCCAATCTCATGGCATCGTACATACATTCTGGAGTTTCTTCTTAGCTCTTTTTTTTCCATTTTAAGTTATTTTTATTCTTCTTGTGGTCAATACATAACAGAGCAGTTGAGGTGTATGATAATCAAAGAATCGTTCATGGTTGAATACATTTAATACTCTTGCTACATCAGTGCAGCATATTAAAAAGTCCACTGTAATATTTAACTCAACTGTTTAAGGCATTTACTGGATTTCTGATATTACAGATTTGAAATATAACATCAGTGGGGTGAGGAATTGCTTTTAAAAAAATCTTTATTGTTGAGAGTATTACATATGTCCCCTCTTTCCCCCATTGACCCCTCCCACCTTCCTCCACTCCCCAGGCCTTCACCACCCTATTGTCTGTGTCTATGGGTTATGCATATACGCATATAAGTTCACCGGTTGATCTCTTCCCCCATCCCCGCCCTCCCCTGCCTTCCCTCTGAGGTTTGACAGTCTGTTTGATGTTTCCATGTTTCTGGGTCTATTTTTGTTCATTGGTTTATGTTGTTCATTATATTCCACATATGTATGAGATAATATGATACTTATCTTTCTCTGACTGGCTTATTTCGCTTAGTTAGCATAATGCTCTCTAGGTCCATCCATGCTGTTGCAAATTGTAAGAGTTCTTTCTTTTTTACAGCTGCATAGTATCCCACTGTATAGTCTTCTTACCTCTTTATAGCCTCCTTTGCAGCTTCATCCTCTTCTACTCAAGCACTATATGCTGGAGTTTTCAAGTTACATTCTGGGGCCCTTTTCTCTTCTTACTTCATAAACTGTCTCTATATCGTCTCATTCTTGCTAACAGCTGCAAGTCCCATCCATATGACAATGACTTAAAATTTATATATCCATGTGGCATCTTGCTTGAATTCCACAACAAGCAGCCTTCTTGACATCCCGTTTGATGTCTCAAAAGTTCCTCAAAATCAACATACTTAAACCAACAATATTCCCTCCTGTTGCATTGCTTTTCTCTTAGTAAATAAGATCATTGATCTATTTCCAAAAGCAAAAATCCTAAAATTGTCTGACACACCCCTGCTCATGTTCTTCCCATCCAATTGTTTCTTCATACCAGGGCCAAAGTGATCTTTTTTAAAAAGCAAATCTGAGCACATCACTCCTTCTTTAAAGTTTTACAATGACTTTTCCTTTGCTCTTAAAACAAAGACAACAAAGTCTGACCTTTCCCTTCTCTAGCCCCTCCTTATCGCAGACACTCTTGCCTTTGTTCTCTTTATTCCAGCCACACTAGTCTTTCTCAGTTTCTTCTTCCCATCACAGAGTACTTGTAGACGCTCCCACTCCCTTCCTCCTGGTCTGGAACACTACTCTCTTCCACCCCCAGATCACTCCTCTCCAGTCTTCAGATATTAGCACAAACATCACGGACCCTGAAAAGGCTTTAACCCCAACAGTATAATATGATATTAACCAAGGAGGTCAGAGAGTTAGCAGGAAAAAAAATGTATGTTTCAGAGAAAGGTTAGAATAAATTCCAAATATTTATTTTAAAAAATGTTTAAGTTTCCTCTTCATTTTAATTTCTCTTGATGGATGTTAAAATTACTACTGTTTCATCAAGAAAGTCACTTTAAAAACTGAACCCAATTAAACTCATATCTCAGGTCCCAAATAGCAGGTTTGTTTATTTAGTGGCTACATTACCAGTATTTTTCAGCCAATAAATATTTGTTGATCACCTACTGTGGGCCAAACTGTTCTTGGCACTAGAGTGACTTCACAGCAGTGAGGAAAACACCCAAAATTGCTTATCTTTATGGAACTTATATTGTACTGAGGGTAGGGAGCAAATAGGTAATAAAGCAAATAAATAAAATATACTACATGTCAACTGATGATAAGTGCTATAGTGAAAAATATAAATCAAGGAAGATGGAAGGTAGATAGGTGAGCTAGGGCAAGAGTGAGATAGAGTATGAGGGGAGGGAAGACTGGTGGTTGCCGTTATAAATACCCATGATCTTTAAGGCTTTATTGGGATGCTGACATTTGAGCTAAGACCCTCAAGGAGCTGAAGAACCAAAACCTAGCTGTGCATCCATTTGCTTTAATGCTAAACTCTTTTTCTGTTGAAATGAAATGGGTCAACAGCTGAATGGCAGATTGACACTGTTTTTACTTACAAGTTACCCTGATTTATTCTAATCAAACCAAAAAGGAGAAAAAGACATTCCAATCATTGGGTACACTCTATCACTGTTGACATATCTGCCTTTTGAGAAAAAAGTTTAAATGTTTATTTCATTCCCTTATTTCACAAGCATTCAATTTTTTATATTCTCCAAACACATATTTCAAATGTAGGAAATTTTGTTTAGTTTTAAATGAGCCCAGATTTCATCATGGGCTAAAATTTTAAAACATAAAATGACTGCTGGAACTGAATTTTAATCTTATAGATGAATCACAACATGAATTTTAGCTAGGCATGTATTATGGATGTCTCGTTTTCTACAGAGAATAATCACATGTTCTAATTACCATTTTGGTTATACGCATAATTAATAATATTCTGTCTTAATGGGACACACTGAATCTTCAGACAGTTGTAAGCTTTCACTATGCACACTGCCAAATCCAACTGTCAGCTGCACTGCCAAACACAAAGGAATCTTGATGTAGTGCTTTAGCATTGATAATAATATGTACATCTTTATACATGATACAATGGAAAATAAATTGCTTTTCTTCCTTCATAATTTTCTACACACTAATAATTTTATAGTGCTTGATTGATCATTTACCCTAAATACTATGTATTGGCAAGTTATCTTAAGAGCAATGAATACACGAATGCAGATGTGACCCAAGATCCAAAGAAGAAGACAAGTGGGGATAAGGACACATATGTAATAACTTAATCAATAAAGAAATTATAGGGGAAAAAAGAAGAAGACAATTTTATAGGACTTACTGATTGTAAACTTTCATTTTCACGTAAACAAGCTGTGTGAAGTTCTGATTTCAAGGTTGCAATGTGACTTCGATGAGATGTCATTTCCTTCTCTAAGGTTGCAATTCTGGTGCTTGCAAGCTGGTAGACATCCATGAAGCTTTTAATCATAGCCTAAAGAAATAAAAATAATGTCACATACAAGTCAAACAGAGCTGTCCCCAAAGAAAAATTTCCATAACTTGAAAGCAAAATCATTAAAATTGTTAAACAAACTACTTTTCATCTTTCTTTAAAACAATAAAGCTACACCTCACATTTTATATTGAGAACAGTGACTATTTTAAGACAGTTTGGGGGGAAAATAATTGAGACTTCTTTTCCAGACTATTTATTTAAATAAGATGTACTTTGATCTATTGTGCTTAAAATTTAGAATGCAGTTCTTTTTTTTTTTTTCTTTTTTTTTTTTTTAATCTTTATTGTTCAGATTATTACATTTGTTCCTCTTTTTTCCCCCCATAACTCCCCTCCTTCCAGCTCCCACCCCACCCTCCACCCTCACTCCCCACCCACTGAGTTCATCCATAGGTGCATGATTTTTGTCCAGTCTCTTCCCGAATCTCCCATTCCCCTTTCCCCCCCAAGAATAGTCAGTCCATTCCCTTTCTATGTCCCTGATTCATTATAGTCACCAGTTCATTCTGTACATCAGGTTATTTATTCACTTGATTCTTAGATTCATTTGTTGATAGATGCATATTTGTTGTTCATAATTTGTATCTTTACCTTTTTCTTCTTCCTCTCCTTAAAGGATACCTTTCAGCATTTCATATAATACTGGTTTGGCGGTGATGAACTCCTTTAGTTTTTCCTTATCTGTGAAGCTCTTTATCTGACCTTCAATTCTGAATGATAGCTTTGCTGGATAAAGTAATCTTGGTTGTAGGTTCTTGGTATTCAGCACTTTGAATATTTCTTGCCATTCCCTTCTGGCCTGCAAAGTTTCTGTTGAGAAATCAGCTGACAGTCGTATGGGTATTCCCTTGTAGGTAATTGAGCCTCTTTCTCTTGCTGCTTTTAAGATTTTCTCTTTGTCTTTTGCTCTTGGCATTTTAATGATGATGTGTCTTGGTGTGGTCCTCTTTGGATTCCTTTTGTTTGGGGTTCTCTTCGCTTCTTGGACCTGTAAGTCCATTTCTTTCACTAGGTGGGGGAAGTTTTCTGCCATTATTTCTTGAAATAGGTTTTCAATATCTTGCTGTCTCTCATCTTCTGGGACTCCAATGACTCTGATATTAGTCCGCTTAAAGCTGTCCCAGAGGCTCCTTACGCTGTCTTCACACTTTTGGATTCTTTTTTCATTATGCTTTTCCAATTGGGTGTTTTTTGTCGAATCTTTGGTTTGATTCTTGCACTCCTCTGGTCTGCTATTGGGTATAATATTCTTTATTTCAGTCCGTGTATGCTTACTTTCTAATTTCTTTATCGTAGCATCGAGGGTCTCATTAGTTTTCGTGAGGCTCTGCACAAATTTATGGCAAGCCCTCAAAATTGCGATTCTTAGCTCCATATCCTCCATTTCTGTCATGTTTTTTTGTCTCCGCATCTTTTATGCTTTCTTGGTGCACCCCCTTGTGGTCTCTGTGCGCAGTCTTGTTCTAGCGAAGCCTTAATTGTTGTAGTTAACACTAGAGGGATTTGACCATCAGGCCGACTGGCGGTGGAAATCAGCTTTAAATTTTCCACACTGCGCCTCCGCTGAGCGTCGGAATGCTGTTGTTCTTGCTTCTAGTTGAAGAGACTCTCCTCAGCCAGCCTTCCCGTGGTTCTGGTTGATGTCCGCTCCGACTTTTAGTTGTATTTTTGAAGTGGTTGTCCACGGCGGCAGTCTCTGGTGTTTTACCTATGCCGCCATCTTCGATTCTCCTAGAATGCAGTTCTTAAAGATGGCACACTTATTTTCTTTGTAAAACTAAATTCAAGTTGTAATTTGACCCACATTTCAATCTTAAGGCACACAACAGATGGATATGTAAGCAAAATATTCCAAAGTGAGCTAAATTAATAAAAAAAATTTCAATCTACCTTACAAACAAGTGTTTTTAAACAAAAGGAACTAAGATGATCCTGTGATTTTTAAGAGTAAATGTCATTCCTATATTGTTTAAAAAAAGCATAATTACATTCATTCATATAATAGAGAAGTACCCTTGCATTATACTATATATAATAAAGTAAGAAACACATGCAAGTGCTGGTAACTTTTTCTCTCATCTAAATAGTATAATATTTGGGGAATTGTTGGACCTCCGTATTACAGATTAATCATATTTTATAGACTTTTTCTTCTAAAGCAACCTGAAGTGAATTTTGAGTCCAAGAATACTAATACACTTTTTTAAAAAGTCTTTCAAAATATTTCAAACATAGCAAAGTAAAATCAAACATTTCTGAAATATTCAAATATGTCATTATTTACAAGAAAAAAAATGTTCCAGCCACAGTCACAACTTAGTACAATGGTAAACAGTCCAAGAATTTCCAAATTATATTTAATCTAAAGAGTCTAAATTGTGTAAGCTTTGAGAAACTTGGTATTTGAGCAATTCATATGAAGTAATAATTTGGTAACAAAGGTAAGTACCCACACACACACACAATGTCTAAGAAATAGAAGTAGGTTAGTATTTGTAGGTAAGAGCAAAAAATGTCAAACCTTTTTGCCAAAAAATATTCTTATTATCCCTCAAAAATCATGCTCAGACACCACCTCTTCAAGAAGCCGCTTTTGAGCCCAAAGGCAGTATTATCTTCTACACGGGTTCCCTGTGAATCCCTGATGCTTGCTTCTATTATTGCATGCATTTTTAGCAGAAATGCATTTGGTTACGTCTATCTTTACTAGTTGAAGAAGCTCCTGAAAACAGATATTGTGCCTTATCATCTCTGTATCTTCAGAGATGATAGCAGCCCACAGTTAGCACTTGTTTGAATGAATAAATAAATGAATAAATGAGATTTTAAAAAAAACCACAGGTTGAAGCCATAGGCTGGTATAAAAGACCTTATAGGGCTCTAACTGGTTTGGCTCAGTGGATAGAGCATCGGACCATGGACTGTAAGGGTCCCGGGTGAGTCCTGTCAAGGGCACATGCCTGGGTTGTAGGCTTGATCCCCAATAGGAGGCCTCCAGGAGGCAGCCGACCAATGATTTTCTCTCATCATTGATGTTTCTATCTCTCTCATCCTCTGCCTTCTTCTCTGAAATCAATAAAAATATATTTTAAAAAATAATAATTTTTAAAAATAAAATACCTTATAGGAAAAAAGTGGATTCCATCACCCAACACTAACTAAGCATGGTATGACCTGTTTGGAAGCATGTCACATGTCCTAGCTTGCCTTCTTTTGAGTAATTTTGAGGTAAGCTTATAATTAATACTAACACAAAATATTTTCCTAGGTTTAAGTAGTATATAAAATCAGAAACTGTAAAATCATATCTATTCCTTCCTATGCTAAGTCTCTCTCCTCTCTAACAAATTCATTCATCTTCTCCACTGAGATAATGGACCAGGAATCACCAGTCCTACTTCTTTTTTTATCCTCACTCTGCCACTTACTAAGCTTTATGTTGTTGGGCAATGACATGCCATCTCTCTGAGCTTCCATCTCCTTCCCCCAAGAAATGGGAAGAAGAGTCATTTTTTTGCCTGTTTCCAAAACTATTGTAAGGCTCAGATCATTAAAAATCTAATGCAAAGCCATTCTCTTAACCCTAATATGAGAAAGCCCTCTAAAAATGAAATCTAATTAATTTAATTGGCCCTAGCCAGTTTGGCTCAGTAGATAGAGTGTCAGCCTGCGGACCAGGGGGTCCTGGGTCTGATTCCAGTCAAGGGCATGTACCTCGGTTGCAGGCTCCTCCCTGGCCAGTGCTCTGATCAGGGCACGTGCAGAAGGCAACCAATCGATGTGTTTCTCTTACATTATGTTTCTGTCTTTCCCTCCCTCTTCCACTCTACCTTAATCAATGGAAAAATATCCTCATGTGAGGATTAACCCAAAAATAAATGAATAATAAATTTCATTGGATTATTCATGTTCTGTATTTGTGATGTAGCAATTTGTCTATTTAATTCTGAATCCCCACCCTCACCACTCACACAACACATGGTTGAATGTAAGATGCAAATGGCAGAAGTGTATCACTGGTGGTGTTTATTAAATTACTAGAGGCCCGGTGCACAAAGATTTGTGCACTCAGGAGGGGGGGAAGGAGGTCCCTCAGCCCGGACTGTGCCCTCTTGCAGTCTGGGACCCCTCAGGGGATGACCACCTGCTGGCCTAGGCCCACTCCCCCAGGGGATTGGGCCTAAGCTGGCAGTCAGACATACCTCTGGCAGCCCAGCAGCCCTCGGGGGATATCCACTTGCCAGCGGGGAGGAGGCCTAAGCTGCAGTCGGACATCCAAGGCGCTGCTGAGGAGGCGGGAGAGGCTCCCACTACTACCGCTGTACTGGCAGCTGTCAGCCTGGCTTATGGCTGAGCAGAGTTCCCCCTGTGGGAGCGCACTGATCACCAGGGGGCAGCTCCTGCATTGAGCGTCTGTCCCCTGGTGATCAGTGTGTGTCATAGTGACCAGTCATTCCCGTCGTTCTGCTATTAGGGTCAATTTGCATATTACCCTTTTATTATATAGGATAGAGGCTTGATGCATGGGTGGGGGCCGGCTGGTTTTCCCTGAAGGGTGTCCCGGATCTGGATGGGGGTCCCGCTGGGGTGCCTGGCCAGCCTGGGTGAGGGGCTGAGGGCCACTTTCAGACTGGCCACACCCGCTTCAGGGTGGGGGTCCCCACTGGGGTGCCTGGCCAAACTGAGTGAGGGGCTGATGGCTGTTTTCAGGCTGGTCACACCCCCTTCAGGGTGAGGGTCCCCACTGGGGTGCCTTGCCACCCTGGGTGAGGGGCTGATGGCTGTTTGCAGGCTGGCCACAGTCCCTTCAGGATGGGGGTCCCCACTGGGATGCTTGGCCAGCCTGGGTGAGGGGCTGAGGGCTATTTTCAGGCTGGCCACAGCTCCTTCAGGGTGGGGGTCCCCACTGGGATGCCTGGCCATTCTGGTTGAGGGGCTGATGGCTGTTTGCAGGCTGGCTAAGGCCCCCAGCAGGTACCCTCACCCCATGAGGGTGTGGCCATCCTGGGTGAGAGGCTGATGGCTGTTTACAGGCTGGCCACGGCCCCCAGCCACCCAAGCTCCCAGTTGAGGCTGGCTGGAAGCAGGTATCTGGGATTTATTTATCTTCTAAAATTGAAACTTTGTTGCCTTGAGCGGAGGCCACAGCCGGCCAGGGCAGGCGAGAAGCTTGGCTTCCTCCATCACCAGGGCAACCAAGCCTCCTGCTTGCTCCAGCTCTGTGGCTGCCCGCCGCCAGCTTGGTTGGGTTAATTTGCATATAGTCACTCTGATTGGCTGATGGGCGTGGCTTGGGGCATAGCAGAGGTGCGGTCAATTTGCATGTTTCTCTTTTATTAGATTAGATGACAACCATGGTTTAATCCTATCAATTATACAGAAATTTTAATTGAAATTTTGGCTAGAAAATATCCAACTTCCCTGAATCTATCAATTTATCTTTAAACTGATATATGCCCTGTTTTCTTATATTTTAACAAATATATTTTATACTATATATATTTTATATTTTTAACAAAAATTCAAACACCCTATTAGGTTACGAAATTTGCTTTGAAATACACATAAATTTTTATGGATTTAGATCAATTTTAGAAAAAAGTTTATAGTTCTAGAACTATTTCCAAACAACTATTTTCATAATGCTTTCTCCATAAAACTCCTTCAAAGGAGTGAGGTTTTTTCTGCAAATGTCACTTTACCTTGATGTGGCAGAGTGTGTTTTACTTGGGGAGAGCTTTTTAAATATTTTCTGGATAGGATGCTTTTGGTAGCCACTTGCCATCAAAGAAAAGGTCAACGGATTTGGAGCCTTTCTCTTTTTGATAAAGATAATCCCATAACTGACACTCAAGTTCAAGAGTACTTTGTAGCACTTTCCACAAGAAAAACAGCAAACCTTATATAGTAGATTTTAAAAACCACTTCTTATGTCATTGTAAATTACAGTACTGTAAAGATTACACTATGTTTGAATTTAATCCATCAATTCTTTTAACCACACGGGATACATAACAGTTCAGATTGAAATACACAGAAAGTAAAGATGCCTCCCTCGACCCCTCTGCGTGGTGAAATCCTTCCACCTTTCCCTTAACATACCTGAAGAAACATGAATGTCTAAAAAATGGACCAAGTGAAGACACCAGTGCCAACCCATACCACAGGACAAAAATTTTATTTCTTACTTTATTAAAAAATGGAGCAGTTGCTGTCTTGCATACCCACAGGAAATACTTAGTCTCCAGAGTGAGTTAAAATGGGGGGGAGAGGGAACGGAGGAGATAAATTTCATATATAGATTTTATATTATACTAGAAATTCATGCACAGGAGCTGGGGGAGGGGGTCCTTCAGCCTGGCCTGCACCTTCTCCATTCCAGGACTCCTCAGGGGATGTCCAACAGCCATCAGACATCCCTCTCGAAATCCAGATCTGCTGCCTCCTAACTGCTCACCTATCTGCCTGCCTGATCACCCCAACTACTCTGCCTGCCTGCCTGGTCACCCCTAACTGCCCTCGCCTGCCGGCCTGGTTGCCCCTAACCACCTCTGCCTCGGTCCCCGCCACCGTGGCTTTGTCCAGAAGGACGTGCGGAAGATGTCCAGTCTAATTAGCATATTACCCTTTTATTAGTATAGATTCAGTTCTTTTGATAGTCTTTATTTTTCAGAGCAAATCTAGGTTCACAGAAAAATGGAGCAGTTGGTACCCCTTGCCCCTACACACCCAGAGCTTCCTCCACTGTCAACATCTGCACCAGAGTAGTGCATCTGTTACAACTGATGAGCCTGTACTGACACGTCACCCAAAACTCACAGATTATATTAGGGTTGACACTTTGTGTTGTACATTCTATGGGTTTTGACAAATATATAATGACATGTATCCACCACTGAAGTATCATACAAAATAGTTTCACCACCTTAAAAATCCTCTGTGCTCCACCTACTCATCCCTCTCTCCCCCCAACCCCTGGCAATCACCCATCGTATTACTGTCTCCACAGTTTTTATATTAAACTTTCTAATCTTTTTCTCCAAAATCTTTTAAAATTTCATTTTTTCTATGTTCTATATTATAGAGCTTAACAATCACACATGTATATACGTTTAAAGGAATAAATATACATACATTGGGGTTACTGGCTCAAAAGTAAGAGTAAGCTATTAACAGCTTTGGAGAGCTCTCCTCTGCATGGCTCGGTGACCAACTAGAGGAGGACGCCAGCTGAGCTAGTCAGCTCTTCCCCTCCTGGTGCCGAGGGAGGAGGCCACAGCTGGGTTTGTCCCCAGAGACCAAAACAGTGAGTAAGAACCTAGAATCAGAAGAGCAGGGCAGGGCCTCAGGAGCCTCTACATCCAGAAGGCAATCCACCGGCCACCTGCCTGGTAGTGTGTGTGTGTTCCACCTCTTCACCTCACATGCAGGTGTAAGCCCCAATCATCAGAAACCTCATCTACATAAGCACAGGAGCATCACCCCACTCTAGGAAGCCAAAATCTGTACTGCTGCATAACAGATCACCAAAAATGGAATGTTTAAAACAACACAAATTTTGTAGTTTCCACGGGTCTCGCATGGGTTAGCTGGGTCCTCTGCTCAGGGTCTCTCCTGGCAGGAATCAAGGTGGCAGCTGGAGCTAGGAGCTCATCTGAGACTCAGGGTTCTCTTCCAAGTTGTTGGTAGAATTTAGTTCCTTAAGGTTTTAGAACGAAGGTCTCCATTTTCTTGCTGACTGTCAGAGAGGGTCACTCTCACCTCCTAAAGACCACCTCAGGTCCTTGCCAAGTGGACCCCTCCCTTCTCAACACGGCCATTTGCTTTTTTACAGGCCTGTAGGAGAGCATCTCTCCAACACTTCACCCTCTTTTAGAAGGCTCATCAGATTAGGTCTGGCCCATCCAGGATAATCTCATATTTACTGGTCTTGCCCACCCTCAAGAGCACAGTACACCGGGGGAAGGGTCTTGTGAGCCATTGTAGAATTCTGATTACCACAACCTAAACCACATGCCTTAACAAAAAATAATTCACAAAAATGATCACAGATTTAAATGTAAAACATAAAACCAGAAAAGTTTTAGAAGACAATGTGGAGAAAATCTTTGGCATCTAGGGCTTGATGAAGAGTTGTAAGACATGATAGAAAGGCATAATCCATAAAAGAAAAAAAATCAATAAAGTGAGTATCAAAATTTAAAACTTTTACTCTATAAAAGATCCTGTTACGAAGATTAAAAGACGAGCTACAGAGAGGGGAAATATTTGTAATATAGACAGCTGACAGGGGAAAGTACTTCCAATACAAACACCAGTCTATATTTACTCACTGACTGTCACAGCAACACCAGGTATTCTGGAGCCATAGTACAGCCTGGAGCCTCAAAGGAGTCAATGCAACCTGAGGGGCACATGCACTCAGCTCAACATTCCACTCCAAGTCCATCTCACATCTGCCTGAAGTGTGCCAAGGAGGGAGGTGAAGCCCACACTCTACCACCAGGAATCACTGAATGAGTTGTGAAGTATGGGAGTCACCAAGACCTAGGCTTGATCACCTTTGCCCAAAGGTATTCTCACTTCCTCTATCGTTCCCATGCTCTGAGGCTTGCCTAGACCCCAGTTCTAACAATAGTTACTATGTGCCAGACACCACATTATGAGCTTTGCATATTCTTCTAATTCTAGCAATAACACTGTAAGACTCATATTATCTCTACAGAATCAGAAACTGAGGCCCACGGATACCACTAAGTACCTTGGCCAAGATCACCTAGCATATAAAGAATGAACTGGGATTCACATCCATGTCTGCCCAGTTCCAAAGCTCAATCTCATTCTATGTGTTGCAAGTTTATTTTGTTTGTTTGCTGTGGGCTGTGTCATACAAAATTTCTCAGTGGGGTCAGCAGAATTAATCTAGACTTTCCAAGTTTCATAAAATTGCACAGGTAGTCTATCACAACATTCATATGTGTCCATTTTAATCCATGCTCTCTATTAACTGAAAAAGGTAATTTTGCCGTGAAACCAGGATTTTCAAAGATTTCAAACTCAATTATTACACATTGACTCTGAACTACCAATTCTCACTTATGTAATATAAATAAATATTTACTTCCAGTAAAAGAACTGCAGATGATTTTTTTTCTTAGGGGTTTTATTCATTCTGTAGAATGGGTTCAATAAATATTTGTAACAAATTAATAAATCTCTATTCTATCCAAATATGTTACATATTCTATATTTATGCCAAAATGTCTTTTGATTCTAGAAAAATGTACCTTGAAAGGCCGTGAGGTTATTTAAATGAGAAAAAATTAAGCTTACAAATTATAGCAAATCTATATCATCCATGCAATAGATTTTGAAAAAAGAGAAAACTTGGAAAATACTTCTAGTGTATTTAATTAACTTATACTGTGAAATGACAATGTTTTATGCATCTCTCAACAGCCTGACTTAGGATCTGATATCATCAGTGAAAGACATTAGAAGCAAAATACCAAGACAGCGATATTCCAAATCCTACCACACAGGGTTAGTTCATCTGACACATACACTCTGAATGAAATCCATGTATACTGTATATATGTATAGAAGGAATGAGATCCCAAGAAGTTATATTTCATTTCCACTTTACCTACTAAGATTGGGGGAGTCTTTTATTTTCATATATCTGGAAAATTTTCTGGCAGAAAAATGACCTTTCCTTTATGTAAAAACTAGAATTTTGGTGAACCAGGCCCCACCCATCCCCCCATATAAGATGTTTTCCCATTCCTGAACAGCCGATTTTTCTACCCCAGTTGTCCTGGGAGGTTGTGTGTAGTACTAGAGTTGCTGTTTTCCTTAGAGACTGGCCTGGCCCACTACTGTCCACTGAAGAATGTGCACTCCTATTTGCTTAGTAAAGGGCATGGTTTAAATATATGTAACTAGCCAGGCTGTTGTGGCTCAGTGGTTGAGCACTGACCCATGAACCAAGAGGTCACAGTTTGATTCCCCATCAGAATACACGCCTGGGGTTGTGGGCTCAAGACCCATTGTGGGACATGAAGGAGGCAGCCATCAATGAGTCTCTCTCATCATTAATGTTTCTAGCTCTCTTTCCCTATCCTTTCCTCTCTAGCAAAAAAAATCTATTTTAAGATGTGTAACTTGATATTTAATGCAATGTGCACACAGATACTGAAATGCTTTTTAGTGCTGATAGTGACAATGTTAAGGATAGTAAACCGTTAGGTTATTAAAAGAAAAAAATTTAGTTGCAAATGCACAACCTCCTTGGTCAAGCACAACTGAAGACAATATAGATGTGATGTTGTACATAGTTCAGGTATGTTTTTGTTGATGTTATTTTATGTAAGAAAAAAAGAATCAAAGTTCAATTTTGCCTTTTTGCCATTTGAAATGGCCCTGGACTTGACTTATCCCATCACTCACACATTTTACTGGCACCACTTCACAGGAAGTAAACGTAGTAGCTTTCCAGGTATGAGAAGGAGCCTCGTGGGAAACCGTACTCGGCAGTGTTGCAGAATACTTTCGTAGCAGATATTTTTAAAAGGTGTTTTCTTTATATCATGTTTAGACTCTAAACTTTTTCTGGCCTCCACTCAACCATGGCATATACAACTTAAATGTGCCAAAAACAAGACCAATTCTTTTTCTAATATGTTATTTCCAATCGGAATTGAATCCAGGCCAATCCTGAGGCTAAATGCAGCTTCTAGATTGATGATGATTACTGCTCTTATCTATAATAATAAAAGGGTAATATGCTAATTAGACCAGACGTCCTTCCGGACAAAGCCAGGGCCAGAGGGAAGCCAGCCCGGGTCCTGGGTGCCAGAGGGAAGCTGGTGCCGGCAGCCAGGGGAAGGAAGGCCTACTCTTGCACAAATTTCGTGCATCAGGGCTCTAGTAACTAAAGAAAAGCTAATCCATAAAGAGAGAAAATAAGCCATGCATTTATTAAAAGCTAATTTTTATTACCATGATTCCATTCTGATACTGATGTATCAGATGGGTTTGGGAATCCATATGTCTCAGTTAGGGTTACCTACTTCAATAATCCTTATAATCTTTACTGTATAACAAAATTCACTAAGTATGTTAAACTACATCTCTGAAAAATATTGCTACTATAGTGTTTTAAGAACAAATTAGTTCTAAAATGCTCTGTGATATTCAACTAAATCAATGAATTTACTTTTTGCACATTATGAAGGAACAAATAAGATTTCCATGAAATCCCAGAGACCACAGTTAACTCACAATATCACAGGGCTTTGGGAACTGAAAAGTTCCTACCAATCATTTAGTTCAACCCCCGTTTGCAGATGAGGAATCCCCACATTTGCAAACGGGGGTTGAATTAAATGAGCTACCTAGAGGCTGAGACTCAAGTCCAGATACTTCCCATCTCTATTGTCTGACAATAACACTTAGAGGAAAGGGAAGTGTTAGCTACATAACCTTCAAGGCCACTCAAACGCCACCTCCTCTCTGAAGCCTCTCCTGATTGTCTCAGCATGAACAAATGTATCTGTACCTCTCCTGCAGCAACCATGCTTTCCTTGTCGTATCACTCTTAAATTTCATACCCCCTCCCAAAGATTTCTGAGTCACCTTTGTATTCCAGGGCGTAGCACAATGCCTTGAACGTGGTAGGTGCTCAGTATGTCACTGAATGGTATCAGCCACATCCAAATCTAGATGATCTAGAGAGCTGGTCATTTTATTTTTTTCAAACCAATTTCCTGGTTCACATTTAGTCTTTAAATGCTCTCAAATGACATTTTTATTTTCCCTCTAGAATATGTGGAAAACTTCTAAGCAAAGGACACTGTGGTTCAAAGGCTCCTATGGATTACCAGGAATCAGGTGTGCCAACTACCAGGCCCTTGGACTCCCAACTGACCTTGTTCTCCTTGCCTAGGTCACCTGTCTAGGTACCAGGAAAGCTGGCTTTTCCAGACCCTTTAGGAGGCTGCATTACCTTCTCTAATGGGAACAAATTGGAAGGACAGGTAAAAAAAAAAAGATCAGCAGGTTAAGTGTCAAGGAATCCCATCCATTCTGCTTTCAGGATACAAAGTAGGAGGGGCCCCAAAACAATGTCTCGGGGGATTTCTACTCACATGGGACAAAATTGTGCCTTTAGTTTGCATTAATTAGACTTGAGCCAAATAAAGCCTATTAGAGTCATAGCTGATTTACATATAACACAATTGTTGACGTCTCTTTGAGTTTTCAAGTGGCACAAACTGCTACACAATTCCTTCATAATCCAAAACAAAAAAAGTAAGAAATACTAAACATTACATTTTAATTTTACTAAAAAGTACTGTCACACAAGCTGAATGTGCTTCACGATAAGAAAAACAAAGGCTGGCATTGAAGCACTAACATCTTATTTGTGTGGAAATCTGTTTTAGGAAGCTGATGCAAAACCTGATTTGAACCTGGGAACCAGATTGAATCCTGGGAACTCAGGATTTTTTGGATTTGGGGAACAGGAGCATTTACCATAAACTAAGTAACACTGGGGATTTGGGACAGATCTCTCCAATCAAATACATTCTACCTCAAAACACTTAAATAATCGCACTGAGGGGGGTAAACTGAGACTAGGAAGAGCCTGACATAGGTTTTTCTGTTGCTACCCATCGTTCAACGCTAAGAAGAAATTTTACCTCTTAATTTGCATTAATTAAAAACGTGTTGATAACATGAGACACCCAGAACTTTCAAATAATAGTTTCACTTGATAAAGAATCATAGCATTACTCAACTCATACGCTCTATCTCGGTAATAATAATCACAACTGCTATCTGTTGAGAGTTTTGTGAAAGACCCTGCACTAAGTCCCCCAAATACTTATTTTTCTACTCTGTCCTAAGACATAATTTAATAAACGCACACGGTTAAACTGAATGCTTTAATTTAATCATGATTTCATCCTCAATTTTAGAACATGGAGTTTCTTCTTTTAGATTTTAAATTGTATGACAAAACCCTTCTACTAGATAATCATTCAACCCTATACCTAAGGTCTGAGGACTTTTTAAGTTTTATTTGCAAATATAGAACTTGGGTGTCTTTTAAAAAGCTCATAAAAGACTTCCTCAATGTCAACTTGCTAAACCCCCAACCGCATGAACAGACCCACCCAGGTGCTTTCTTCACTTCAGGGCTGTTTTCTAGGTTCTCCTGTGAAGCCTGAGGAAGTCATACCGAGCCAGGATCATTGTGATTAACATGCATTACAAAACAGAGTCCCAACAAAGCATTGTCCTGCAGCACTGAAGAAAATCTACCTGCCCAATGTGCATTAAACAGCCCTCACTCAGAAAAGAAGTTAAAATATCTTTGGATGTCTCAGAATATCTCAGGTCCAGTGAGATACTTCTTAAGTTAGTCTTCCTCCCAAAATTTATATCTCTTCCCAGTCAGTACTTGCCGGAAGCCAGTTCCAGCATGTCAGCAAGGGCTGAATCATCTGGGAATGGCTAAAAGGCATTTCTCCAAACCTGAAAAGGATACATACATTGATGGCTTGCTGCCAGGCAGCTACGGGCATCTTAATCTATATGTATTGCCTCCTACTGGCCAAACACCTGAACAGCCATAGGCAAATTCTTCCATTCTGACAATGGACTGTGTATGCGAAACCGGCCCTTTGATGTGTATCTCTACCTTGCCTTAGGACAAATTGTGTTAATAAATAGCAAGGTGTCCTGAGACAAGGAGAACTTCGTTCCTTTAGCTAAGTCTTCTCTGACTCCCTATAATGCCTTTCAAAATTATGTTTCATCTCTGGACTCTTATTTAATTTACGCACAGCCCTTTCCAGATTGCTGAACCCTTCTTGATGCTGGAACAAGACCACCGGCAAGTACTATATTTTTGCCCATTGAAAAAAAAAGGGGGGGGGGGGCGGGGGGCGGGAAGGGGAAGCTACTACTACTATTAATAGAAGGCTATGAAAGTGAAAAGCATTTAAAGCTTCAAAATTACTCACTCTACCTTTCATTGGTTACTTCACATGCAGCACTTATGCAACCTTAAATAAAATATTTTTAAACTGTGATTCTGACAATGCCAAGTTGAAATGAGTGGGGAGAGGAAGATTTACTATCATTTGAAAAGGTTTAGGGTCATTTTCAGTTCTCTTTTTCAATCCAGTCCCACCCCATCTCTCTCTCTCTCTCTCTCTCTCTCTCTATATATATATATATATATATATATATATATATATATATATACACACACACACATACATATATATACATATATGCACATACACATATATATGTAAATTTTACATATATGTATATATTATATACACATTTTATATGTTATATATACTAGTACATACACACATGTGAGAGTAATAATGGTCTGTTTAATAAAATTTAAGGCATCTGTAGAATTACAAGAAATTACTCTTGCACCTAGTTTTAGACTGAAAGATTTACTGCATTTCCCTTAATCCTTAAGTTGCATATTATCTGCTGTATTTTCCCCTAACTGCTGTCACTTAAATTGTCATGTGGAATAAGGGCAAATCAGGGTCAGTTTATATAAGCGGCATCAATCTGAAGAACTTCATTAGTCTTTATTTCAAGGCATTATGCAAAGAAAACTGACATTAAGAGAGCCTTAACTGACAGCAAATGAAATCAATCAGCAAATCACTAAGCCATAATAAACTCACTCAATTTGTAGATAACCCTTCCTTTTCCAGGTCTTCACCTAGGCAGTCCATCAAACACTGTTTTTTGTCCAAGTAGCTGAAATGAATAGCAATTCTGTTGCAGCACTTGAAAGTTCAAGTGCTCACAGGCCTCAGTCTCTCAATAATAAGCATTAAAAGGTGTTATCAAATAGGGTTACACTTATACTTAAATAGGCTTCCCCCAGCGCCCAACCACCATTGCCACCACCAAATTAAAAAAAAAAAAAAGTGCAAAGCAAATAGGGAGAGGAAGAAAAGAAAGCAGGAAGGAGGGTGTTGATACCAAAACTGCTCGAATGACTGACCTGCTAGGCCAGCTCTCCCGAAAAGTCTTCCTGTTCATAGAAAATATCAGGAGAAGATACAGATTGAAGACCAGAAGGCATAACTCACCATGACTATAACCAATCTTTGAATGCTACTGTTTAACTGGATAATAATTATTATCCCAATTAGCAACACATCCTTAAAACCAGTTCTTCTGTACACACTAACATCTTGATTCACACGATATTTCGTTTCATTTCACCTTGCTTACAACTCTGTTACCAGGAAATTTTGAAGAAACAATATATGCTTGTGCATTAGGAAATCTTCAGAGAAGAATTCCAAAATTTTAACTGGCAAATAAAAATGTCTTTCTAACAATATTACATCAGAAAACATTGTTTTCTCTTCCTAGTGTCAACAGAAAAATAAATAAATAAATAAATAAATAAACAAACAAATAACACACTAATTCTTTTTTTGTTGCTGTTAATCCTCACCCCAGGATATTCTTTCCATTGATTTTTTTAAAAGAGTGGAATGGAGGGAGGGGGAGAGAAATATCGATCTGAGAGAGATATATTGATTGGTTGCCTCCTGTGCACATGCCCCACTGGGGCTGGGAACTGAACCCAAGACTCTTCGGTTCCCAGGCTCATGCTCTAACCACTGAGACACCGGACAGGGCAACACACTAATTCTTATATTCATTCTCAAAGTAGGCCTCAAACTTAGGACATTTAGATTCCTCATTGGTACAATTTATATATTTGGAATTGTAGACTACAGCTATAAGCAGCTCTATAAGACAACGGATGGCATTTTCCCATCAAAATAAATTTATTCTCAGATATACTATATGACTTTTCCAGCTAATTGTGTTTCCCGAACAAACACTCTTTTCTGGGGAAGTACTTTCCAACCTTTGAAGAAGGTAGCATTTCAACATCCTGTTTGATTATACAACCCAATTCTAATCACTTTACTTTTACTTTAAAAGATATTTTCATTTTAGAATTTATAGCACAATGAGGTAAATCTATATTTACTGACAAGAAAAACACCCATGATATTCTATTACATTTAAAAAAGGTTTACAAAACAGTGTGGCCCAGTTATTGTTTAAATATAGGTAGACATATTAATTTAAATGATATGTACACGTGTTTGCATTTGTGACTAAAAAATAACTATACTAACTACAAGAGCATATACCAAAATATTAACACCAGCTATCTCTGAATGGCAGAATATTAAATGATCTTAAATTTTCTTCTATACTTTAAGAGTCTAATTTCTTATTGTCATGATCATGTATAACTTTTATAATTTTTTAAAAGTTAATTTTCAGTATTAGCAACATTTCTATGAAGTTGTAGTGGTGTGTGTGTCTTAATCCTCACCCAAGGTTATGTTTAGAGAGAGAAAGGGAGAGAGAAAGAGAGAGAAAAACATCAACCAAAATCAACAGCTAGGTATGTGCCCTGACCGGGAATCGAACTCCCAACTCGTTGGTGTACAGGACAATCTCCAAACAACTGAGCCACCAGCCAGGGCTGAAGTTGTAGTGTTTAAAGGCAAATGCCATTATACAGCTGAGCACTTTATACTACTCTTATATTATTACAGTTTATACCTATAATAATGAACCAGCATAATAAAATTTTAATTTCAGTATATATTCTTTTTATTTAAAAAATAGCATTTGACATATTTAGCAAGATTTCCATTCAAAATGGCTGATTTTCCCGTTTTAAAAAATAATCAGGTACCTGGAAATTCACTTATATTGTTGAGATAACATGAAGGAGAAAATATCTAAAGAACACAATCTTTCAAGTAGAAAGTGCAGCATCTCTGTAATTTCTAACTATGCTAGAAAAGGAGAAATTTCTTGTACAGCAATTAGAAGACTGCTGCACTAAGTAGCAGACAACACATGTAAAAAATTAGCAAGAGTGAGTCTTGATATTTTTATTCCCCGACAGTTTAGGAACAGATAATTATTTCTTTCTTCTACACATAAAAAAATAAGAACAAAATTCCCTTCAAGATGCTCTTTATGGTTTAACTTTATAAATACAACAAAATAGCTGGAAGTAATTTCTATGCCTGGAAAATAAGTATAAGTGTAAAATACTATGGTATCCCTAAAGTCATGGGTATAACCCATAACAACAACAAAAAGCCATACCAAATAAGGACTGTATAATGACATGGTGGGTTGGAGGTGATTAAGGGATTACTGTATTTATTATGGTGAAGACTCTGTTGTTTAGAATCTTCATAAATAAGTGGTTTCACAATGAAGCCTTTCTAATGAAGTGTTTATAAACACATATTTGTAAAGTGTTATTTCCAGAGGTAGAGTTATTATGCACTAAGCCTTTAACGCCTTTTATGAGATGGTTCGGGGAGCTTTTTCTTTTTAAATGAATGGGCCCAGAAGTAAGAACTGGTATCAAGTCTCTCAACTCGGGCGAAGCAGCTTCCCGAGCCAACCTGCCCAGCGTCTGAAATCAAGTATTCCTCCCTGCACCTGCTGGGGCCTCCTGCCCGCACAGCGCCCAGCTCGGAGGACGTGGCAGGGAGCACACCATGTCCCGGCCTGCGGAGCTTTCACGGGAGGGGACAGCTAACAAATAAATACTGAGTGTTTACAACGGACCTGTCACTAAGGTTGTTGCAGGTATTAAATGAGACAGTATATGTAAGGTGCTTAGCACAGTAACTGGTACAGAATAAGCACCCAACAAATGTTAGCTACTGATATTGTTCTTGACTTCTTATTGAATGAGGATGGAGACACAAGCATTTATTGCATGCCTGCTAATATTTGCCCGATATTAAATTATTAGATAACAGTCCTTTAAAAAACACAAAATTCAAAGTATAAGATAACGAGTAACAGGTTATTATCTTTATACAGTATGGCAAAATATTTCTATTATGAAGTCCTCGGCATTCACACTACACTTTTCCCCAGGACTCTGGCAGATGGATATGCTGTTATCTCGGAGATAAGAGCACAGATACAATAGTTCTAAACTTGCCATAGAAGCTTAGGCAAAGCATTTTAGTGGCACTATAGCCTCAATGGAACATCAAGTAACATGGAAAAGTAAGTAGGGAAGTAACACTGATCTTGATCAAAATAATTTCAAGCTTTTGAAGAAACAAGAGAGACTAAAAGAACCAAATGGAAAGATCTAGAGAAAGATCCTAGATAAGGATTTCTCAAAATAAAACACACCACATGCCCCTTCAGAGTAATGGAAACAAGCGACTATTGCTTGTTTTGTCTTTGCAGGGGTCCCAGGACGGCTGCACCAAGAACAGGCACCATGCCTTGCCTGCTTTCCTTTGTGAGGCACTGTGCTCTCTGTTTACATGCACTGCCTCATTCAATCCTACTACACGCCTGAGAAATGGGTAGCATAAAACTTTTTTTTACAGAGAAGGAAACTGAGGCTAAAAGCTAGCAGATCAGAGACCACTTGAACTGAATTTTCTCCTGAAGGAGAGCATCAGTCACATGTTCTTCTGTGTCCAAAAATGAAAAGGTAAACCCCTCATCCTCTTCGTCTCTCAATCGTGCTCACTGGTCCTCCTTGTGTACAGAATTATCCCCATAGTGAAGCTTGCCCTGTTGGAAAAGACAGACAGGGCTGTCTAGGAAAACTTCAGCACCCACCGCTCTGAATGATGGCTGTGCGGGTTGGCCAATTGGTCCATCACTACCACAACCTGCAGAGCGATGCCCTCCTCTTCATCATAACCAAAGCGCGTGCACTCACTGAATACTCCACTCCACCAGCACTGAGTGCAAAACTTAACAAACGCTAATTCCTGAATATGCAGCCACACTTGGCATAAATATACATATTTACATGCTGTAAAAAGGTATAGAGTTCTATAATATTAGCCTGTCAAATGAAAACAAAATCTTTTATCTTGAATTTTCCCACAGTACAGCATAAACTATGACCTACATCATACAAAGATACAGAATGAACATTTTTGTCAATGTAAGAAAAACTCCACTATAGATTTAAAAGATTTCACGCTTTCCATTTAACACAGGTGTCTAGATTTCTTAGTATCAGATTTTATCAGTTAAGGCTCTGCTGTTTACTTGCTGTTGGTTTTAGGAGAGCTCCCTAAACTCTAAAATGGAGATAATGCCATCCACTTGACAGCTTCACTGTGAGAATTACATGAAATCATGTATTTAAAGAGCTAAGCATGATACCTGGTGCATAATACATGCTCACTGAAATGGTACTATTACTACAATTAAGGTCATCAGTTAACATAGTGCCTTTCTTCTCAAAGTATTCAAAGCATATCACCAACTACATGTGTGAGGGCATGTGTGGGTGTCTGTGTGTATCTGTAAAACACTATTATGGCCCAAATCATGTGCTCTTCTCTGTGCGGAATACTAAACCAAAATATATTATTACTAAACTGTAATGTATAATACAGCATGGCAATGCAAAACTCACCCAAGTGTTTAGGTATATGGTAACGTGCCTAACTATTTTTATTAGAACTTGAAAAAAGTCAGTTTAACATATGGGTCTATACATTTCCTTCTTGCTATTCACAAATGTCAAAACCACAGAGCGTTCATGGTTTGCCCCAAAAATAGCATCCCAAAGCATCAGTCTCTTTCCAAATCACCCAAATCCAGAGTTTGGGGAAAGTCTTTATTTGTGAATTATGAAAAGTATTAAACCTTATGAGTGTCTGAATCAAGACAGCCAAGCAAAGGATTATTTTACAACCACTAGAAAAATCTCAAATCACACTGTGCTCAGGGTTACAATGAATTCATAAATAATGATAGTCAAATTTAAAATGTACTTCTTAATTTTGTATTAAGTAATGGTACAGTATTGTAGCCTATATCTGGAAATAAAAATATTTTATGCTTAGTTTTACAATTACATACATTTAAAAATACTGATCGACAATCTAATGAAAGAAACGACGGTGCTTATTTTTTCTTTGTAAAGTTCTGATCTGAGTATTAGTAACAAATTAAATTAGGGTATGGAACATGTAGAAAAAAATTAACATAGCACCACTTGGACTGACACTAATTTTGTACAAAATTAAAATTTCACAGGGCCATAAACTGAAGAATGAAAGTTTATTTCAAACCTCAAAATGTGAAACACAGACTGAGTTTTAAGATATTTGACTTTTAAATAAAATTTAAAAACCTAGAATGCTTTTAAACAAGGACTACCTCTTTTGATACATCAGGCTCCCTATGGTTTAGATAATGTTCATACATTTTTCTAGTAAAGGCACTAGATATTTTAAGGAGAATAAAGAAAATATTAAATTTTGTTTTGTCTCATTAAGAAAAACTTTAGACCTAAGTAATAAAATGACACAATAGTAACCTAGAATAGAAAGATACATGCAACATCTGAAAAGAATTATGTTTTTGAAAATAATTTTCTTTATTAAGTTTTTTCTTAAAATTATTTGAGGTTTTATGATTTGGTGCTTTGAGTTTCATAAATGAAATAACCCAGTTTGCACATATAATGTTCATTAAAACTAAACATTAAAGGGCAAAATACTCTATGTTGCCAAGCACAGTTCTAGACTTGCTGAAATTAAATAAATCCCCATGTAAGAAATGTTGGATATACTTTGGAATTAACATTGAAAATTTTCAAATATCTCTCCTGATAATTTTATCTAAAGTGATTTATTTTAAAACAGCAAGAGCTACAAATTGAGATTAGCTTAAGAAGATAACAGCCTAGCATCTTATTGTCCTCTGCTGATTAAAAAAAAAAAAAAGTAATTTTTTAAACTTACTTAGCTATAAAAGACATATTTTCCTAGGTAAAAAAAAAATACTTTTTGGGATTATTTAACAGGCTGGATCAAGACTTTAAAGAAAAAAAATTATTTGTGAAATACAGTGTTACATGATAGAAGAAAAATTATTTGCATCTCCATTATGTTATTCACAATACTTTGAGGTTTTCATTCTCTCCAGTTACTACATTTTATTTTTCTATACGTCTCAGTAGCAAACAATGTTATTTAGACTCTAACCTGGCACGCTACAACCTCTGGCCCACCCTTGAGCCCCTCCATGGCAAAGGTCTCCAGGTGCAGTTTGGGTAGCTGCAGGGTGAAGTCATTCCTACTTGCCGCAGTCCGTGACAGCGAGATCTGATCTCTGACCTAAAGGGAAAAAAACAGCATCAATGGTAATTCCCCTTCAGACACATTAACTGGGATGAACTGGGTCCCCTTGAGCCCACTGAGTGGACTTGCATTGATCGCTGGACCTGAAATCCATGAATAAATTTAGGACTAATTGATTTTTCGTTGCAAATAAATCTCTAATTCAGAGTGCTGGGGGAGAATGTTAAGAAGAAAAAGCATCCTCCTGCTTGAAATGAGGGAGGGAAGAAGAGTCACTGGAGCTCTTCTGATCAAGAGGTTTTGAATTATTTTTCACTGTTCCTCCCTGAAAAGAAAGAGGAAAGAAGGGGGGGAAATCCACAAAATCAAAAACAAACAGTAATCTCCTAATCATTATCACTTTCTTAATAACATGTTTAATTTAACTGGTATTAACTGATATATATTGGACAAGATAATTATTAGGTATTAGTCTTTGAAAAAAAACTTCAATACTATGTACCCTGGAATAAAAACAAATACACTCAACAAACAAGGATACTTAAAAATATACCAGTAAGAGGTTTGTTTGCCCTTTTTACTCTTATAAACTTGAGTGTCATCAATTAAATATATATAAACCAACTCGATCATGCAACTTCTAAGTAAGGTAATGGATAGAATCAGTAGAATTTGTACTGCATTTTAAGTGTTCAGAAAGGTAACAATACAAACATTTCACAGGAGAAATACAAAATCTCTGGTCAGTATAGGAATCACATGCAGTTGATATTACACTGCCACCTTCTGGACAAATGAGAAAATACTCCCTATATAATACAAATACTAGTTATAAGAAAACATTCAGAAACAGATAATTTTCACTTTTAATTTCCAAACTTAGTAAAAGCCTTAAGAATTCCACAGTTTAATGTACTTTTAAGATCAATAAGCTCTCAATTTTAGTCTTATAGATTAATGGTAGGAGTTTTCATATGTAAGCAAATTTTCTAACTTTCCTTATGCCTGAATTAGTTTTAAAATTTTATCTCTATGCTACCATATACTTGATAAATGTTAGACAACTAGCTTAGAGTCACAGCATAAAAAGAGTTTTTATGACCTTTTTAGCAAAGGTACAAATGGGGAGAACTATACAAATAACTTTAATTGCTTAGATACTAGTAAACGTATTTAATCTCTACTTTTACCTGAGCAACTTCAAATGCAACTTGGCAATACAGAGTGGGGCAAAAGTAGGTTTACAGTTGTGAGCACATGTGTTTCATTATTATTATTCTATTATTCTTTATTAATTATTGTATTATTTTTATTCTTGTATTGTATTATTGTATTTATTATTGTATTATTGTATTATTATTATTCTATTATTATTTATTAATTATTGTATTATTTTCCATATGAATAACTGTAAACCTACTTTTGCCCCACACTGAATATGATAGAAAACCTGTCCTTCATTTTTCCATTCTACGTGAGCAGCTTATAAAACTGTTGAATCATTTATTATTTTATAAGTGACTTATCATACTTTGTAGAGTTTCCTTAAACCAGAAAATACACAAACATATGATGACACCTTTAATTGTTCATGCTAATCAATGGGTATAAAAACCCTTATTCTGCCAAGCTTATCTGAAGAACTTCTGTCAAAGTGTATGCTGTGAAGTATACACTATAAGGCAACTTTTATAACAGTGTGAGGACTATATGCACACTACAGTCCCAATTCAGAATATATTTTTATCCGTAACAAACATTCTCCAGTCTTAGTCAGAATGAGAATGCTATTGCACTTACTTAATGTAACAGAATAAATCATATTTTAAAAATATATTTGCCTTAGGTTTATATTTTATATGTATGGATACCTTCTCATGCTTTTCTTTTTGTCACCAATGTGCACTCAGATAAAAGAAAACATTAATGTGGATTAAGGTACTGAGAATTTATCAACATCAAACCACTGGTGTTTTGCCTTCTACCCTTCTGAACCATAGTCAATAGATCTAAATATTTTACTGCACCCAGGCCAATTCATTGTTTGATGTTTAAAAACTCACCCAGAATCAAAGAAAATTTATTAAATTTGAGCCCCCAAATGAGATACTATTAGCTTTGAAAGTCAAGTTTAACTGTGATATTGATGATTCTCTTTTTTCTGTGACAAAATTCACTAGGGAATTCCTGGATGTCAAAGCACAAAAGCAGATTGCTAATACGGGCAAAGGGGGGTGGGGGACTGAGCAGTGTAGGTGTAATCCACAGCACAGTTCCAGCACTGGGGGTCCTTTAACCCCATTAATTCCGGGCACCACGCTTCATCTGCGAAGCTAGACATACAGCAAGAGTAAGCCACACTTTGTATTCTCTAAACAACTTCCTAAACAACATTAAGCTGGGGCATTTGGCATTTAAAACTGTGATTTATTGTCAAATTAACATTTTCACTAAACATTATTTAATTTGGCAAATTAAATAATCCTGTTTTTAGAAAAAACTCAAAATGCAGCTGTTTTGCTAAATCTAATGATGAGCATCATTACTTTATTTGAATAATATGCATGTGTTAATATTTTATGAATTATATATTATCTGTTCAATGTTGACAGTGCCATCAAGAGACAGTGACCCTAAGACATATGTAAAACTTTATACAATAAAAAAAAAGAGACAGTGATCCATGATATATAATAGATGTACTATCACAAATATTTCTTCTAAAAGATAAGAATTTTTCCACTTTTAAGTTAAAGCAAAACTTTGAGAGCAGGCATCTAAATTTCTCCAAATACTTCTAGAAAAAGGTTGTTTTTTTTTTTTAAGTCTTGAAAAGGGAGTGGCTAGGAATTCCTTTATTTTAATGGGTAAAGAAAGTGAAAGCACCATGTTGAGAGAATACAAAACAGTGACACTAGAACAAATAAAAAGTATAACTGCAGCAAAGAAGCAAGAAAGAAAGGCGACAAGAAACAGGAAAAAGTGAAGAGAAAAGGAGAGACTGTTGAGAAAGAATGCAGAAGGCAGTTTGAATTTCAGGGTGTGAACAAGAATAAACAGGGCAGAAATTCAACACAAAACATTAGAAAAAGAACTCTCCCCTTAATGCATTAAATTTGTCCATAAAACACACACACACAGAACAGGCAAGCTGAGAACAAAGTAACTAAAATCAGAAAAGAGATAAGTGGGATTTCTTTATCCACTACCCACTGGAAACAAAATGATTCCTATCAAAAATGAGAATCTACAGTAAGTTGCTCTACTGTCAAATGCTCTGAAATAACAATATTAGAATAGTATAATTACTTTTTCCCTAAATGGAAAAGTAGGTTCATCTTTTAAAATACAGATTTTAATGTGAATTAGGATTAAAATAACCACTGTCACCTGTCCACAAATTACATTATAATTTCAAATTGATTTTAAATTATAGTTTCAAAAGACAATCCTTGATGTGAGCAATAAAAAATATATATGCGATGTTTCTTACTTCAAAATGGCTAACTGCATTTTTAACATATGATTTTTATAGCATTTCATAATATAAATCTCAATTCAAATTGTATGTATTTTTATAACATTCTATAAAGGTTGTATAATTTCATATTTTGTCAAAAATAAAAAAATCTACATTACTCCATTCTAAAATTTTGATTTTTAGAAAAAATAGGTTTTTTCCCTTTCTTATTACATACTTTCAGAAAATAGATATTTCTAATAGATATGCTCTAAGAGATGTAGACAAAAATAAATGAAACTTTCTAAGTCAAAAATTGTTACAAAAATATATTTATATTATTATAACAATCTAGTTTTAGAATCAAGTGGTTCATAAGCTCCTTGTAAGTACCTTTCCTATTCCTCTGATTAGCCTTCACTCACAAGAAACCAATCTGTATTCAAACCATAACACCAAAAAAGCGGTTTCTGCTAGATATATCAACTATGAAATTAAATTAGTCATTTTTAGAAAAGCTACTCAACTCTCAAAATGTGAAGCTGCAGCTTCTATCCTGAACAGCTCTAAATCCCTCTGGACTAATGTTCCAATAAAAAAATAAAAACTCATGAAATGTAGTACTAGCAAATGTTTTCACCAAAAGGATATCAAGGTAGAAGAGGTAAGCTGTAGTAGATCGAAACTTAGATACACTTGAGAACACATGTAAGGAGATTACCATCTCTTACCAGAGAATGCATGAACCTTATATCACTAACAATGAGTGCCATCTCAGACACTTTTTGGCTCCTTTTTTCTAGTGTTTCATGAAATGAGTGTAATATCTCCTGGTATATTTTAACGTTTATGTAGTCAATTGACTGTCTAACACTCCTGGCACAACTGTGATCACCCATTCCAATATCCAATTAACAGAAAATTTCCTTAACAAGTAGGCATACTGGAGAGCCTTTTATAAATAGAGAAGAAAATCAGCCACAGTTACATACACTCTGTAATAACAATAATGACAAGAAAAATGTTATGTATGCAGACACTCATAAGTGAGTATGTGATCAAAAAGGAATGTCATTCCAAACTCATAGGAATGACATTTTCTACAGGGCAGTAGAAAGAACAACAAAAAAAGATATTTAGATAGTTCCAGGACTTTGGTATGTGCCTAGTGATAGGAGCAGGAGTTAAAGCATGTCCAGATAATGGAAATGACATTAAAAATTGAATAGTTAGCCTGGCCGGTGTTGCTCAGTGGTTTGAGCGCTGACCCATGCACCAAGATGTCAGTGGATCAATTCCTGGTCAGGGTACTTGCCCAGATTGCAGACTGGGTCCCCTGTGGGGGCTGTGCAGGAGGCAGCTGATCGATGTTTCTCTCTCTCAACGTATCTGTATCTATCTCTCCCTTCCTATCTCTCTAAAAATCAATAAAAACATTTTTACAAAATTGGATAGTTATATCTAAATGGATATTTCCTCTTTGTTTTACCTTTCCTTAACTGTTGAATTAATGAAATGGATAGAGTACAGTACTATTTCTATTCGTAATAGCACCACTAGTGCTTCTAAAAGTACTTCATACTTTTCAAAGTCCTCTCCACACCAGCTCACTTGATTCTGCCCTCCACCTTGTGACACAGCTATTGCCATCCCTAATATGGGGATCCTGAGTCCAGTGCTCTTAACAGGAAATAATAATGCCTCTTAATGTCTATAATGAACAGTTACTAATTGGAGAAACTGTTTAAGATCTTGGTATTGCTTCCATTTCTCTACCTAAAAAAACAACACTATTTTTTTTTTCATTTTCTTTATCCCTTGTCTGGCAGTCATAGCAAAAGTATGTAAGTTTCAGAAAAGTAGTTTTGTGATAAGCAAGAGAAATTACTAAACATCCTTGTTTTCCTCAGTAGTCTCCTTGGAACTGTGGGCATCCTCATTCGTTCACATTTTCTCTCCCCCTGCTCTGCTCCCCACCAGCACACACACACAGTGATGACACTGAGACAGGTAGCTGTGTAGCAATCACTCTTACACAACAGTCACCATCTCACAGGGAAGAGCCCCAAACTATGATGTCCCAAGACATCACTGGCACTCTGTCGGCAGGAGCCGGCACTCCTTCGGTGCTGCAGCAAGCACAGACACTCCATCTGAAGAGAAGGACGTGAGGAACTCACCTTCTTTACTGGGAGGTTATGTAACTTCACCTACGACTCTGGACCACAGCCAGACTTTCCAATGACTGCCAGCTGCTGTCACCAGGAAAGGGCAAAATCCACCGCCACAGTCACCGCACACATACAGTTACATCCCAATTATGGGACTAAGACACTGATCTCTTGAATCAAATTATCAAGCTGGCTACATCCCAATTTAGCATCTGAAAAACTGAAGCCTCAAATCAAATTATCAAGCTGGAAAACAGAGTGATTTAATCATGGTCATCTTATAAAGGCCCTAGACAGCATGATAAATCTGTAATGCAAGTTACAGACCATGGAATGTACCCCACAAATAGGTTACTGTGCTCTTGAGCTATTTAAAAAAAACACAAAACCCACACTTGAGAATGGAGAAGTGTCTTAATGAATTGAATTGTTATAGTCCCCCACACGGAGATATTTTTTTTTCTAGGGTGAATTATTCCAAAAGAGAAAGAGGTGAACACTGAAATTAGTCATTTAGATGTGTTCAAGCTAAAAACTGTTAAGCACACGTACATGACATTCTGTAGTGTCTTATCTTTAGTCTGCCAAGGTTTTTTAATCCCTCTTGAGCTGGAGTCCCATTTTTAGCTTGGCTAGGTCAGAATGACACTGAACAATATGAATGATGACACACAAGACAGCTATCTGGACAGAGTTGTCATCAGCAAGCCAGCTGTGCTAACACCTGCATGTCCTGCACAGCTGATGTTCAGAACCAGGATCCAGAAACTAAGAATGGAAAGGAGTTCGAGGATCACCAGTGACATTTAAAGAGCCATTAATGAGTCACTAAAAATTGGGTTTTAGAGGCTGGAGATCATGTTTCAATTTTTAAAACACTATCAGTTTTATAAATTAAAAATTATCCCATTGTCTTTGTATTCCTTATAAATGCAATAAGGACTAAAGATCAAAGATAACTATGTATTATCAAATATTCTGATTAGCCATTTTTAAGATAAAATTATAAATCACATTTGAAGATTTGGTTATGCAGTGACTTCACCTGACAGATGCTGTTTGACTATTCTATTCCACAATCCACTCGAACAATAGAAATAATCATCCACCTATTTTGCATAGGCATCAAACTAGCTATTACCTATAAATTCATTGTTACCATACCTCTCTTTCCTAGAGACATTCCTCAAACAAATTTAGACTTTCTCCTCTATTTTTAACAATCAAATAAAGAAACCAAGTTATACTATCAGCAAGACTTACATTGAAATCTAGAGATGGCTTTAGTTAATGTTTCCAGACTGGGTGATGGTAAAAGTTTGACTCATTCAACAAACATTCACTAAGTGCCTACTGGGTACCAGGCACTGTGATAGATGCTGAGGATATAAAAATTAAGGAGACAGAATTCCATCCCTCAAGGACTTCAAACTCTAGTAGCATAATTAATCTCTCAAAATGCATTGCCTAGCCTCCCATTTATCTATAATGTCTTGTTTCTCCTGTCAATTGCTATATCACCTCTTTCTTTGCCAGAAAGTATTATGTTAATCAATCTCAACCCTTTATCTTCAGCCCTGTCTTTTTTCCCAGAGATCCAGACTCACATATCCTGCTGTTCACTCCACATTACCTTAAGTCAGAAGTTCCAAAACAAAACTCATCACTGTCTCCCTTCTCTCTTCTCAAAAAGCAAACTCACTTGCTCCTCTTTTTGTGTTCCTAATATCAGGTCACCACACTGCCATCCTGGGAATCCTCCTCCCCTGCCCTTCTCATCCCCATACGCCATGCTATTAAATAAGTTTCATATCCCTTCCTCAACACCACCCACCATATTATCCTGCTTCTTAGCTGACAGATTCATAGCTCTTAAAATCCCCTTTATTACTCACTGCATCCAGTTTACAAATCTGCCCTACAGAACCCAAATTCCATAAGGAAATCTGACCACATCACTTCCTAGCTTAAACCCTGGTTAAGGTTTTAATCTCTGCCCCATGATAAAAATTCAAGGTTCTTAGAATGGAAAAGAAAAGAAAAGAAAAAAAAAAGTTATTCCATGACCTGGCTTGTCTGCCTCATTCAGCCTCATCTCCTGCACTCTCCTTGCATTTAATGCTGAATTGAGGCTATCTGCAACTCTCTCTCTCTAGATAGCCTTTCCCATCTTTCCTCACACTTCAAAGCCCCATCCAGGCATTAATTTTCTCCTAAGAAACTTCCACAGCCTCTCCCTTGGGTTTTCTAAGTATGCCTCATAGATGAATAACTCTATCTAAATAGATACAGAGCTGCATCTTATGGGTGCATATTTACCATGATATACTGGAAATATCTATGTCTCCATTTTGAGGGAAGGGAGTAGGAGACATCTCTCTCTCTCTTTAATATATAAGTATAAATATTAGAGAGAGAGATGACAATATAGATATAGATATAGATGGAGATATAGATTAGATATAGATATAGATATAGATATAGATAGGGATAGGGATAGGGATAGGGATAGAGATAGAGATAGAGATAGAGATAGAGATAGAGATAGAGATAGAGATAGAGATAGAGATACAGATAGAGATACAGATACAGATAGAGATAGAGATACAGATAGAGATAGAGATGATACAGATATGTAGATATAGATATATATAGATATAGATATATAGATACATCTTTTCCCAAGAAGGGCACAGTTCCTGACACATAATGTACAAAAAGGTATTTGTAGTGCTCAATTACTTACAGTAAATATTGTATTTTATTATAAATTAGAAGTTTTAAGTAACTTTACTGTTGAAGCAAATCCAAAACAGCTTCAGCAAAAACTCCTGTTACGCCCTTGTTATTATTCCAGTGTCATTTCAGCCTGATAAAAACTTAGGTTCTAGATATCTTTCTGAATTGTGATTTCCTGTCTTACCTTTTAAATACTTGACTGAAAGGTATTTAACGCCTCTCCCTAAAAGTTCAGTGGCAACATAGTAAATTACGATCGTATATAGAAAATACTTTGGTTAATTCCTCCATACTCATAGGATAAATAATCTCTAAAACCCTCAAGAATCCAGTAATTCTGCTAATTCAACAATAACAACAACAACAAAAAATTACAACCAAAAATGTTCCACTTCTTCTCTACATTCAAATTTTACCCAAATCTTACTTTTACCCCCAGCTACACAGTAAACAAAGACATCGCTCTGCTAAGAACTTGATTAGTACCCAATAAATGCTTAAGGTGATTTTCTCATAAGGAACCCTAAGAAATCCAGACATTAACCTACCCATCTAACCTATCCTGAAAATTATTTCAATATAATGATTATACTTTTACTTTTTCCATACAATAAAAATACTTAAGCATGTTTGAAGAGTCTCTTAAATTTTAAAAAATTTCGCCGAAACCGGCTTGGCTCGGTGGATAGAGCGTCGGCCTGCGGACTAGGGGGTCCCAGGTTCGATTCCGGTCAAGGGCATGTACCTGGGTTGCGGGCACATCCCCAGTGGGAGGTGTACAGGAGGCAGCTGATCGATGTTTCTCTCTCATCGATGTTTCTAACTCTCTATCTCTCTCCCTTCCTCTCTGTAAAAAATCAATAAAATATATTTAAAAAAAAAAAAAAAATTTTTAAAAAATTTCAATTTCTAAGAAGTCTCTATTATCAGAAGCCTACTGGTAAAGTTATTAGGAGCCTAAAAGAAAATAATAGTAGTGAGTGATGCTAACAAAAATGTGAAGTAAAGTACTCCAAAAGCAGCAAATAAACTGGCAAATTTTGTTAGAATCAACTTTTTGCAGAACTCTAGAAACTTACACTTTACAGTGAGCAGCCAAAACTTAATCAACATGCTCTCACTTATATGTGGAATTAAATGAACAAAATAAACTGACAAACAAAATAGATCCAGAGACACTGAAGCATGCAACAGACTGACATATTTCAGAGGGAAGAGGTAGGGAAGGGGATTGGGAAGAGATTAACCAAAGAATTTATATGCATATATGCATAACCAATGAACAGACAATAGTGAGGTGAAGGCTTAGGGAGGGGGCAGAAATGAGGTGAAGGAGTCAATGGGAGAAAAAGGGGGAAATACTTTCAACAATAAAGGTAAATTTTTAAAAATATGAATCTTAGTATAATTGTTATTATTCTCCCTCCCCCTCCCCCTCTCCCTCTTCCTCTCCCTTCCTCTCTTTCTAAAAATCAATGAAAATATTTTTAAAAAACACACACTAGCTGATCACTAAATAAGTTAACAGAACAGAGATTTCAATAATCACACATGACAAAGAATACAGACTTTAGAAAATTAGTTCAGATAATTCACTAAACAAACAACTACTACTAGAGTATGCAGCAACAACAAACACTAGAGATGGTGACAAATCTGATTTCCAGAGTCACCACATTGTAATACTCAAAAAAATCCATTTCTCAACCAAAAATTATGAAGTATGCAAAGAAATAAAGTATGGAAATTAATAACACAAGAAAAGTGGAAATTAAGAAAAACTTTCCCTGATGAATCTTAGACATGAGATTTACCACAGAAAGACTTTAAATCAATTCTTTTATTTTAAATATTCTTAATAAGTTAAAGAAAACCATGAACAAAGAACCAAAGGAAACCATGAGAATGATGTTTTCCAAAAAAAGAAAATATAAGTAAAGAGATATAAAGTATAAAAAGGAAACAAATAGAAATTTTTGAGTTAATACATTCAAGTGCTGAAAAGAAAAACAAAACTGTCAACCACGAATTCTATATCCAACAAAAATATGCTTCAAAAATGAAGAAAAATTAAGCCACTGCAAGACAAACAATAACAAAGAGTGCCCATTACTACTAGACCTTCCTTAGAAGAAATATTAAATGAAATCCTTTACCCTGAAATTAAGGACACTAAACAGTAACTCAAATCTACATGAGGAAACAAAGATCACTAAAGTAAAGACATAAAGGTAAATATAAAAGTCAGTATTAATGTATTTTTGTTGTGTAACTCCTCTTTTACCCCTATATAAAGGAGAAGGACATCAAATATTATACTAGAGAAGTACTATCTAACACACATAAAAAAGGGAGGAGACTAATGCAGAAACTGTGAAACAACATAGATACAATTTATACTAATAATAGAGGAATATGCAAATTGTCCGGGACGCTGTCATAGTAACAGTAACGACCAGCAGGCTGCCTGGGGCAACAAGGCCGGCAGGGGGGTTAGTGAGGGACTACCAAATGACTGAACAGCAGGTTGTGTGAGGCGACCAGGCCAGCAGGGGGGTTAGTGAGGGATGACCAAACGACTGAACAGCAGGCTGCATGGGGCAACCAGGCTGGCAGGGGGGTTAGTGAGGGACAACCAAACGACTGAACAGCAGGCTGTGTGGGGCAACCAGGCTGGTGGGGGGGGAGGGGGGGCGGGCAATTAGGGGCAATAAGGCAAGCAGGCAGGTGAGCAGTTAGGAACCAGTGGTCCCGGATTGTGAGAGAGGGATGTCCCAAATTGGAGAGGGTGCAGGCTGCACTGAGGGAACCTCCCCCGACCCCCGTCCCCGCCGTGCATGAATTTTGTGCACCAGGCCTCTAGCACATATATAAGAAAGGGTAAAGTCCTTCACTACCACTTGATTAAACTCTCCAATTAAAAGTTGGAGATTGGTAGAATGGATTTAAAAACATGATTCAACTGCATGCTCTCTACAAGAGACTTATCTTAGATACAGATGGGTTGAAAGTAAAGGGATAGAAAAAATATTCCATGCAAATAATAAGCAAAAGAGAGATGCAGTGGCTATAGCAGTATCATACAAAATAGACTTTAAGACAAAAAGGTTTACAGGAGAAACCAAGATGGCGGCATAGGTAAACACCGGAGTTTGCTGCCTCGAACAACCACTTCAAAAATACAACTAAAAGACGGAACGGACATCATCCAGAACCACAGGAAGACTGGCTGAGTGGATGTTCTACAACTAGGAGGAAAGAGAAAAGCATACCGAGGCTCAGAGGAGGCGCAGTGCTGAAGTAAAATACTAAGGTTCGGAGTGCATGCGGAGCGGGCTGGCTGCTGAGGGCACGGTTGTCATTTTCAATCGGGAGGGAGTCTCAGGCTCTGAGCTCCAGTTCTGAGCGAGTCTCTAGGGACCCAGACTCATACAGGAGAAGCGGGACTGTCTGGCATCGCTCAGAACCCTAGGGCAGCTTTCTCTCCGTGGGGCTTGCAGCGATTACTGAGACACTGAGAAGCAGAGCCTCTGAAGGCAAGACTGAGAGCAGCCATAATTGCTAACCCCGCCCTGTTGATCCCGTGGGATCCGCCCCGCCCAAGCCCTGCAGGGAGACTTTTGCTGGATAGCCTCAGGCAAAGGCTAGATTAGCACCTCCCTAGAGATCCAGGGGCCAGGAAGCCCAGAGGTCAAAGTGGGACCATCCAGTTTGCAGCTCCGTGGAACCATAAAAGACACACTCAGGGGGCAGACTCAGTGAGCACCAAAGCCCCATCGAAGCAAGTCTAGCCCCAGAGGGGTGTCTCCAGCACAGAAGTTCTCCCACTGCAGACACAGCTCATTCTCACAGCCAATTGGCCTGGAGGTCAATTCCTCACAGTGATAACTACAACAATCAAGGCTTAACTACAACAAGACTGTGCACAAAGCCCACAAGGGGGTGCACCAAGAGTGTCTACCTCAGGTAATTGGGACACTTAGTACAGAAAGGCACTCTATCGACACAGCGAAGCATAAAAAATGCCGAGACAAAGAAACAGGACACAAACGGCAGAATTGGAGGAAAGCAAACTGTTGGATATAGAGTTCAAAATCACACTTTTAAGGTCTTTAAAGAACTGTCTAGAAGCCACTGATAAATTTAATAAGGCCCTCGAAAAGACTGGTGAGACTGCTGATAAATGCAGTGAGATCTTCAAGAAGACTGGGGAGACCGCCGATAAATGTAGTGAGATCCTCAAGAAATCTAATGAGACCCTCGATGTTGTGATAAAGGACCAACTAGAAATTAAGCATACACTGACTGAAATAAAGAACATTATACAGACTCCCAACAGCAGACCAGAGGAGCACAAGAATTAAGTCAAAGATTTGAAATACGAAGAAGCAAAAAACACCCAACTGGAAAAGCAAAATGAAAAAAGAATCCAAAAATACGAAGATAGTGTAAGGAGCCTCTGGGACAGCTTCAAGCGTACCAACATCCGAATTATAGGGGTGCCAGAAGATGAGAGAGAGCAAGATATTGAAAACCTATTTGAAGAAATAATGGCAGAAAACTTCCCCTACCTGGTGAAAGGAATAGACTTACAAGTCCAGGAAGCGCAGAGAACCCCAAACAAAAGGAACCCAAAGAGGACCACACCAAGACACATCATAATTAAAATGCCAAGAGCAAAAGACAAAGAGAGAATCCTAAAAGCAGCAAGAGAAAGAAAATCAGTTACCTACAAGGGAATACCCATAAGACTGTCAGCTGATTTCTCAACAGAAACTTTGCAGGCCAGAAGGGAGTGGCAAGAAATATTCAAAGTGATGAATACCAAGAACCTACAACCAAGACTACTTTATCCAGCAAAGCTATCATTCAGAAGTGAAGGCCAGATAAAGAGCTTCACAGATAAGAAAAAGCTAAAGGAGTTCATCACCACCAAACCAGTATTATATGAAATGCTGAAAGGTATCCTTTAAGAAGAGGAAGAAAAAGAAAAAGGTAAAGATACAAATTATGAACAAATACACATCTATCAACAAGTGAATCTAAAAATCAAGTGAATAAATAATCTGATGAACAGTATGAACTGGTGATTGTAATAGAATCAGGGACACAGAATGGGAATGGACTGACTATTCTTGGGGCAGGGGAAAGGGGTGTGGGGGTGAGTGAAGAGATTAGCAATAATCGTGCACCTATGGATGAGGACAGTGGGTGGGGAGTGAGGGCGGAGGGTGGGGTGGGAACTGGGTGGAGGGGAGTTATGGTGGGAAAAAAGAGTAACTAATGTAATAATCTGAACAATAAAGATTTAATTATTAAAAAAAAAAGTAAAACATCAACAAAAAAAAAGGTTTTCAAAAGACAAAGAAAGATATAAAATTATAAAAGGGTCAATCCACCAAGAAGATATAACAATTTCTATATACACATGCATTTAACCACAGAATCACAAAATACATGAAGCAAAAACTGACAAAATTGAAGGGAGAAATAGTTGAACAATAATAGTCAGACTTCAAAATCTCACTTCATTAACAGATTAAACAACTACACAAAAGATATCCAAGGAACTTGAAGACTTGAACAATACTGTAAGTTAACCAGACATAACAGATATATATAGCATATTCTACCCAACAACAGCAGAATACACATTCTCATTTTAAATGCTCTGTAACATTTACCAAGACAGACCATTTTCTGGACCACATAACAAACTTTAATAAATTTAAAAGAATTTAAATCAAAGTATATATTCAAACCATACAGAATTACATCAGAACTCAATAGTAAAAAGATATGTAAAAAATGCCCAAATATTTTGGAAATTAAAATAATGAATAGATCAAAGGAGAAATCACAGGGAAATTAGAAAATACTTTTAGAGAAAAAAACATAGCAAAACTTATAGATGCAATGAAAATAGTGCTCATGTGGAAATTTATAGCCGTAAATGCCTACATTAAAGACCAAAACCAAAGCCAACGCAAAGGCTTTAAAGGCAAAGAAAGCAATGCTGATATGCGTCCATAGCCACACAAAAAAAGAGAAGACCCCCATGTCACCCACCTTCAATGGACCAAGACACTGCAGCTCCAAAGGCAGCCCAAATATCCTTGGAAGACCACCCCAAAATAAATGAGTTTGACCACCATGCCATCATCAAGTTCCCCTTGACTACCGAATCAACCATGAAGAAGACAGAAAACAACAATATGCTTGTGAAAACAACAATATGCTTGTGTTCACTGTGGATGTCAAGGCCAACAAGCATCAAATAAAACAGACTGTGAAGAAGCTCTATAACACTGATGAAGCCAGTAAACTACTAGTAAAATAAAGCAAACAAAAAAGGACATAAATTATTGGAGCACAGACAAAGGAAATAGAGAAGAGAAAACCAATACAGCAAATCAAGAAAACCAAATGTGGTTCCTTTGAAAGATCAACAAAATTGACAAACCTCAACTAGATTTACTAAGAAAAAAAATATTAATAAGTTACTAAAATCAGGACTAAAAATGGTGACATACAACTGATCTTATAGAAATAAAAACAATTATAAGAAAATGAACAATTGCTTGTTCACTTTCCAGATGAAATTTGTCTATTTCATCTAGATAAGCTAGATGAAATAGACCAATTTCTGGAAAAAATGCAAGCTACCAAAACTGACTCAAAAAAGAAACAGAAAATTTAAATAGGTAAACTGTGCTAAAGAGTTTGGAAGTAAACACAACCATTTTCACTGTCCCATAAAAGAGCCTGGACAGCCCTAGCCGGTTTGGCTCAGTGGATAGAGCGTCGGCCTGCGGACTCAAGGGTCCCAGGTTCGATTCCGGTCAAGGGCATGTACCTTGGTTGCGGGCACATCCCCAGTAGGGAGTGTGCAGGAGGCAGCTGATCGATGTTTCTCTCTCATTGATATTTCTAACTCTCTATCTCTCTCCCTTCCTCTCTGTAAAAAATCAATAAAATATTTTTTTTTTAAAAAGAGCCTGGACACTCCTCCTTCTGTACTACTCTTAGTTTCTCTAAGACAGCAAAATGCTACTACTACAAGCCATGGGCAAACTACAGCCTGCGGGCCGGATCCGGCCCGTTTGAAATGAATAAAACTAAAAAAAAAAAAAAAAAGACCGTACCCTTTTATGTAATGATGTTTACTTTGAATTTATATTAGTTCACACAAACACTCCATCATGCTTTTGTTCCGGCTCTCCGGTCCAGTTTAAGAACCCATTGTGGCCCTCGAGTCAAAAAGTTTGCCCACCCCTGTACTAGACAGTCCAAAATGACCAGAAAAATAAACTGTGAACTTTGGCATGTCTACGTAACAACATTCTGCACCAACCTGAGACTTTCAGAGAAACCCTCTGGGCCACTTCCTTGTGATCCATTCATTCTCACCCAAACTTTGTATAAAAGAGACTTAGCTCAATAATCAATTAAACTTTCCTAAATTTTTACTTCAAGCTTTAAAAGTAATTGATAATTTAAAAACCACTATATAAATAGAAAATTCCAAAGACATAAATCAAAATAATTATTAAATTTTAAGGGAAAAGCCATAAAGAAAAAGTAAATCTCCAGTGGCTATAGTCCAAAGCTGCAGACATCTTTCTTTCCATATGATACAAAAAAAACAAAAGATGAACTATAGTGAGAGAACTGTATGATTACAACTGTCCTGTTGCAATCAATCTTTATTATATTTAAAATATATATTTTTCCATTCTCATAAGGAAAGGATAACATATATATACTAGAGGCCCGGTGCACAAAAATTTGTGCACTCGGGGGAGGGGTGTCCCTTAGCCGAGCCTGTGCCCTCTCGCAGTCTGGGACCCCTCGGGGGAGGACCACCTGCTGGCTTAGGCCCGCTCCCCAGGGGATTGGGCCTAAGCTGGCAGTCAGACATACCTCTGGCAGCCCGGCAGCCCTCGGGGGATGTCCACTTTCCAGCAGGGAGCAGACCTAAGCTGCAGTCGGACATCCAAGGCGCTGCTGAGGAGGCAGGAGAGGCTCCCACCACCACCGCTGTACTGGCAACCATCAGCCTGGCTTGTGGATGAGCAGAGCTCCCCCTGTGGGAGTGCACTGATCACCAGGGGGCAGCTCCTGCATTGAGCGTCTGCCCCCTGGTGGTCAGTGAGTGTCATAGTGACCAGTCATTCCCAGTCGTTCTGCTGTTAGGGTCAGTTTGCATATTACCCTTTTATTATATAGGATAGAGGCCTGGTGCACGGGTGAGGGCTGGCTGGTTTGCCCTGAAGGGTGTCCCGGATCAGGGTGGGGGTCCCACTGGGGTGCCTGGCCAGCCTGGGTGAGGGGCTGATGGCTGTTTGCAGCTGGTCACACCCGCTTCAGGGTGGGGGTCCCCACTGGGGTGCCTGGCCAGTCTGTGTGAGGGGCTGATGGCTGTTTGCAGCTGGTCACACCCGCTTCAGGGTGGGGGTCCCCACTGGGGTGCCTGGCCAGCCTGGTTGAGGGGCTGATGGCTGTTTTCAGGCTGGTCACACCCCCTTCAGGGTGGGGGTCCCCACTGGGGTGCCTGGCCAGTCTGTGTGAGGGGCTGAGGGCCATTTTCAGGCTGGCCACGCCCATCGGCAACGGAAGCTCCCAGCCTCTCCTTTTTTTCCCTTTTTTTTTTTATTCTGGGATTTGTTTACCTTCTATAACTGAAACTTTGTTGCCTTCAGTGGAGCCAAGAGCCGGCTCCTGCTCGCTCCAGCTCCGTGGCCACAGCCAGCTGAAAGCAGGTATCTGGGGTTTATCTACCTTCTATAATTGCAACTTTGTTGCTTTTGAGTGGAGCTGAGAGCCGGCGGCAGGCTGGCTTCCTCCATCACTGGAGCAAGCAAGCCTCCTGCTCGCTCCAGCTCCGTGGCTGCCGGCCGCCATCTTGGTTGGGTTAATTTGCATGCCGTTGCTCTGATTGGCTGGTGGGCGTGGCTTAAGACATAGCGAATGTATGGTCAATTTGCATGTTTGTCTTTTATTAGATTAGATATTACTGATGATAGCTTTTCTCTGGTGTTAATATTCATTGCCTAAGATAGCTGCTATTCAACACATTTTTCTTCTAGCTGGGAAAAAGAACAAACAATTGGATGTCAAAAGTAACAATAACCATACAAAAAGGTATGCCATATATATACATGACATAATTGATTTCTCCTACCCATGGTACAAAAAATATCTAACTAAAAATGTCTCTTTTCCTACAAATCTAAATTTCAGATTTCCAGCACATGAGTTTGCTGTGACCATATTTAAACTATACTGACTGTGTAAACTTTTTAAAATGAGAGATTAGAGGGGGAGAAATCATAATTTCAAACAACTATTATTTTAAAAATAGCTTTTAGAATATTAGATGTTTTTTCCAAATGCTTTAGCGATATAAAATAATGTGAGTCATTTTCAATATAAAAGAATATGGAGGCCCAATGTTTCCATAATGTTAAAATATATTAAATATTAGTTTGTTACTATTTATTAAATATTTCCTTAAGTTATACTATATAATAAATTTGATTGACAATATTATTCTAAATATGATTCATTCATAAATTCCATATATCTTAAAAGTACTAGGTATTTATGTTTTCAACAAATTGTCAATTAGACAATAACAGAAACACATACATAACATTTCTCTATTTTTAAAATAGTGAAATAGTGAATACATCATCTCTGAATTTGAAGTGCTAATAAAATACACAGCTAGTTAATATATTGTTTTTAGTAATAACATAGTATCTTTGTAGTGCTGCTCATCATTGCAAATGAAAAGTCAATTTACCATATAGAAGTAATCGAATTTAAGAATGTAACATTATTAAATATATTAAATTTCTACTTTAAAAAACATTCCTGTAAGAACATAAATTACAACTTGGAAAACATTACTGCCTAGCTAAGATATATGAGTATTGCCAAATACAATACATTATGTCTCTGTCTATATATACATGTATAGGATAGTAGGTTTAAGAGTGGTGAGAGGTTAGACAGTGTGGTCAAACATTTTATGATTATGAGACATGTAAGAATCTTAATGACCTCTGGTTCATTCAGCAAAGACCACAAATAATTCAAGTGCAATTATATCAGTTTGGGGAAACCGCTATTTTCATAGTTTTATCATGTTCACGACATGAATTCTGAAAAAGTTATGCAATGTAGCACTGTATAATACAAATTTTCAGTCATTTGAAAGGACCTTTTGCTCACTTATTTTTAAAGAAAGTACAAGATGAATTAAAGTGGTCTGCACTTAATAAAAATAATGATTAGGAGAACTGTGTCATAATACAAGTTGAACAATATTTAAGAAAAATTACAATACCTTATGAAGCATATTTTCTACTGTTCTCATATGACTGGCAACACAATCTTTGTCTCTAGAAAGAAACAAAGATTAGGTGTTAGTAAAACCCATACCTTACTACAAATGTTATACATTTTTAACATAAGTTGCTATTGTTGAAAAATAAAGGTTAGTTATCATTGTACTCCTCTAAAAGCATAAAACCTAACTATACTCACTGGTATATCTCCACAGTTAAATCTTTTTTCCCCCATATTTAACTCTTACCTTCAATCATATTGCCTATCATAGATTAGAGGAGGGGAAAAAATCTTATGGGCATCTTCAAAGTTAAAGAAGTGAAAAGAAAAGAAAAATAAAATCATGGTTATTTAATGAATTAAAATGTACTGAAAAGGCTAAACTTTTACTCTTTTTATTTATAATAAAAAAATTTTAAATATTAGTGGGAGGGATATATTATAAATGGCCATACTATGCAAAATAATATTTTCCTTCTGTAGTCTTTTTGTGCTATAATAAATGCACAAAAACTGTCTATGACCTTGACTAGAACTAGGCAAAGTTACTAATTTCTTCTACTGGCTTTACATATTGAATTTGGCCTTAATAATTAAGTAAGAAGTTTGGATGAAAATGCTAAAGACAAAAATGTAATGTTAAATTATAGACTGAAAACCGGAAGCAATCAATGTATTAGCTCTTCAAATTTCACAGACAAGCCAAATTCTTGAATTAGCAGCAATGTTTTGATATAATATGAATCTGAAGGTTTTATAACCTTGTTTTCCTTAATCTCCGAATTTTCAGAACTATAAAGCACACTAGAAATCACCTTCTCATTTGGCCTGAGGAAACTTACCACTGAACAATGGAAACAAAAACCCGATTTAGTCAAATTTATATTTTTTTTCTATGACAATGTATACACCTAATACAGTGATGCAATGTTATACAGCTTTATATTTTTCAAACATGCCACATTATGGCCTTGGTAAACTGATTTTTTCATTATGTATGAGCAATTTCCCAAGCTCACTGGCAAAGCTGTGGATATCCTAAGATTGCAGATTCTCCATCCTATGATTTAGTTCACAGACTATATTCATATTTCATGATAAACATTTAACAAGAGAGTTTGTTTCAAAAAATGTTTAATTAATATAAACATTTTTGTAAGTATAGGAATCCAGAATTCCAAATTTAGAAAACACTTATTTTATTAAAATTAGACGTTTCTTTAATCCATAAATAGATTTTCTTTAAGCCATGCTGTTGTACAAAGGACTGTCTTAAAGTACTCCATGTAATTTAATGTGGGGAACAAATAAAAATGCCCAAGAGAACTGTTCAATTTGAACTTCATGGTGTATGTCAGCTTGATTACCTGGTAAAAGAAAAACACTCCCATCACATTTACATAGTTGCTCTCTCTGAAAACTGTATATTTTTTCTATTTAACATATCAGAATAGACAGCTATAAAATTAAATGACTTTTCAATGATCAATATGTTTTTAGTGCACTTAGAAAGATGCTATGATATACATGTTGATTGTATACTAACATTTTTATGGAAATATTACTTGCAATATTAGTATATTATAATATATGTAGAGCAAAATTTGGAAATAAGTGGGACAAGAAGGGGTTAGGAATATGTAATAGAAGAAACTCTGCAAAACTTTTAAATAAAGAGACTTACATTTCTTATTAATAAAAGCATGGTTCCAAACATACAACATTTCAACAGAGCCCCAAATACACCTCATTAGATGTTATATAGACACTTATACTTTTCTGAAGTTTCTCAATAAAGTATACATTTAGAATGTTGAGTGAAGAGTTTTCTTTTCTGGGGATATATCAGAGAATTTCAAAGAGAGACAGCTGTACTTTTGTTTTCTAACACTGTATTATCCAGGGCTAAAACCCGGAGCATGAAAGTAAGAATTGATCTTTTGTCTGTTTTAAGTGATCTCCCCAAGGTCCAAATGCTCACTTGGCTGCCATGCGGAGGGCGCTCTCAGCATCGTGGATGTTCTCCTCCAGTCGACGCTTGTCCTGCTCCAGCTGGGTAAGATGTCTATTGAGCTGACGCAGAGATTGATCTTTTCTTCTCAGCTCCATCTTTGCCTCGGAGAGACTCTGCAAGCAGACAGAAAACAGAGTTACTTGTCAGCCCTGATAATTAACTTCAATTTATGCCATAGGCTATTAAACAAAGAAGAGTACAGACTGACTGAGAAGTAGACTTGGGTCATTACACATCAAGGCTTAACAAATTTTCTGCAAAAATTTTACATACTTACTAATTAGAAATGATAGAACCAATAAGATTTTGAAAAATGTTTAGCTACAAAACACAACTCTATTTTATTTTTTAAAATACTGCAAAGCAAATACATTTTATCCTTACTAAAAAAGATCTGCTTATAAAAACCTCAAGTTGCATTTTCTTTTAATGATGAAAAATAAAGAGGGGGGGGGCGCACATGAAATTTAGAGTCTATTTAAAACCAGAACTATCATATGTCCAAAGTATGCATATGATTGAGGGGAAGGGAGATTATGATACCTAGAAGAGAAAAGGGAACCCAGTATTTAAAAATACCATTACTGTCTTTCCAAATCTATCTACAACAGTTGCTATAGACATGTCAGTGGACAAACTGAACTCCAAAATACAATTCACTTACTTCCTATAAGTAACTCTCATGTTCAGAATAGCAACACAATGTGATCAACATGTTTCAACAGAGAAAGGTATAAGTAATACTTGCAGTTGGAATTATTTATATTCCATAAATATTCTAAAAGTCGCAGAAGTATAAAATCTGTTCATTGCTATTTGCTATTTGCTTTAATCTGAAATATTCTCTTAGCATAAAAATTTCAAGATGCAAGAATACAACTTTATCTTGACTTTAGGGCTAGAAGTTTTAGAATGAGAAACTCGCAATTTAAAGGAGCACTTTCTAGAGCTCATTTAAATTCTAGGATGTAAAATAGTATAGGTACCAGAGTAACCCTTAGCACTAAAAATCTGCTCACTCCTTTGCCTGTGAAATTTCAAAAATATAAGCTTATCAAACAGTTTTTCATTTAAATTTGTTGGACAATGAGCTGAATAACTGACTGCATACCCATAATTTTTTTTTTCTTCTTGCTCAGTCACAACTATGCTTCAAATATTCAGTAAAGAATAACCAAAATGAGTGGGAGGGCCAGAGAGAGTTGGGGGGCAGGAGGGAGGGGAGTAAGAGATCAACCGAAGGACTTGTATGCATGCATATAAGCATAACTAATGGACATAAGACACTGGGGGGTAAGGGAGGGTAGGGGTTTGTCAAGGGCGGGGGGGAAAAAAGGACACTTATGTAATACCCTTTGTAATACTTTAAGCGAAAAATAAAAAAAATAATAATAATAATTAAAAAAAAAAAAGAATAACCAAAATGCAATAATTTCATGTTTGAAACTCTCCTAATAATATTCTTTTAGTGCGTTCACAATAGGTAGTATACAAAACTCAAGCTGGAGCTCACACAATGAATTCACTCTAAATATTAGTGAATGAAAGCAATCATCCAACAAATCAGGTATTTTAAAATGTTGAATTTTTAAATTTAGCATTTCACATTTCAAATAGTCAAGTTGCTATCAGACAAATATGTAAAAAATTAAAAATAAGTAAACTGTGATTACTTATTAAATATTATAACTTACTTTAAATCTTTAGTATAACAGATCTTTAAGACCATCCTACTATAGAAATAGTCAGATTCAAACCAACTTCAAAAAGACAAGAAACATATTTTAAAACCCATAAGAAAACCTATTTATTTTGTGCCAAAGTTAAGATATTTAAAGGCAATGAAGCATCATGTGATTTCTTCATTAAAAATAATAATAATAAAACCCATATTTGAGTCATTTTAAAGCCAGTATTTCTGACATATCTCAGATTTTAAAAATGGCATTTTTCAGGTATGAAGATAGAACTAATGATCCACCACCAGTCATTTACACATAAAGCTTGATTTCTTTTTCCAACAGAAATAATAGATTTGTGCAAATCCTTTCAAATTCTTTTGCTCAGTAACTCATGCTAGAGGTGTGTATTTGTGAGGGGTATTCAGGACATTGTCTCCAACCTTGTACATAATAGAAGCTCGCTGGTCCAATCTGAGTGAACCCATGACTTTGGAATCATTATAAAACCACACTTGACTTTTCAACAATCCTAGGATACCCTTTCAAAGAAGATATAACTCATAAAATTAAAATTTCTACTACATGTCTCAATCTTCTTTCATTTTCCTCTTTAGGGACAATGGCAGGGAGTTGCCAATCTCTCCTAAAGCTCACTTTCAGGGGCATAGCTGAAGAGCCTATTCCAAGACTGAAATTACAGAAAATGAACAGAAAGTGGTATAAACAAACAGAGACCATACTTCCTTAGTGTGAAAATGAAGAGATAAAAGTTGTTTTTAATCATTATGCTTTTTATCAAATACACACAGAATTCTCATTTTAAAGAGTTGAGGGACATCACAATGGAAGCTATTCACATCAATGGGTCCATAGAGATATAAGCAAAACACCAAGACATAAAAAATTATTCAATAATGTCTTTTCTCTAATACTCACCTTTCTTGTTTTTGATGACAAAGTAGTTCTTTTAAAATCCTAACACTGAGTATTCAAGAAAGAAAAATATATTTACATTTGTGTGCATGTATGTATCACACATATGTACCTAAATCGTATATAATGCCTGTTTTATATACATACAGTTTTTAATTCAGCTTTTCTCCTGTTCAGATTTACCTAATTAAAACCTATGATAAACTTTATGGACTCTAATATTTCCAACTGAATGACTGAAACCAAGAGGGTGTGCCTCTAGGCAGCAAGGCAACAATGATAAGCAGCAGGTTAGCCACTAATTTCTCAACCAGGGTAGATTGTGAAAGTGTGATGTTCTGATATCCAAGAAACTGTTCAGGAGAGAATAGGATAAATCAAGTTTAATAACTCTGCTCCTAATTGTTCCCCCAATGCTCAACTCTAATTACTTGGAGAACTCTCCTGACTGTCACCTGATATTAAGTTGTTGGAGGCTGAGCCTGGAACAGCGAGATAATCAATAAACATTTAGTGGGGAGAAGAATGAAGATCCTGTTAAGCAGTGGGAACCTGCAGCACCCAAAGCCCTTCTGCTCATGAGAAAACCTGTGGGACAGCCATAGTGATTGCAAAGCAATAATCCAAAGCACTGTTTTCAGGCCTTGAGGCCTTTAGGCAACAGTACATTTGAGGAAAAAAGGTTAACACGGTCACCCTAATTACAGCCCACTTTCACATACTTCATATACAAGCGAAGACAAGCCAATTAGGTAGAAAGGAAGATAAGGGAAGTTTTATTTGTATACTAATTAAACCCCTGATGAAATTAAAGGAAAAACATACAGCTCTGTAATTGTGTCTGAGAAAGGTCACTTCAGGTTCAGTTATCAGAACAGCACAGCCTTGAGATATTTCACTTAATCCACAATACAGCCCTCATTTTGTACTCAGGTCTTAATATTTACCAAAAAAAAGGAATTCAAAGCCTGATACTGCATTTATCTTTAAACTGTGTTGTGAACAACTTTAGCTGTGAGAAAGTTAATGCGAAATAGGATAACAAGAGTTTTTTTAAAAGACAAAGGAATAGTCCAACTATATAAAAACCAATGCCACAATATTATTTATTTAAGATTCCAAGTTTTCACTTTAAATCCAAAATGTTTTAAAGTAAATTTTTAAAACAAAATCCCAAACTGACTGCATTTCAAAAGCTGTTCTGCAACATACTTATTGTATTTCTTTTTAGATAATGATGTTGTTGCTCACCTTCATGTATACCTCTCATGATCCAGGGAGAAAAAGCCAAAGCTCTCACTAAACTCTTATTATAAAAAGGTATTTTTACACCTGGTTGTTTTCCTAAGATGGCCATGAAAAGCCACTTACTACAAATGAAAGCTGGCAGGAAAAGTATGGATGACAAGGAAGTACAGCCAGGCACTGCTTAACGACAGGGATACCTTTTGAGAAATGTGTCATTGGGTGATCTTGCTGTCGTGTGAACATCAGAGAGTGCAGTTACACACACGTAGGTGGTACAGCCTACTACACACCTAGGCAATATGATATAGCCTACTGCTCCTAGGCTCCCAGCCTGTGTAGCATGTTACTATACTACAACTGTAACACAAGGGTAAGTATTTGTATATCTAAACACAGAAAAAGTACAGTAAAAATAGGGTATAAAACGTATAAAAACGGTACACCCATACAGGGCACTTACCATGAATACAACTTGTAAGACAGGAAGTTGCTCTAGGTGAGTCGGTGAGTGAGTGGTGAGGGAATGTGATGACCTGGGACATCACTGTGCACTACTGCAGACTTCATAAACATTGTACACTGAGTCTACACTAAAGTTATAAAACAACATGAGATCAAATAAAGCACAAGAGAAAATGGCGCACCATCAAGAGACACGGTAAGCACCAGATGTGTAGCTGCTGACAGGGTAACACAACATACTGTTTAACAGCACACTTTTTTACAAGTAGAAAGCGTACACTCTAAAATAACAATTAGAAGTATGGAATAGTAAATACCAAAAAAGTATGGTATCGTAAATTGTGATAAAGTGTATAAACCAGTAACAGTCATTTATAATCATTATCAAGTATTGTACACTATATATAATCGTATTACTATACTTTTATACGACTGGCAGTGCAGGTTCGTTACACTAGCATCACCACAGACATGCGTGTAATGTGTTGCACTACAACATCATGATGGCTACCACGTCACTAAGCGATAGAAATTTTTCGGCTCAATTATGACCTTATGGGACCACCATCACACATGCAGTCAGTCCACTGTTGACTGAAAGGTTGTCTACGTGCTGCATGACTGTAGTTAAGTGTAGAGAAAGCTTAGAGACAGAATACATGGTAGAGGTGAAAGTCTAAAGATCCACACATTGCCCTGGCTGGGTAGCTCAGTTGGCTAGTGTCGTCCTGACACACGAAGGTTGCAGATCCCATCTCCATTTGTTGTGGAACAACAAATCGATCTTTTTCTCTCTCCCCATCCTCCTCTCAGTCTCTCTCTCTCTCTCTCTCTCTCCCTCTCTCTCCCTCTCTCTCTCTCTCAAAAATCAATAAATAAAATATTTTTAAAAGACCCAGACATTTTGAAGTCTTTTTGTCTTATCTATAGTTTCTTAACTTTCTATAACAACATGTATTACTATTGAACAAGAACACAAACTATTTTTAAGTCACATATATTTCTAAAGTTTTGAATGTTTATTAAGACTAAAAATGTTTTAAATAAATTGTAAGTACAATTTGAAATTCTATTAGTTTGTATCTATGAGAACAATTTTTTCAGTGAATTTTTTTAAAATAGCAGCTTTATTGAGATATAATTCACATACCACAAAACTCACCCATTTCAATGGTGCGATTCAGTGGGTTTTAGTATATTCACAGAGCTGTGCAACCATCACCAGTGGAGAGATCCTTTTTGAATAAAGCAAAATTTCTGAAAACAGCATGGCTACCTAAATATACTATGTCTCATTTCAGCAAACTCTAATTTAAAACTACTCAAGATATATATATATACAGAGTTAATAATTTGTATTTTGCAATAGTTTCAAAAATATAAAATTTGTAACATGAATTCCCTGAATCAGAAAGTTTGATTAATACATGTAGTATAGTACAAAAGTTAAAGTTATCTGAAACCTGTGCTCAATTCTCCAACTAATATTTCTGGATGTTAAGGAAATCATCCAACATAGTTCTTTCCCATAAGGGTACAGCATAGCAGAGCTTTAGACCATTAGGCCAGCTAGGAAGACTGAGCCCCAGGGGATATCGCTGGTATAGATTTTCTTTTGTCTAATGGGAAATATCTATGGATCCACATTCCTACAGACTAAAAGCTAATGGCTTATTCAATTTGGTATAAAAGTTAGTCATACAAAATGAAAGGCAAGACAACACACCTGTCATAAAGAACTAAGCTACATTTCCTAGGTCAGGGGGAAAGAAACATCTATAATATTTTTTTTAATTTACTGCTATCTGACTATAAGTTTTGAATTAATGTTCCTAAATTGTGATAAAGTGTGTAAAACATCTCAAGACAGTAAAACTAATGTTGGAAAAGGAAACAGCACTGTCTTCAGTCCTACTATTATAATGTGACAACTAGAAGTTATATTAATCAAGAATTGAGTAGCTGCTGGGCAGATCAAACCATATAGGTTGCCACAGAAAGTATAAAGTTAAAATTATAATTGGGTAAACAAGTTAGGGATAAAACTAAAGAATAACATGGTTTACAACAAAGCTTAAAAATTTGGGAGATAAGCAACTAGAGAATTTATAATAAATATAAAATAGTAACAGATGGTAAAATTAATGTAGGAACATATTTCAGTCTTTGTAGTCTATATTTTGTATGTATAACTTGAATTAAAAGTTCTGAAATTTTAAGTTATTTTCCTTAGGGACACTATATTTTATTGTTTTCTAATAATAATTCTATGCAGAAGGTAGGTGACATTATAAACTGAAACTGAAGATCGTTTTAAAAAATATATATTTCATTGATTTTTTTACAGAGAGGAAGGGAGAGGAAAACTGAAACTGGAGATCTTTTTTAAAGAGAATTAGAAACATCAATGAGAGAGAAACATCTATCAGCCGCCTCCCGCACACTCCCCACTGGGTATGTGCCTGCAACCAAGGTACATGCCCTTGACCGGAATCGAACCTGGGACCCTTGAGTCCGCAGGTTGTCACTCTATCCACTGATCCAAACCAGTTAGGGCAAGCTGAAGATCTTTGAATAACTTACTCACTTTGGGGGTTGAATAAATGAGTGACAACCCTAATTAGAACTCACATGTCTGGTAAGACAACAGGTGTGGAAGTGTCCTATAAACTATAAGAGGCTAAATAAATTTACTATATATAATTAATGCAATACTTATACTTCCTCGTATAGTGTAATTGCATAATGTTCTTTAAATCCCCACCTATATGTGGTCACTTATGTTTCCATTTTATTTCTACATCATCATTTATACATATACATATATAAACATATAATTTTTTTAAAAAAAATCAATATTTCTATCACACTTGACAAAGATAAAAGGAAATTAAGAAAAACAAAGGTAAAATAAGTTACTTCTATAAGCATTGTTTTATTATCAAAAACAATGGAGCAGATGAGCAATGAAAATTCAGCTTTCAAATTTCAGAGTATGCTGTAAGATTTTGTTGTCTAATGCTTTATGATTTTTGGTATCATATTCTCACATACCCCTTTGAAAATGTTCTCCTATATTCCATCAATATTCCTCCCCAGTAAACTAAGTGAAAATGATTAATAGTAAAATATAATGGAAAGAAAAAGGAAACTAATAAAAGTGATCAAAATATACTGAATGCTATATTTTTCTAAACCACACATATTTACTACAAAACTCTGGTAGGCTAAAAGTGTTAGATGATAATGAGGTAAAGTGGGAGAAATAGTTAAAACACATTCTAAATAACAGGAAAGAGGATAATAAAGAGTCATGAGAGGCTTCTCAACCTGAAAATATCCAGAAAAGTACAGAAAGGCAGGTGGTAGCTAGATGTACTGTGACGCATGGCATGTAAGCAGTAATGAGGCAGTAATGTTTTCTCAGAGTATAAAGCAAACTGCATTTGACGGTCCTACAGGCCTTCTGAGACAGAAACTAGCAGCAGGTGACAAGCGTCATGCTGCTGCTGTAATAAAATCAGCTCTCACCTGACCTCTCAGTTCTCTCAGTGAATGCCTAAGAAATACAATGGGGATGGAACACATACCGATTCTTCTGTTGGACCTTCGTCAGCTACGGGCTACCCAAAAACTTCATAGTTAATAATCCTAGCTATGTGGAGGTCTAAAAAGTTCTGAATTCCCTAGAAATAATTTAAATGAGTCAACCTATGATTTAGGTTGTAGAAATATATTTAGAATGAAGTGCTGCTTTAAAGTCATTTGAGAACTACCTAAAACAACTGTCTAAGAAGAATTTGAAAAAAATATAACTAGAGGCCCAGTGCACAACATTTGGGGGTGGGGGGGGAGTCCCTCAGCCTGGCCTGCGCCCTCTGACAGTCCAGGACCCCTCGGGAGATGTCCAACTGCCGGCTTAGGCCCGCTCCCTATTTTACCTGTAGGGAAACTAAAAATCATAGAAGTAATGTTCCCAAGGTAATATAACTACTAAATGCATTTATGCCAAAATGTGAGCCCAGGTCTTCTAAATCTAAACCCTTATTCTTTATCCTGCACCACAACAATATTAGTAACCAGCTCTCCAGATTTCCCATAAAATCCACTAACTGGGAATCCTCATTGAAATGTGAAAACAATATTTTATCTATTTATCAAGTTCTTGGTAAAGTCAGCAAGGTATTTCGTGCTTGCTACCTACTTATATTAAAATAAACTACAATAAGGATTTTGGTGTAAGAGAATTTCCACATCAAAAATCAAAGCATGCACAATTCAAGATTCCCTGTATGAACATGGGATTACTGTCAGCATTTATTAAATGTACTAATGAAATTAAAAAATATATTTGCAAAGTAAGACTGAAGTCTATAGCAAGCCATTGCAGCACAGAATTTTATATAATTCAAGCCTGTATGGGCTGATGCCTTTTTAAAAACCTTTCAAAAAGCAATGGAGTTCTCTTTGTCTCTTTTCTTTATACATTTGTAACAATAGCATTGAACTTTCCCCGCAGATCTTGAATTTCAGCTGTCTCTTATAACCTCAACTTTTTAAATATTTATTAGAAGACTTCCACACTATCATAACAGTATATCAAGCTCTATAATATCAGCACTTGTCGCTAACTGCCCCTGTGAAGAAAATCTTAGCTACTATGTAAAAAGCCATAACTTAATCCAAATATGCCACCCTTAAAGAACTGACACCATACAGACTACATTATAGTTTATAGTAACAGAATCAGTAATTAATACTGAAATTTGTTAATCAAAGATATGAAAGTAGAGTTGTATTTGACTTAAAAGAATCCCATTATACTTATTCTGAAAGGGATAAAGGAGAAGCAATCAGGGGGAGGGAACTGAAAGAGAAATCAACAATTCAAATACAGTAGCCCTGGTGCGACTCCCAGTCATGAACATCTACAGCAAGCCTGTAATAGGTGACAGGAACAAAGCAAACAGCAACAACAAAACCAGCTGTTTCTCTTGGTTGCCCTCACTTCCCACATTTCTCTGAGACTGACTGCCAATACTCCAACAAGGAGGTGAAAGTGAGAGTATCTCCATATAAAAATGTATTTTCATTGGCCCCTGAAAGAAACCAACCTCTTCCTTGGTGCCCAACCAAAGAAATGGCAATATTTTCCAACATGGAAGAAAATCTGGCTGTTTTGAATTTGTTTAGAATATGGCATCTCTCATTTAGCCCAGCCTAGGCCTTTGAAAGGACTAAAAGCAAATATAAACAGTTTATTGAATTGGGTAGACTGAAAAGGGTAAAAAAAATGCAATGGCTTAATCATTTTTCTACTAATGAGTTCCACTATCTCCGTTAGATTTCCAAAGGGATTCCTAAAGATACTTTTGACCAAGATTTTGGCCTTATGCACTGATCCTAAAACCTAATCTCAACATAGGATGTGAGTCTCCTGTGTTTGTTCATTCAAAATACATTTATCATATGCCTACCCATGCCAAAGCCATAAATAATACTAACAACTAGAACTTCCTAAATGCTTATCTTGGTCAGACATTAATACAATTAGTCCTCATAACAACTCTATGAGGTAATACCATTATTTCCATTTTACAAATGAGGAAATTGAGGCACTGAGTTCAGGTAACTTGCCCAAGGTTACATACAGCCAGTTCAAAACCAGACAGCCTGACATGTAAATAAATAAATACAAAAAATATACTCCTTTCTGAAATGATTTTCGATCTAGAAAGATAAGATGTTTAAAAAGCAGCTCCACAGTCCGTGTTGAGAAGGGCATTCTCAGATAAAATGGCACGTGCACAGAAGTTCAAACTGGGCATGGCTGAAGGACAGGCGCTCCTGAAAGGGGCAGGAGAAAACACTAGAAAGATACATATAAGCCAGATATGGTCAGAAAACCAGACTTTGTCGTCTTGCAAGTGATGTTTTTACAGCGCTCCACAGAGAGTTGCATCAAGATATCTTGCAGGGAACAGCTGAATTAGTGGACTCCCAACCCCCATAATTCTTTTGACTAGAATCTGCTTTAATGTTTTCTATGAGCTTTTGTATAAGATTTTGTTCAAAGAAGGGCTCTGTGGCTAACTACTTGCCAACTATTGTCATCGAAAGCCATGGGAAGCTGCCAAAGGATTCCCAGCCGCGGAGCAGCATTCTCTGATCTCTGTCTCAGGGATCATATATACAAACTATAGCCGCCAAGTTAGAATAAATACAAGAGGTCACTCTGGTCATGCTGCAATAGCTCATTTACATCTTCAACTGGACCCTAACGAAGGTTTAATAACATCTCACCTTTGAGTATAAAGATTCAGTGATACATTAGATTAAAAGGATTTTTTAAAAGACCTGGGTGTAACAGAGTTTTCCTTAGCATGCTGAAGAGTATTAAATCAAATTCACTTCTACACTGTTAACAGAGTATATATTAAATATTTACTTCATATAAATGCAGCATCCTAGCCATATATTTTTATTTCTACTAGTAGCTATATGAATTCCTACAAGGTAGTTGAATCATATGACAACCATAAACTCTGAGTTACAGAAAAATTATATGATGAAAAGAATATATTTTAGGAGCAAAAAAAGTTGATTACAATTGAAGTTAGTGGTTGTTTTCTAAAAAGAACCGCATTGATTGGTCTATAGTTTAAATTTTTTTACATTTTACCAATAACAAATTGGTTATTATGTTGGATTGTTTTGAAGAAAGAAGGTGAGAAAAAAGTTACCACTAGCAGTAACCATTAAATGAAGTTTCTAAATAACTGAAAGGGTGAGTACCAGCTTTGCCATTACATGATAACTGAATTATGAAAGCTATTTTTTAAGATATCTGAGTGAAATATATAGCATTTAATCGTTCTCAACCATATTAATTATATTCTTAAATGAAGTTGAGTAATACAGAGGGTTTTTAAATAAAGATGAAGGCTCACATCTAAAACAACCAGTTTCAGAAGCAGTTAGCAAATTCAAAGTATTACAAAAGAACAGAAAGATGAACCCAAGCCTCAATGTAATTTCTTGAGAAAGTGTGCTTAGGAAAACTTTTGTCTGTGTTTGGGTAGCAACAGTTGAACACACACACACACACACACACACACACACACACACATTCTTGGTAAGTAGCAATATAGCAAAACACATTATTTTATATCTTTACTTCAAATGCAATTTTACTGTGAGAGAGAAAAAGAGAGAGAGAGAGAGAGAGAGAGAGAGAGAGAGAATGTGTGTGTACACATGTATATATACATATTCAATAAATACTACCATTTTGATTATAAGAAGCTTCCCATAAAGTTAGTGATTTACATTTCTGATACCTCTGTAACAAACCCATTCACCTGAAGAAAAACACAGTTGTTCTAGCCTTCTAAATGAGCGAGATCACCATCTAGTGGTGACTCCTTGAAATGTCAGGCATAAGGCTTCTGGAGCCTAGAAAATGCTTTATGGAATATGGCTAACAGTCTACATATTCTAGAACAAGCATCTCAGACTCAACGGCTAATACGGGCCAAATAAACAAGATTTAAGTTTATGTGAGTCACAAAAAACAAAAGCTTCAATTTTCATAGGTTTATTTCGATAGAGACATGCTGAATACAAAGGGCTGAAATAAATGAGTAATCATTAACATAAAATAATAGAACATTTTAATAAAAATTAATATTTTTTCTTGAACATTAACTTACCAGACACTGAATAACTGCACAAATTAATAAGCGTAATGCAAATAAACCTATTTTTCTTGTTCTCCGAAAGCAAAATATTTCCTGTTGTGCACACCAATAATGACATGGTAATCGGCTGCTAAAATATTCGCTGCTAGTATTAGTGGCGAGAAATGGTGTGCCTGCATAAGGCGCATAAGGGAAATGAATGTAACATGATTATAGTAATCAGTCATTAGCGAGCATTGCAGTCCGTTATTAATAATTATGTACAGCAGGATATTGTAAAAATTAAGTTACAAAATTATTATTAAAATGTTTCTTACATATCGTTATACTGGCTGGGCAGCAAAATATTGCTTGTGGGCCACATGCAGCCAATGGGCCGGGAGTTTGACATGCTTGTTCTAAAACATTCAAGCTTATTTAAAGAAATACAGCAAAACATACTAAATAATCTTTTTCTTTTTATACTAAGAACTCTAGAGCAAGAGAGAAAAGTGCCAACTAGACATATGACTCCCAGTTTTCAACCCTCCTAATAAATGAGATAAAAGCTACGGATGTTAAAAGGTAAAGTTATACTAAATCCAGTCAGAGAAACAGTTTCTTCATCTTTCCTGTATATTATAAAAGTAAAAAGTTAGTTATTGTAGTGGACTATGTTTATCCTAGTCCCTGAGGAGAAAGTATATGCTGCTGTCCCAGGGATATTTATAACTGGTAGTGCTTCTTCTGGAAAGAGGATTAGTGTTTCCTATCCTATCTGATTTCTTTGGCCAATTAAACGTGGCAGAAGTAAAATAATGTCACTTCCTAGAAGGCATGAAACGAGGAATGTCCTACATAGAGACCTTTTACCATGAGACCCACAGTGTCCAAGATATGGGCTACTCTACCAGCCTTATTCATAGGGTGCAGGGAGAAGCACAGCTGATCCATGATGGGAATGTATGACGGACGTGTGAGAAGTCACTTGTAAGGCCGCTGAAATTTGTTACTGCAATATTACACAGGGTATCCTGGCTAACACAATCCTATTCCTGTATCTGGGAATGTAGTCTAGAATGTATACAGCCATAAAATCATCAATGGATATTTTAGAAAGTTAGTTTCTAGTCTGATTTAATATTGCACCACCAATAAGAGAAATGAATTTTAATTAAATATTAAAAACCACAGCAAGTCATTTGATTTTTAATGACTTTAACTTAGTGCATTCCACTATAAAAGATCTAATAGAGACAAAATATGTAAGCAACCCTTTGTTCTTTCTCCATTCCTTCTTTAAAATAAATTATATTTATTAATATTTTAAAATAGCCATGATATGTTTCTAAATTTTGAAAAGGACTACTATAGTCTGGGATCCAAGATGGTGGCAGAGTAGGCAGAAACTACACTCACCTCCTCCTAGGACCAAACTGGAATTACAACTAAAATATAGAGCAATCAACCTAAATAACCAACTGAAGACTAGCTGAAGAGAAGTCTTCTAACCAAGGATTTACAGAAGGAGCCACATTAAGATTGGTAAGAAAGGCGGAGACACGAAAAAGGCTGGCCCCACTCCCCTGGGCAGAGGCTAAGATTCCAGAGGGATATCTCAGCTGCTACCAGGTTCCCCCTAAGAAGCATGGGGTCTCAACCCCAAGCCAGGCTCGCCAGCTCAGAGCACCAGAGCTGGGAAAAGGCACCCACATAACATCTAGCTGTGAAAATCAGCCGGGATTCTGCCCACCAGGGAAAGACAGAAGTCAGCTAGAGGTGTCCTCTTGAAGGGCCAACATACAAAATCTCATTTGCAGCCAATTACCCTGGGCTCTGGTGGAGGTAGGGTGGAGAAGACTAGATTTGCATGAGGAGAGACTGGCATTTGTGGCTCTGGAGAGAGAGCTGAAGGGACAGCCACCAGGATCCTTGTTTTCTGAGTCACTCTCTCTCACCGCAGATGTCATCTTCCTTGCATGGAGCACTACCCTCCACTCAGCATCAGCATGGGAGAATGCAATAGCCCTATCCTCTGGGCTCCCTGTCACCCCCTCTTTGGGAGCTTGCACCCTGCTGAGGAGTCAGCTGTCTGGGCACTCAGGAGGCATCAGTAACTTAGTGGTATGGCTTTGGGATGAGGGCCATTCCTCCCACTTTCCCATGAATCTGACTGGTGCCTCCCCCTCACAAGAGATCTGCTGGCCCTGCCATCTTGACTATTGGTGGCTCCACCATGCCAACATCTGAGCACAATCCAGGACGAACTGAGTTGTGTGGCTCTGGGGCAGGGGCCACTCACTCTCCCCTCTTCCCACAAGCCTGACCAGCTCCCCCTCATGGAAGATTCACTAGCCCCATTCTCCCAACTCCCAGCAGCCTTGCCCTGCTGAGATTGGGCTCATGGCAGAATCTTGGACAGATGAATTTTATGTCTCTAGGACCAGGGGCATTTTTCCATTGCACGCCCAAACAGTCCAGAGCCCTCCCTTCACACAGCCAAACCTTGGTCTGTTTGGGCCTCATAAACTATGATAAACTATAATAGCCTCAACCTGATGACTCCCTGGGCCCCACCCAACCACGAAGGCAGCCGGTAGGAGGAGACGAGCAGAGGCAGATCTCGGGATGCCTTGAGACTTTAGCTGATCTGCCCCAGGCCCAGTGCTGGTAAAAGCCAGCTTTGTTACACATCTTGGTCCTTCCCACACACAATTGGGATCAGCAGAGGGAGCTTCAAACTGTGATTACTTTGTAGCTCCAAACAGGTTGCCCAGGACCAGTCACAGGCAGCATCTGACATTGACCAGATTTGTTTTCTGTCTTATAACCAAGGACTTACAGAAGAAGCCACATTAAGACTGGTAAGAAAGGTGGAGACACGAAAAAGGCTGGCCCCACTCCCATTGCCAGTGGCTACGATTCCAGAGTCCCTCCCAAGAGGCCCCAAAACCAACACACCCAGTGGCCAGCTTCAAACAACATCAGAGCAGGATCCAAATAGCTGCACAAGTGGAATATCCAAAGGGAGATCTCAGTAGGCACCAGACTCTGCTGAGGTGAATTCTGCTTCATGTGGCCAGCACCTGAACAGCAGTACCTCAATTGTGGTTGGCATTGATCCTCACAGTAAACCAGCCTGGTGGTCAACCCCATACACAAATGGACCAAGAGCAATCAAGACTCAATTACACCAGGAGTTCCACATAGCCCACACAAGGAACATTCCAGGAGCACCCAGCTCAGGTAATCAAGGAGACTGTGCCCACTGGGTCCCACAGAACACCTACTACATAAGACCACCTTACCAAGACTAGAAGACATAGGAGATCTACCTAATACATAGAAACAAACACAAAGAGGCAGCCAAAATGAGGAGACAAAGAAGCATGCCACAAAAGAAATAACAGAAGAAATCTCCAGAAAAAGAGCTAAATGAAATGGAGGCAAGCAATTTAACAGATAGAGTTAAAAAAAAAATAGTTATAAGTATGCTTAAGGAACTTAGTGAGAATTACAATAGCTTAAAAAAAGAACAAAGAAACCATAAAAAGGAACCAGTCAGAAATAAAGAATTCAATACATAAAATAAAGAATACAATATGTAAAATAAAGAATACACTAAAAGGAATAAAAAGTAGGCTGGGAAAAGCAGAGAATCAATTCAGCTATTTGGAAGACAAGGTAGCACAAAAACACCCAATCAGAGCAGCAAAAAGAAAAACAAATTTGTTAAAATGAGGATAGTTTAAGGGACTTTGGGGACAACATGAAGCATAACAACATCTGCATCATAAGGGTACCAGAAGGAGATAGTGAGAACAAGGGATCAAACCTATTGGAATAAATAATGACTAAAAATTTTCCTAACCTGGTGAAGGAAAAAGACACACAAATCCAGGAAATGCAGAGTCTCAAACAAAATGAACCCAAAGAGGCACACACCAATACACATCATAATTAAAATGGCAAAGGTTAAGCACAAACAGAGAACCTTAAAAGCAGCTAGAAAAAGACAGTTACCTACCAGCTGATTTCTCAACAGAAACAATTTAGGTTAGAAGGAATTGGCATGAAATATTCAAGTTATAGAAAGCAAGGCCATACAACCAGGGCTACTTTATCTAGCAAGGCTATCATGCTACCTGATATCAAACTATACTACAAAGTTGTAGTAATCAAAACAGCATGGTGCTGACATAAAAATAGACATATAGCCCTAGCCGGTTTGGCTCAGTGGATAGAGCGTCGGCCTGCGGACCGAAGGGTCCCGGGTTCGGTTCCGGTCAGGGGCATGTGCCTTGGTTGCGGGTACATCCCCAGTGGGGCGTGTGCGGGAGGCAGCTGGTCGATGTTTCTCTCTCATCGATGTTTCTGGCTCTCTGTCCCTCTCCCTTCCTCTCTGTAAAAGATCAATGGAGTATATTTAAAAAACAAAATAGACATATAAATCAACGGAACATAATAGAGAGCCCAGAAATAAACCTATGACTTTATCATCAATTAATATTTGATTAATGAGGCAAGAACATACTATGGGGAAAAGATAGTCTATTCAATAAATGGTGTTGGGAAAATTGAACAGATACGTACAAAAACATGAAACTAGACCATCTTCTTACACCATACAAAAGAATAAACTCAAAATTAATTAAAGGCTTAAATGTCAAGCTCAAAACCATAAAAATCCTAGAAGAAAACATAAGCAGTAAAATCTCAGATATTTATTGTAAAAATGTTTTTTCTGATATATAGGGTGGGGCAAAGTAGGTTTATAATTGTTCATATGGAAAATAATACAATAATAATAAAAGAAACACTGTGTTTTGCATATTCACAATTATAAACCTAGTTTTTCCCAACCCCGTATCTCCTCCAGCAAGGGAAACCAAAAAGATAAGTGGGACTAAGTAAACTAAAAAGGTTTTGCACAGCAAAGGATACCATCAACAAAATGAAAAGACAACCCACTGAATGGGAGAACATATTCGCAATGATACATCTGATAAGGTGTTAATATCTAAAATTCATAAAGAACTTATACAACTCAACACCAAAAAAACAAACAATCCAATTAAAAATGGGAAAGGACCTAAATAGACACTTCTCCAAGAGGATATATAGATAAACAATAAACATATGAAAAGATGCTCAACATCACTAGTCATCAGAGAAATGCAAATTAAAATCACAATAAGATATCACCTCACACCTATCAGAATGGCTATCATCAATAAATCAACAAACAACAAGTGTTGGAGGGGATGTAGAGAAAAGGGAACCCTCATGCACTGTTGATGTAAATGTAGATTGGTGCAGCCACAGTAGAAAGCGGAATAGAGTTAACTTAAAAAATAAAAAATAGAACTGCCTTATGATCTAGTGATTCCACTTCTGGATACGTATCTTCAGAAACCCAAGATACTGATTCAAAAGAATATATGCATCCCTATGTTCATTGCAGTGTTATTTAGAATTGGAAGCAGCCCAAGTCCCATCAGTGGATGAGTCGATCAAAAAGCAACGTTACATTTACACAACAGAATACTATTTGGCCATAAAAAAAAAAAAAAAAAAATAAGGAAACCTTACCATTTGCGACTGCATGCATAGACCTGTAGAGTATTATGCTACGTGAAATAAGCCAGTGAGAGAAAGACAAGTACCATATGATTTCACTTATATGTGGAATCTAGTGAACAAAATAAACAAAAGAGAAACAGAGTCATAGAGACAGAGAACAGACTGACAGCTGTCAGAGGGCAGGGTGTTTGGGAGGCTGGGTGAAAAAGCTGAAGTGGTTAAGCAAAAAAAAACAAACAAACCAAAAAAACAAAACCACAAACGCATATACACAGGTAACAGAACGGTGATCACCAGAGGGAAAGGAGGGTGGGAGGAGGTAGAAGAGAGTAAAGGGGGGATAAAAGGTGATGGAAGAAGCCTTGAGTTGGGGTGTTGAACACATAATACAATATACAGACGATGTATTATAGAATTATATAACTGAAACCAATATAGTTTTATTAACTAATGTTACCCCAATAAGATCAATTAAAATTTTTAAGAAATAAAAATTAAAAATACTATAACACTATTGTAAAACATATTTTAAATCTATATAACTGATATATTTCTAAGACGCATGTAAATATATAAGTGTATATTTAAAATTTTGAAAAGTATATAGCAAAATGGCAACAGAAATACATTTTTCTTATCAGTATTTTCCCAATATTTTCAACAGAATTTGTATAAATTGTAGGTAGCCAAAAAATGCATTGCCACAATTTTCATAAGATAATTTTCATCCCAAAATCTTAGTTTAAATTTATATATGGGATATCAAATAGGAGTAAGTGAAATTGATTATATGCTCTACTAAACAAGGATGGGAAATTAATCAATTTTATAATGTTTTATCAAATGATGAATATATATAGTAAGGGCTTTAATATTTCTTAATCTGATAGTCACATCTAAATATATATCCATCTGACTCAGGGGATTTTGAGGCACCTCCATAATTAAAGGTGACTCTTTTTAAGACTTTTATCCATGACACAGCATAGAAGCCCTAAATCCACATTCTATATAGATCAATGATTCTAAATTCCACAAGGACTCTATGTCTGTTCTGTGTCACAGGACACAGATCAGAAAAACAGATGAATTCTATTTCCATCACAGATGCGCTCTTGATGATTTTGGTCTGCTTTGATACTCTGACTTTACTCCTGAAATGAGATAAAAGCACTATAAAGGTGTTTCCTGTTTCATCCATCATAGTGATTTTTCTTGTTGGTACTCTTAACAATAATCCTTGCAGAGTACATATACCTCTCTAACTACATTTTGGAATTTAGCCAGGTTTTCGCTATCAAAAGACAAAACAGGCAAGTACGTTTTATTCATTACAGTTCCAGGCATTCTAATTTTATAGAGGTTAATACTTCCTTATTTTTTAAATTAAAACACAGTAAATAATACTTGTCAGAATTCCATAAGATCAAAGCATACAAAATCATTCATTAGGTGACCATTTAACTGTGAAAATACTAAAGTTAAATGCAAATTTTCAAGATTAGTAAACACTGGTGTTTTCTGAAATAGCATGTTAAGTTAGTGATGGAATAGTGAAATATATTAATCTTCCAAATAAAACTTTAGCTTGTTAATTAAATGTTTCATATAAATAGAATGGTTTAATGATTTAGAATAAATAGCCCTACATAGGAGTAAAATTACCTTTATAACGATTTAAACCTTGCCACGCAATCATGACAGAAATATAAACATATAATTAGATAATTACCTCTAAAGTCTAAAACAGTTATATTTATGCTCATGACATTTCAAATATAATATTCTAAACTTGGTTACTACAATTTATCACAGTTAAATTACATATTTCTAAAATGAAACCACCACTAAGTCTCAGATTAATGAAACCTAAAGAAAACACATTCAGAGAGTAAATATTTGATTACCCTTTAAGGTGTAATGTACTACTTACTAATTTAAAAATGGGCCCATTGAAACAAGAAATAAAAGCATTCTCAGAGTTAACCATAGAGTGCTTGCAATTAACATATACAACTTGGGTCACGTTTACAGTGCATGCAAAGGAAATAATTTTTCTAATAGAGAAAAATTTTACTATTATCACCATCAATAAACATCTCTAGGTTATACTGAAGTTCCTTGTTTATGGGTAACTATATTTATCTCAAAAATATTCTAAAGATTAGATGAGACACTATCTGCAAATTACTTAGCAGAGTGCTGAGACTATCTAATGCAAGGGCAAATGCTAAAATTTACACAATCTTTGAAACCACAGCCCACAATGGAGGTTTATGAGATTCAGTGAAACACAAGTCATAAGATTATCAAATTCCATGTTTATACTACGTAAAGTATTTTTAGCATATTATCAATTAAATTAATTCCAGCAACTTCTCTCATTTAACAATGGCAAAAATCAACTTCAGTCCTAGCCAGTTTGGTTCAATGGATAGAGTGTCAGCCCTCGGACTTCTGAAGGGTCCCGGTTTTGATTCGGCCAAGGGCACATACCTCAGCTGCAGGCTCGATCCTGTCCCCAACTGGGGCATGGGTGGGAGGCAACCAATAGATGTGTCTCTCTCACATCGATGTTCTCTCTCTCTCCCCCTCCCCCCTTCCACTCTCTAAAAATCAATGGAAAAATATCCTCAGTTCAGGATTAACAAAGCAAAACAAAAAAATCAACTTCTATATTTTATGAGGCATAATGTAAATGAGGCATAATGTAAATGAATGTCATTTCCAAAATTCCAAATAGTTTACATATACTTGAAAATTCTGGTTTTAAGACTGAAATGTATATTTTAGACTAAATCATAGCTTTATTTAAGGATGGAGTATCAAGAGATCAAATGCCAACCATAGCTGAATAAGGTTAAATTAGAGGAGAGATTTGACTTGTATATCACTGAGAAGCATAGTAGACAGTACAGATTTACTTGGCCTATGATGTTTCACAACCAAAAGTTCAAAAAAATAAAAATCTTTATAGACTTAAATTTTAGTGAAAAGGAAACAGAGATCATGGGGAAAGGTGATGAAGATGAAAGAAAAGGCAGCCTAAAGAAAATTCCATGTAAGTAATACTTCTTTACAAAAAGCAAGACAAACAAATAGGAGGTCAGGGCAGGGGACAAAAAAAAAAATCAAAACCAGATACCCAAACACCCTCTAACTATAAGGGACTTTAATATTGCAACAAAACCAAAGAAAGAAAGAAACCCAGAAAAGTCATATACATTGATATTCAAGCTACCAGGAAAAATATGATTTCAAACATTTTTTAAAGCAGTTTTGTAGGTCTATTGATTCCTTTTGCACATTTCAAGGTAAAATAGTTACTTTGTAGTTGACTCAATAATATAACAAAGATCTTGCAGGAATCTGGATTTAACAAGAACCCTCTCTATTTTTTAAAGAAAATCTAAAATAAGTTACAGCTCAAACTAACTGAAATAAATGGTATGCAAGTACATGTGCTTAATATACAATCTACTTACGTAATAATCCCATTTTTCTTCCAAAGCATAAATCAATAAATCTTTCCTGCTGCACTATAAATTCCAAGGTCATGGACAAAGATGTTTATTAGTATAATTACAATGTGGAAATAATGCCATTAAGCCTCCAGTTCCAGGTTTCATAAATTAATAGAAATAGAAGATTAAGAAAGTGTCAAGTATGGTTTTAATTCTTAGGCACTAAAAAAAAGTCCTAGGGTAGCTCTCTTCTTTTACATGATCTAACTTCTGGTTTCACTTTAATTTGATCTTTGAAGTTACTAACATATTTTTTATTGCTTTCTTTTATTTTTATTTTATTTTTCAACTACAGTTTACATTCAACACTATTTTGTATTAGTTTCAGGTGTACAGCATAGTAGATAGACAATCATATACTTTACACAGTGAATCCCCTTAATATTTCAAGTACCCACCTGCCACCAGATATAGTCATTGCAATATGATTGGTGATATTCCCTAAGCTGTACTTTATATCCCCATGACTATTTTGTAACTACCAATTAGAACTTATTAATTCCTTCACTTTTTTTACCCTGCCCCCAAACCACCCTCCTCTCTGGCAACCATCAGTCAGTTCTCTGTATCTATGGGTCTGTTTCTATTTTGTTTGTAGTTATTAACATTTTTTAAAAGTACTTGCAGAGTACAGTTTTATGATCATAAAAATTAAGATATGGCCTTAAGAAACGATGGGGAAAGAGCCAAAATTGCTAAATGGCTGAAAGGAATTCATTTATAATATGTATAATGAGTCACTCAACTTTTTTGTAATCCTCACCAGAGTATGTTTTTTATTGATTTTCGAGATAATGATGGAGAGAGAGAGAGAGAGAGAGAGAGAGAACAAAAAACAAAAACAGACACCAATTGGTTGCCTCTCGTATGTGCCCCAACCAGGGACTGAACCAGAAACCTAGGTATGTGCCCTGACTTGGAATTGAACTTGCAACCTTTCAGTGTACTGAACGATGCTCCAACCAACTGAGCCACACCAGCCAGGGCAACGAATCACTCAACTTTAAAGAAATTCTTCAACAGGATCTCTATGTTCAATTTCTACACAATTCTTGAACAGTGTTTGAAATCTATCTTTATAGAACTACAAATATGCATAATGTCAATAGGTTCTTGATTGCCCTTCAATATCACAATGGCTTTACTTTCAACTCCCAATAAGCAGAGAATTAGTATTTCAAAGAAAAAAAGTTTTTGACATTATGTTAATGACTCTGAGTGAACGATTTCACATAAGAAAGAGAATTGCATTAAATGAGAATATCTAATTGTCAAAGTTTGCGGTTCCTATTACTGTGGACTTTATTATCATTGGAAATTACTGAAAAGACCAGATTGGTGTGGATTTGTTTAGGAAAATCTCCTTTTTAATATGCTTTCTTTCTAATAAACAGCAAACAATAGTACAGAACTTAGAAAATAAATATCCCTACTTTCTCTGTTACTGGAGAATATATGAATTATAATCCCATAGAGGTAATTTATGTACCCTCTGAACGTTTAAAGCTAAAGTAAATCTCATAGGGTCATCTAGAGCTGATGGATCCTTCATGTCTTACTTCTGAGAACTTTTCACTACCATAGAAACAAACAACAAAACATTTGGTTGTAAGGATATTTAGTTTAAACTAGATACTGACTTAATGGCTTAGTCACTTATGAAAACTGTCCCAAACAGCATTCCAACAGGTCTTTTCTGGGTACCACCAATAGTATCACTACTTGAGGACCACTGACCCAGTCAAATTTTAAGTCTATAGGAACACCAACTCTTCTACCAAAAACAACAGATAAATTTATTAGTCTTAACAATCTACACAGACTTCCCCAATCTCACTCATTTAATAGCCTCTTTAGATATTTGCTACTATTATGACACACTAGAGGCCCAGTGCACAAATTCATAAACGGGTGAGGTTCCCTAGCCTGGCCAGCCTGGCCGGCGTCACCCCAATCAGGGAACATCGGGGCCAGGCCAGCTGGAGGGAGGGGCCGCAGGAGGTTGGCTGGCCGGCCCCCCCCATTGGGAGGTTGGCTGTGGGAGCGCACTGACCACCAGGGGGCAGCTCTTGCATTGAGTGTCTACCCCCTGGTGGTCAGTGTGTGTCATAGCAACTGGTCGACCAGTCGTTCCAGTTGTTTTGGTCGTAATGGTCACTTAGGCTTATATATATATATATATATATATATATATATATATATATATATATATATAATATATATATAATTCTTACATGGAGCTTTAACAAGTTCTCACGTGTACTTTAAATATAGTTTTAACATATATAACAAATTTCTTGCATAACAGGTCTTGCACTGTCTTCCTAGTAAGAGAGGAAACATATGGTAAGTCGATTCATAGCAATTTAAATTTTACATGCTTTAGGCCTTGAAATTAGTAACTTTCATGGTTCCCTGGTTATCCAATCTTACATCTTCAGATCTTTTGTCTCTCTGTTTCTTCTCATTCTCATCTCATGTACTTTCAGAATCATGGCTTTCAATTCAGACATACAATGAGAATGAAGACTTTAGAGAGTTAGACAAAGCAGAATAGTAAATGCATTCCATCTCTTCATTTATTTCTCTAGATACAGTAAATAGTTACCACCATCCAAGTCTTAGAACCCACGAGGAAAAGAAACATTTTAACAACAGATCTCAATGCCACGTAGATAATGACTATCTCATAATAATACTGTGAGCCATGTTGGAATTCAGGCAATGACTTGACCACTAGGCTTTCAAAGTAAATTGTGCATTGAAGTACAATGATGAGTCTAGGGATAGACAACAGTAAAGGATTAGTAAAATGGTACACACAGATATTTGTTTCTTTCTTTTTTTTTCTTGATTTTTTTAAAATTAAATCTTTATTGTTCAGATTATTACAGTTGTTCCTCTTTTTTCTCCCCGTAACTCCCCTCCACCCGGTTCCCACCCCACCCCCCACCCTCTGCCTTTATCCCCCACCACCACCACCACCACTGTCCTCATCCATAGGTGTACGATTTTTGTCCAGTTTCTTCCCGCACCCCCACACCCCTTACCCCCTGAGAATAGTCAGTCCACTCCCTTTCTATGCCCCTGATTCTATTATATTCACCAGTTTATTCTGTTCATCAGATTATTTATTCACTTGATTTTCAGATTCAAAATAGATGTGTATTTGTTGTTCATAATTTGTATCTTTACCTTTTTCTTCTTCTTCCTCTTCTTAAAGGATACCTTTCAGCATTTCATATAATACTGGTTTGGCGGTGACGAACTTCTTTAGCTTTTTCTTGTCTGTGAAACTCTTTATCTGACCTTCAATTCTGAATGATAGCTTTGCTGGGTAAAGTAATCTTGGTTGTAGGTTCTTGCTATTCATCACTCTGAATATTTCTTGACACTCCCTTCTGGCCTGCATAGTTTCTGTTGAGAAATTAGCTGACAGTAGTATGGGTACTCCCTTGTAGGTAACTGTTTTTCTCTTGCTGCTTTTAAGATTCTCTCTTTGTCTTTTGCTCTTGTCATTTTAATTATGAGGTGTCTTGGTGTGGTCCTCTTTGGATTCCTTTTGTTGGGGGTTCTCTGCGCTTCCTGGACTTGAAAGTCTATTTCTTTCACCAGTTAGGGGAAGTTTTCTGTCATTATTTCTTCAAATAGGGTTTCAATATCTTGCTCTCTCTCTTCTTCTGGCACCCCCATAATTTGGATGTTGGTACGCTTGAAGTTGTCCCAGAGGCACCTTACACTATCTTCATATTTTTGGATTCTTTTTTCTTTTTGTTTTTCTGGTTGGGTGTTTTTTGCTTCTTCATATTTCAAATCTTTGACTTGATTCTTGCGATCCTCTAGTCTGCTGTTGGAACTCTGTATAATATTCTTTATTTCAGTCAGTGTATGCTTAATTTCTAGTTGGTCCTTTTTCATATCCTCGAGGGTCTCACTAGATTTCTTGAGGGTCTCACTAAATTTATCAGTGGTTTCTAGAAAATTCTTGAAAAACCTAAAAAGTGTGGTTTTGAACTCTATATCCAGTAGTTTGCTTTCCTCCATTCCTGTCATTTGTGACCTGTTTCTTTGTCTCCGCATTTTTTATGCTTCCCTGTGTTGATAGAGTGGCTTTGTGTGCTAGGTGTCCTATAGGGCCCAGTGGCTCAGCCTCCCCAATTACCTGAGGTGGACACTCTTGGTGCGCCCCTTTGTGGGCTTTGTGCACAGTCTTGTTGTAGTTAAGCCTTGATTGCTGTAGGTATCACTGGGAGGAATTGACCTCCAGGCCAATTGGCTGTGAGAATCAGCTGTGTCTACAGTGGGAGAACTTCTGTGCTGGAGACACCCTTCTGGGGCAAGACTTGCTTCAGTGGGGCTTTGGTGCTCACTGAGTCTGCCCCCTGAGTTTGTCCCTTATGGATGTGAGGAGTTGTAATCTGGATGGTCCCACTCTGACCACTGGGTACACTGGCTCTTGGATCTCTAAGGAGCTGCTAATTTAGCCTCTGCCTGAGGCTATCCAGCAGGAGCTATGGAGAGATATGCAGATTCCTCTTCTTTGTTTGGGGTTTGGAGGTACCCAGATGAGGCCCAGCTGTGAAGCAATGCAAGCTGCTGTGGGGCCTTGGGCCTTCTTTTGGAAGTTCTGGGTCTCTCTGACCCAGCTGCAGTTTGTTAGGTAATTTTCAGATTGCAAAGGGCCAGGTCTTTCATATGCAAAAGCCTCTGCGCACAGCTTGAGGCTTGGGGTCTCAGGGAATCAACAGAGCAGAGCAAACAGCTATGGCTGATCCTCAGTCCTACCCTAAGAGGCCCCGCGTCTCAGTGTCCTGGTAATCGCTGGAAGCACCTCTGAGAGAAAGCCACCCTCAAGTTCCACCCGATGCCAGACAGTACAGATTCTCCCCATATGAGTCTGGGTCCCCAGAGACTCGCCTGGAACTGGAGTCCAGAGCAGTCAGGAGCTTGAGACTCCCTCCCGAATGAAAAAGACAACCGTGTCCTCAGTTGCCAGCCCTTTCCACGTGCACCTGTGTACCCCTGCACTTTACTTCTGCACCTCCTCTGAGTCTCAGTGTGCTTTTCTCTTTCCTTCTAGTTATAGAATTTCCACTCAGCCAGCCTTCCTGTGGTTCTGGATGATGTCCATTTTGTCTTTAGTTGTATTTTTGAAGTGGTTGTTCGAGGCAGCAATTTCCGGTGTTTACCTATGCCACCATCTTGGTTTCTCCAGATATTTGTTTCTTAACAGGATAGAAATCAGCCAGTTTTCCTACATGAACTTTGCTCTTTTCAGCTTTTTGTTTTAAATCCTCATCCAAGGATATGTTTTTATTGATTTTAGAAAAAGAAAGAGGAGGAGAGAAAGAGAGAAAAACCTATGTGAGAAACATCTATGGGTTGCCTCTTGCACGCACCCTGACCGGGGCTCAAAAATACAAACCTAGATATGTTCCCTGACAGGGAATCAAACTCACAACTTTTGGTGTATGGGACAATGCTCCATCCAATTGAGCCACTCAGCTAGGGCTCAGCTATTTTAATCAAAGATTTTTATTAATTACCACCAAGAAAGAAAGAAAGAAAGAAAATACTGTGAAATTCTTCATTCTAATCCAGACCTTAGCTAACTAAAGCACAGACTTTGTCAATTTAGACCAAAAGATCATGTGAATCAAAGTACTTGCCACCACCTGGGGGCAGCGTACCACCAACTGTTAGAAGTGACCTAAGGGCAAAGAGCCAACAGAAGACTGACATGCAAATGACAAAGACCACACCCATCACAAGTCATAAAATAGATTTCTAACAGTATACATTATGATACACATGCATACATACATTAAGAGATACATACATGTATAGTTTATACATTTACATAAAATTAATATATAAGTAGAAATATAATTCTATGTAAAATTGTTATACATTACTAGAGGCCCAGCGCGTGAAATCGCATGGCCCCGCCCACCCACACACACCCTGCCCACCTGCCCGCAACCCCGCTGTGCTCGCAGCACTGCCCACCTGCCCACCACGCTTGTACCTGCACCCGCCTCACTGCACCCACCCACCCACCAGCCACCAGCCTTGCTGCGATCGGAGCCTGTGGGCCATGGGGGAGGGCCCAAAAGGTGCTCCGTGCACCTCATGGTGGCCAGTCGTTTGGTCGTTTCGGTTGTGATGCCTCTCGGCCTTTTATTATTATGATATAAACATAAATGAAATATATGTAATTTATTTATATAAAAAGTATACAATCATATAGTATGTGTATACATATAATTGAGTGTGTCCATATATGTATCTGTATCTGTGTATACAGTAAATCCTCACTTAATCTCATCCATAGGTTCTGTTACTTTAAGTGACATATATTAAAATAAATTTTACTGCAGGCTAATTGATATAAATAAGAGTTAAATTCCTATGGCGCTTCATCAACATTATAATGAAACATTGAACAAAATCATTTTATTTGAGAACCTGCTGTGTATATGTGAATATGATTTAAAACTGGAAAATCAATGTGATTTTTATATAATAATATGAAAATTCTGATAATAAATTGTACAATTTCTTTTTGTAAAGCTCAGAAAAGAATTTTCTCTACTTTGTAGCCTGAATAATTCAGAATATGATTAAGTGGCTTGATAAAAAAAAATCAGATTCATTGCTACTGTGTTTTCTTAAAGTGGGCAACATATGACAGGTAATAGAAACATGCATATTTTCAAGTCTAGAAGTAATAATATCTGTTCTAAAATATAAGATGCTTAATTTTTTTTTACTCTATCATGAAAATATTGTTACAATATGCAAAGGAAACATATAGCACCTATTAACTTTCCTTTTAAATAGGTGTGAAGCAATTTACTTTTCTTAAATATAAAATGGAAATTTCCTCCTGTGATATGTTAATATTATAATTTTCAACAATAATACTTTTTAAAGGTATTAAGGGCCCAAAGAAAGGCCTTTTAATCGATATTAAATGCATTAGGCTTTTATATAAAGCAACTTGATCATGTATATTGTCAAGTTCTTTGCAATTATTTTTGTTTCTTAATCTACATGATGTAAGCAATAATACTTATTTCTTAAAATGTTGAAACTGTTAAATAATATGAAGTGCCTTATAATGTATCTAACAAAAGTGTATGCTCAGAAATGTTAGTTCTCCTTCTTCTCTGAAACTACACTACAAATAGCAAATTAAGTTTACATAAAATTATTTGAATAAAAAACACCTGTGTGGGGGGAATTCATAGTTCTTTTTTATGCTCTGTGCAAAACAAAACAGTATCTGTCACACTGGCAAATGTTCTTGGTTTTGATTTGCTGTTATTGATATTTTAATGATAATGCCTAATGATATCTGATGCTGATGAGAATGGGGACAAGCAGGTGCTCTTATACACCCTTTCAGATGTAAACACCAATCTAAATAAATATGCATACCCTTAAAACACACACACACACACACACACACACACACACACCACTTAAACTATATTTGTGAACCAATAAATCTGTTTCTTGAGCTCTGCTCTGAGAATATAAGCAGCTATGTAGTTAATTATAAGATGCTCATCTTAATTTTAATAGTAAAAAATAAACACAGTTTGAATCCCCAACAATATAAAAATAGTTAAATACATTTCAGCACATTCATAAAATAGAATATTGCATGGTTCATTACAACAAGGTGTTTAAATCCTATATAATAGAGGTAATATGCAAATTGACCCTCACTCTGTCATGCCATCACAAGATGGCTGCACCCACAGTGGAGACAAGTTCCTGTAACGAGCCATAATGAGCAATCAGCAGGGATGTCAGGCTGTGTGGCATTGGGCTGGGGCAGGGGACCTGAGGCTGTGCCCCATGCTTGGTGGGGCTTGACGGGGGACCTCAGGCCATGCCCCCCGCCCGGCAAGGCTTGACGCCACAACAGGCTGCGCCCCCCACCTGGCGGGGCTTGACGGGGGACCTCAGGCCGCACCCCCATCCCCGGCGCCAGGCCGGGAGACCTGAGGCTGCACCCCCCGACCCAGCAGGACTTGGTGGGGGCCCTGAGGCTGCTGCACCCTGGCCCGGCAGGGCTTGACGGGGGGCCTGAGGCTGAGCCCCCTACCTGGCGCCGGGCTGGAGTACCTGAGGCTGCACTCCCCACCCAGCGGGGCTTGACAGGGGTGGGGCCGGCCAAGTCTGGATCTCGCCAATGGGGTTGGGGCCAGTCGGTCTGGGTCTCACGCAATTTCGAGGTGCATATGGGTGGGCGGGGACTTGGCTCTGGGTCCCATGGCATGCCCCAGGCTCTGACAGGAGGAAGATTTTCATATACATTTTACTAATTTTCTTTCACCTCTAACACTTCTATTACAGAGAAAGGGCAAATAGCAATATTAAAATATTTTCTCTAATTCCCTTTTAATGTGCATGAATTTCATGCACGAGGCCACTAGTCCTATCTAATAATAGACAAACATGGTAATTAACCGTACCTCCGACATGCTTCCCATTGGCTGATCAGGGTGAAATGCAAATTAACTGCCAACCAAGATGGCGGTTAACCGCCAACAAAGATGGAGGCTAATTTGCATACTGCAGTCAGGGTGGGACAGCGCCATCCTGCCTGCCCCGCTGCCATCCGGTCCAGCTATTTGCGACCCGGGCGGCAGGTGGCCCGTATGGGAACAGACCAAGGGCTAACAGTGGGACCGCAGCAATCGGCCACCGGCCACGCCCACAAACGACCCTCCCGGGGGGGATCCTAGGCTGACAGGTGCTAATGCACCAATCTGCCACTGGCCATGCCCACAAACAGCCCTTCCACGGGGATCGGAGGCTGACAGGTACTAATGCACCGATCTGCCAAAATGCACACCGGGGCCACCTTTGCCCTGCGCGAACTATGCAGCCAGCAGAGGGGAGTGGGGCCGCTGGGAGCAGGGCAGGAACTTCCCGGGGTTTGCGACAAGCAGCCCAGAGCAGAGTGTGAACTATCCCCGCTGGTAGCTGCTTGCTCATTCACTTACTTGCTCATTCATTCACTCATTCACTCACTCATTCACTCACTCAACAAACCCTCTCAGGTCCATGGCACCAGGCCAGGCACTGAAGTTGAAGCAGGATAAGACAGAGCTATGTCCTCAAGATGTTAATAATTCAGTATGCAGCCGGGAGAGGGGCCCCGGGCCGCTGGGAACAAGGGGGAACTTTCCCGGGGTGGGCTTCAGGGAGCCGGGTGTGAGGCCGGAACTTCTGCTGTGTTGCCATGGCAATGCGGCAGAAGTTCCCGCCCCTTAGCTGCTTGCTCATTCACTTACTCGCTCATTCATTCACTCATTCACTTACTCATTATTCACTCACTCAGCAAAACCTCTCAGGTCCATGGCACCAGGCCAGGCACTGAAGTTGAAGCAGGATAAGACAGAGCTATGTCCTCAAGATGTTAGTAATTCAGTAGGACGAAGCAGGCACATGAACGAGGCAGTTGTATGCACAGATGCAGTGTACTGGGTTCTGTGAGGGCTGTAACTAATGCCGACTTTGTTCTCTTGATAAAATGGGGCCTCGGGAGCCAGGCCGCCCAAGCCTGTAGGCCTGTGCCTAGGCCAGGAGTGGCCAGGGTCCTGGAACATGACAGAGGGTACAGGTCGGGCTGAGGGGTCTGGCCCCACCCCTCACCCTCACCCCCAAGTGCACAAAATTTTGTGCACCGGGCTACTAGTATTTTTAATAAATGTCAATCCCATTCTCCCAGTTGGTAAGGATCATCCTTGACTCATCTTTCACACTTCACATCTAATAAAATTAGCAATTCCTTATGTTTAACCTTCACAAAGCAAATACATCCAGAATTTCACCATTCTTTACTCCTACCACCCTGGTCTAAGCCACCATCATCTCTGGTCTAGATTACACTGTTAGCCTGATGGATCTCCCTATTTCAACCTACAGTCTAATAAATGCTAGAATGATGCAAATGTAAAAGTAAATCACACCACTCTATACAAAAAAGACAGGATGTAAAACTATATATATAGCACACTTCCAGTTATATTTGCCAAAATCTTAATGTTTTTATATGGGTGATAATGGAATTATATACACTTTTTTGGTTGTTGTTTTTTTTTGTGGTGTTGTTTTTCCTTTTTTTCCTGTATTTTTAAAGTTGTTCTTACTGTGAGCATGTTTAATTTAAAAAAATAATGTTTATAAAAATGTTTAGACAAAGTTGAACTGTATGCTTCAAAATACTATAGCAGTATATACATATTTTAAGTAGGACTTAAAATATGATCTAACCCAAAGCTAGTACTCAATTAAGAAACATAATTCTAATCTCAGATTACTACTCACTGAGAACAAATTTAAACGTGGAAAAGGTATTTTAAAATTACTTATGAGAACATAAGTAATTTGGGGGGGGGGGGAATTATGTCATAAGTTTAAAATGAAAAGATATTTTTTATTTCATTATATATTTTTCTGTTGTCCAGTCTAACAAAAATGGAAATAACTTTTTATGAAGCCTTTAGCTTCTAGCTTAAACCTTGTCTGTTAAATTACTATTTTTTTAATGATGTGAGAGCTGTTGTTTCTTAATTCTTTTTTTCTCTGACCTTGAAATATAATTGACTACTTTAAAGGTCTCAATGGTATAAGTCATTAGGAAGATAAAAATATATGTGATTAAAGTAAAAAATGATAAGACTTAAATTAAGTAATGATGTTAATAATCCTACTTTATGAAAATGGGTTATGTGATAAATTTTAATTATTATTATAATCAGGGTTTATCAACTAAAAATGGTTTAAATGTTTTAAAGTCAATGAATTTTTAAAAGTTTACTAGAAAAAATACAGCTGTAATTCAAAATTATTAAATGACTTCACTGCAACATTCATATACCCTCACAGTTTGGCTAATAATTTTATTAATAATATAAAGGTTATGGCATTTTTTAAATAAAAAGAAGGCAAATATTCATAAAATGTGACCCTTTACACAATTACTATGACTCCAAAAAATCTTTGCAAATTATTCCATTTGAAATTTGAAAAACATACTCCTTTTTCTTCTTGCTTCCTCTTTTTCATTCATATGTAATTACGTTTTGAGACTGAAAAATAATAAAGCACAGAGGTCATTTTCTATTCAAATTAAGACAAAAGCAATAAAAAGCCAAAGCAGCTACAAAAGGTGAGGAATGATACAGGGTGCTAATTGGAGGCATGAGTCTTTGAGACCCTTCGAGGCTGCTGCAGCTCAATGGGATAGAAGTAAACAGATGACAGAAATGATGATGAAAAGGGCATGTGAATAAAAGCTGGATCAGAGTTAGACAAAACTATCTGGGAGACTTGTTGTGAATAAATCCTTGATTTTTTCCATAAGTCATTCTCTCTCAGCCGATGTCTAGGATTTTCATGGACAGAATTACAAAATTGTGACAATTCAGAGAATTTAAGATTTTGTACTAGTTTCAGAAACTCTCATCCATTATTATATCAAAAATCCCACTAACCACTAAGATGTATGTAGTCCTTTTAATTAAATTCACTATATCGCCACAAAACCAAAATACCATACTTCCCACACAGTAAAGGCTCTAATATATGTATTAATTAGAAGACCAGAGTTTATTTTTGAAGAAAGGTAAATCAGGAGGTGGTTTTATAACTTTATAGAAAGACTAGAGGCCTGGTGCACAAAATTTGTGCATGGGGGTGGTGTCCCCCCAGCCCAGCCTGCACCCTCTCCAATGTGGGATCTCTCTCACAATCCTGGACCACTAATTCCTAATCGCTCACCTGCCTGCCTGCATGGTCGCCCCTAACTGCCTCCCCTGCAGGCCTGGTTGCTGTTGCCCCTAACTGCTGCCTGCTGCCGGACAGGTCACCCCCAACTGCCCCTCCCTGCTGGCCTGGTCACTCCTAACTTCCCCCCCCTCTGCTGGCCTGGTCGCCCCTTACTGCACCCCTGACAGCCTGGTCACCCCCAAATGCCCCCCTGCTGGCCTAGTCACCCCTCACTGCCCCCCTTGCTGGCCTGGTCACCCCCAACTGCAAAATCCCCACCACCTGGTCTCCCCTCATGGCCCCCTTGCTGGCCTGGTTGCCCCACGCAGCCTGCTATTCAGTCGTTTGGTTATCACTCACTAACCCCTGCGCCAGCCTGGTCACCCCATGCAGCCTGCTTGTTCAGTCGTTTGGTCATCCCTCACTAACCCCCCTGCTGGCTTGATCACAGGCAGCCATCTTGTGAGGGCGTGAGGGTTAATTTGCATATTTCTTTTTATTATATAGGATTCTTTGTTTTATCAAGTGATCCTATAAATATAAAAATATTTTAAATTTTTCTATAAATGATCAGCACACCAAGTATGTTTCAGATGTGATTAAAAGTTATCAGAATTTGGTACCTAACTTTTCCCAGGAAAAATACAAAACAACTATAACTATCACTTTATTCTAAACCTAAATGATTGTCATTCTTAATGTCAAACTTGCTAGAGAGATAGCAAAATTATACAAATATGTATTCATAAAAGCAATATCATTTCAGACAAGTCCTTCAGTTCCTCCTTACTCTAATCTAAAATATTTTTTAAATAACACAAACCTAATGCCCATCAGCAAATGAACAACTAAATAAATGATGCCATTTACAGTACGGAGTCTTGTGCATCAATTAACATGATAGATAGATCATTTAAGGCAGGGGTCCTCAAACTTGGGGGCCAGTTCACTGTCCCTCAGACCGTTGGAGGGCTGGACTATAGTTTAAAAAAAAACTATGAACAAATTCCTATGCACACTGCACATATCTTATTTTGAAGTAAAATAACAAAATGGGAACAAATACAATATTTGTATTTGCATGTGGCCCGCGGGCCGTAGTTTGAGGACCCCTGATTTAAGGCTTGTTTAAGGCTCAGAGAGGAGAAGGCTGTTTTATTCCAGACTCTTGGTTTCCTGTGCAACACAACTGTCTCAAAAAGTTGGTAGGCTTTAATCTGTTTGCTTCCAGTCAGTGCCATGTGCCAATAAATAGACTAAGGTTTTCTCTTGGAGTTCATACTCACTACTAGTTTCCCTGTTTCCAAATACACAGACATGGTGGTTACCTTGAGGACCTCTAAGAAAACTGGTTAGAATAAGAGAACTATATCCCTAATTTGTTCTTTGCTATGATTCTGAGACATAATGGGCTCCTTCTAGGCTTCAGATTTCTAGATTATCTCTCTCTATTCCCCTTTACTTATGTTCACAAGCCAACAAATTATTTTCTGGGTTCATCTTTCTTGTAAGACCTTGTTCAAAGCAAAGTGTCAAAGCCAACAGATATTATAATCAACTAGAGGCCCAATGCACAAAAATTTGTGCACTCGGGGGGGGGGGTCCCTCAGCCCGGCCTATGCCCTCTTGCAGTCTGGGACCCCTCAGAGGATGTCCACCTGCTGGCTTAGGCCCGCTCCCTGGGGGATCGGGCCCAAGCTGGCAGTCAGACATCCCTCTGGCAGCCCGGGAGCCCTCGGGGGATGTCCACTTTCCAGCAGGGAGCAGACCTAAGCTGCAGTTGGACATCCTTAGTGCTGCTAAGGAGGCGGGAGAGGCTCCCGCCACCACTGCTGTGCTGGCAGCCATCAGCCTGGCTTGTGGCTAAGCAGAGCTCCCCCTGTGGGAGTGCACTGACCACCAGGGGACAGCTCCTGCATTGAGCATCTGCCCCCTGGTGGTCAGTGTGTGTCATAGTGACCAGTCATAACCAGTTGTTCTGCTGTTAGGGTCAGTTTGCATATTACCCTTTTACTATATAGGATAGAGGCCTGGTGCACGGGTGGGGGCCGGCTGGTTTGCCCTGAAGGGTGTCCTGGATCAGGGTGGGGGTCCCGCTGGGGTGCCTGGCAAGCCTGGGTGAGGGGCTGATGGCTGTTTGCAGCTGGTCAGACTCCCTTCAGGGTGGGGGTCCCCACTGGGGTGCCTGGCCAGCCTGGGTGAGGGGCTGATGGCTGTTTGCAGGCTGGTCAAGCTCCCCCTCAAGTGGGGACCCTCACCCCATGGAGGTTTGGCCAGCCTAGGTGAGGGGCTGATGGCTGTTTTCAGGCTGGCCACACCCCCTTTAGGGTGGGGGGTTCCCACTGGGGTGCCTGGCCAGTCTGGGTGAGGGGCTGAGGGCCGTTTTCAGGCTGGCCAAGCCCCCCCCCGGCGACGGAAGCTCCCTTTTTTCTTTTTTTCTTTTTTTTTTATTCTGGGATTTATTTACCTTCTATAATTGAAACTTTGTAGCCTTGAGAGAAACTCAGAGCCAGCCAGGGCGGGGGGGAGGGAAGCTTGGCTTCCTCCATCGCCAGGGGCACCCCAAGCCTCCTGCTCACTCTAGCTCCGTGGCCACGGCCTGCTGAAAGCAGGTATCTGGGGTTTATTTACCTTTTATAATTGAAACTTTGTTGCTTTGAGTTGAGCTCAGAGCCGCCGTGGCAGGCGGGAAACTTGGCTTCCTCCATCATTGGAGCAACCAAGCCTCCTGCTTGCTCCAGCTCCGTGGCTGTCGGCCACCATCTTGGTTGGGTTAATTTGCATATAGTTGCTCTAATTGGCTGGTGGGTGTGGCTTAAGGCATAGCAAAGGTACAGTCAATTTGCATGTTTGTCTTTTATTAGTGTAGATTCTTTCCAACTACTTTCCCTAGAACTATAGGATCAGTAGTCCTAAGTTACCACAAGTACAGTTTTATCAAATTTTCTGCCATAGCTTAACATGAATTTCCATCTTTCCACCTCTGATATGTTTCCTCACCACAAATTGCCTGATCTCCGAGTCACTGCCTCAGACTTTATGTATTGGTTATAGCAGCAACCCATTCTAAGGAACAAATGTATACATTAGCTCCCACAAGTATTTCACCCACAGGTTGATTCCCTCATTAAAGTAACTCTTTCACCTACTCCGTTAACATGGAGTGTCTACCACCAAACAGAATATGAGGTATATACTAGTAAAGCATAAAAATATGTAAGGCAGGATCCAAGATAAAATGGTTAGTCTTATTAGTTACTAAATTTAAGTCCAAGCTTACTTGAAATCAAGAAAAAAATGCATTGATATGTAGCTTTTGTTTCATATAAAATATTGTTGCCTAACAAAACTGCCTCAGAGGTCCAGTAGTACTAACGATATTATAGGCCAGGCCAACAACATAAAATATCTTAAGAATAGTTTGGTGGCGTGGGAGTGGGGGGAAGGGAAGAAAAACAAAGAAATCTTTGGCTTGTTCCACTTCTTTCCATACTATATTTTCCATATTCATTTGTCTATAGTTACCAATAATAGAGAGGTGTGCTATAACTAAGAACTCTAAGTCAGTGAAGAGAACATACTTTGAAGGCAGGAGCTACAGTTAGAGTTCTTAGGGAATTTTATAACTATTAAACTAATTCCATTAATTCAGGATCAACAATAGAATGACCTTATCTTTCCTAAACCCATAGACTTAAAGATTTTATCTTTGTCTTTGTCATCCTATAGTCTTATTACTATGTATTAATGTGTGTATTTGTTTTTATTTATACTGCTCACAATACAATGGGTTCCTTTAATCTGAGAAGTTACTCTGTCTTTAAATCTATAAAAATTTTAGTCATTCTTGCTCAAAATATTGCCTTACTCTGATTCCGTTCCTGAACGTTTATTACAAATTACTCTATTTTCACTTTTATTAAATAAATCTCATTCTCTTTTTCTTTTCTATTAACTTCCTATTACTCATCACTCTGTCCCTCTGCAGAGCATTCTAAGTGATTTCCTCAGCTATCTTCCAATCCACTGATATCTTTCTATCTATATCTACCCAATATTCAAATCATTCACTGAGTTTTTCATTTCAATGATGATTTTCATTTCTTGTCTTAAAATTTCTATTCAAACCTTATTTCTCAAACATCTAAAAACATTATTTTTAAAATATCTTTTAAACTACCTTTCAACATTTTAAATAGCATTCCTACTACCTAAGGTGCAAATTTTCTCATCTGATGTACAAGTCATTTCTTTACATGCTTTGTAATACTGAATTTCCCATTATAGTCTCTGAAGCATCCCTACTGAATATTTTAAATTTCCTTCTACGAGGTCACGCTGGTTCTACAAGGGTTGGACCATTTTGAAGATAATTCTCAACTGAACAGTCCTTGGACTAGAAGTAACATGAACTTTCTTATGTGGCACAGGCCTGGGGTTTCAAATTCTTTTTCCTACCCAATGTCCACAGTAGACATCAAATTCCCCTGTAGCTGGCAGGCAGTGATGTTCTAGGCCCCATTTCACAGTCGGGCAGCCCTTCCTGACTCCCAGCTTCACACAGGTAGCTCTTTCCTAGTGCAGAGAAGAGAGGGGTTGAAGCCCACATTTCCCTAATGTTATGATAATCAACTCTAGCCTCCAGCTGGGATTGCACACCCCAGTGAGCTATTTAGACTTCAGCTCTCTCTCATTTGGTTTTGAATATCCTCTTTATTTCTATTATGTGAGCATTTTTCTCAATTTGTTTTAAGCTTGGCTGAATACTCCAAAATGCACGTGTTCAGAGTGAGAAGGGAAGTCATGTCACATTAGCAAAACTTTGATAACCAAAAACTGACAAAGATATAATGAGAGAAATTATAAGATAATCAGGACTAGGAACATAAATTTCAAAATCTTAAGTGAAAAATTAACAAATTCAGTGCAACAATGTATTTTTTTAAATTATCAGAACTAATCTGGGTTTATTTCAGGAATGCAAGGCTGGCTTAATATTACAATACTGAATAATGTACTAGTATTACATGAGTCAGCATACTTTAGATAAGAAAAACTTTGCATGCCACATATATTCTCTGCCACATATTCCTTCTTTGGTTTGTTTATTTGTTTATTTTTTATGGTCCTTTAAACATGTAAAAACCATTCTTAGCTCACAGGCCATACAAATACAAGACGTGGGACTCAGTTGCCAATCCCTGATATAATTCAACATGCTAACATAGTAAGAGAAAAATCTATATATATAAAAGCCCAACGACTGGAATGGCAGAACGACCAGAACGACCTGGCTATGAGATGCACTGCGGCAGCCAACCAGCGTGATCTAGACCCTGATCGGCCTGGCCGGCCAGGCCCTCAATCAGCCCCAACACCCCAATCAGGGGTAGGGCCAGCTGGCCAACCGCCCGCCCTGCCCACCCCCCCCACCCCCCCGCCAGCCCGATGGGTCCCCATCAGGGTGGGCCAGCCAGACCCCACCCATGCATGAATTAGTGCACTGAGCCTCTAGTATTTATATAATTATCTCAAAAGAGGCACAAAAAGTATTTTATTACATCCAACATTCATTCATGATTTTTTAAATAACGCATAATATAGGAAGATAACTCCTTTAACCCAATAATGATTATCAACTAAAAACCTGTAGCAAACTTCCTTGTTGATGGAGAAATATTAGAAAGATTTTCTTAAGACTGGGAACAGGACAAGGATGCCTACTATTTCCATTTATACTCAGCACTGTATCCTAGCCAGTGCAGAAAGAAAGGGGAAAAATTAAAGGGTTAAGGTTTGAAAAGGAGAGACAAAATTGTCACTATAGAACAAATAATATTATGGTCTAATTAGAATTCCCTACAAAGTACAGATAAAATATTATTCAAACTGATAAGAGAGGTTAGCAGTGTGGATGAATATATGATTAATATATCTATTTATTCATGTGCCAATTACTTGGCTGATCTTAGTCTGAGGGGACTCCTGAAGGAAGTAAATAAGGCAAACTTTCTTCCAGAAAAAAATTTACATTAGCTTCTGTCTAGACCAGGGTGGGCAAACTTTTTGACTCGAAGGCCACAATGGGTTCTTAAACTGGACCGGAGGGCCGGAACAAAAGCATGGATGGAGTGTTTGTGTGAACTAATATAAATTCAAAGTAAACATCATTACATAAAAGGGTACAGTCTTTTTTTTTTTTTTTAGTTTTATTCATTTCAAAAGGGCCGGATCCGGCTCGTGGGCAGTAGTTTGCCCACGGCTGGTCTAGACACTACTGACCTAACATTCAGGTTATTAAACAATTCCTTAACATGGGAGTCTCGGGTTCAAGGCCAAATCAGCTGGTGGACCTCAAAGCTAGGTCTCCTACTTCCAGCATTGGATTTGGTATTTGCCAGCAGGGCAAGTCCAGCATCTGCTCACAGTGCTAACTTTGATTCCCATTCATTGGGATTTGTTGGTCTTGTTATATTTTTATTCTTGGGATTTGGAGATTTCCTTTACTCTTTATTATTATTATTATTATTATTATTATTATTATTTCAGAGAAATAGAAACATCAGTGATGAGAGAGAATCACTGATCAGCTGCCTCCTGCATATCCCCTACTGGGTATCAAGTCCAAAACCCGGGCATGTGCCCTGACTGGGAATTGAACTGTGACCTCCTGGTTCATGGGTTGACACTCAACCACTGAGCCACACCTGCTGGGCTCCTTTACTCTTAATACCAGAAGGGTCTTATCCAAAATCTAGCAGTATCATAAAGAAAGGCCATTTTGAGCATCAAGTCCAAAGTATGATTTATAAAAACCATTACATATAGAACAAATGATTAAAAACAAAACCCCAAATGTCAAAAGTGGTTGTTTTCAAATTATAAGTTATAAGTAATTTGTTTTTCCTTCTGTAGTTTTCCATATCTCCTATTCATGATCTTATTTTTGTTTTTATAAGGAAGAACAAGCAATATACTTTTGTTTAAAGAAAAATGACACATAAAAATACTATTCGTTCAAGTATTATTGAAAAACAGAAGAATATTATCAAGCATATACTTGCTTTTCAAACAGTATCTTAATTAATTATCATAAAACTTCTGGAACTTAAGTATCATTATCTCTAATTTTGCAGAAGAGGAAACTGAGGTTCAGAAAGGTTAAATTATTTGCCCAACTGACAGAACTGGGATTTGATTTCAGACATACTTGTTCCCAGGCCAGTGCTTTTTCTACTGAATCACGCTGCCTCCCATAAGAGAGCATTTTCACATTACCACCTGCTACTTCTAATTAAGAGGTAGTAATTAAACAATTCTCCACTCCTGACAACAATATTTAAGCTACAGGCATTTTAAAGAAATTAATACAGCTTTTTATCTGCAGGAAGATACTATAACTGAACACAAACTACAAGCTATTGCAAAGAGAAAAGACTCCAATATGACACAGTTATATGCTTATTCAAAGCATGGTTAATTATATTATATGTTAATGGAACATGAAGCATAAAAGTGTTATTCAATGACCAATTTACTTATAGAAATGTTCAACTTGATTAGTAATCAAATAAATACAAAGAGTAACAATGACATATTGATCAAATTGGGGGAGGGGGGGAATTTAAATAGTCATAGCCAAGTTAAGTAAACAGTGAAATTCTCATACATCTTAGGAGAGATTATAACTGGTAAAAAATTGCTATAGGCCAAATGATAATATTTACACTAAAACATATGTGGCTTTTGCCCTAGTAATTCTCATCTAGGAAATTACCCTGAGGAAATAATCATAGCTATGTAAATAAAGGTTTAGCTACAGGGTTGCTCATCTTAGAAATATTTCTAATAGCAAGGGGAAAAAATGGAATGAATCTAAATCTACAATAATAAGAAATCAGGTTAATAATTTTAAATTAATGTTTCTAAAAACTAAATCCCAGTTTCAATATTTATAGGCCAGGAGACCCTAATCAACTCCACTGAGATCCCTCTCAATTTATCAAAAATCAATGGGAATAATAGTATCTATTTCACAAGCTAACTTAAGAATGATGTAAAATAATTCATGTAGAGACCACAGTACAGAGCCTGACATATGTATGCTATGAATCAATAATACACATAGGTGGTGGTTAGGAAAACAGATGTGAAGTCTGACTCCCTCAGTCTACCACTAATGGTTGTACAAGTTATGTAACTTCTTTATACCTCAGTTTTCTCATTTACAAAATGAGAATAATCCCACAAAGTTTGTGTGAGGATTATATGAGAGAATTGTTTATAAAGTATTTAGCACAGTGCCTGACAAACAGGAAGCTTCTCAATAAATTTTGACTATTTTATTAGTAGCATTAGTATTGAGCTATTAGGATATACATTATTAGTATAATAAGTTATATACTAACTCTGAGTTGCTTACTGTATTAGGTATGATACCTAATATAGAGGCTTATTATATCATTTTGGTTTTCCTGGAATTAGTTGTTCCATTCCAATGTGTATAACCTCACTAGCAAAAACTCTACAAGTATTGTAATCGTAAACTAGAATTCTATTATACTATATGGCCAACATTGCCAACAGATACCATAGTCCTAAATCTATTAATGAAATTTTCTAAATGACAACTACTTTATTTTCCCTTCTAGAGACCTTTCTCACAAATAGATGACAGGGAGGGAGAACAGCTCTTCCTAGGCGAACCTTCTCTATCCCTAAGCAGGCTCTAACATAAGAATCAGAGACCTAGACCTGGAACCTTTCAAAATCCAACAAGTATGTGGAGTTTCAAGGTCTGGGGGGTGTAAAACAAGTTTTTAAAAGTAGGGTGTGGGGGGAGAATCAAGAAAGAAAAATGATATAAAGAATATTATTACTGAAAAATCTCCAGTTTGTTTTCAACTAGCAAGTAAAACCTACTTTTACATTTTTCAATACACGTGGAATTGAGGTCCCAGAACCGTGTTTCATTCCATCTGTATAAGCTCTTAGAGAATAAAAATTTCATATCTTGGGATCGGTTCCCTGCTCAGGAGATAGACATGAGTCCCTCAAGGACCCACGCATAGAGGAAACAGACCATTATGCAAGGAATGTTTTCCTACCTTAACCGCTTCTCCCAGAGTTTGGTTTTTGTCAGCTTCCTCACTGGAATGCAATTCAAGTCTATAATTCAACTCCTGTAGTTGCTGTGCCTGTTCATTCAATAGCATTTGTGCCTGCTGTTCCCGAAATAATGCATTATTCAGTTCTTCACATGCACTTTCAAACTTCTCATGGGTGATCAATTTCTGAAATAAGGGGGAAAAAATCAATTATCAGCTAACTGCATTTTGTATCATTTAATCTTCAGAACTGTATTTGCTAACATAAAGAGTATAATACAAACGTTTGTAAATGTCTGATACATGACAAACGTACAATTTGTTTCGTAAGTCAAGATAAAAAATAATCACTCTGGTTTTTAAAGCACAATGGCCATACTTTCAACATTATCATATTTAGTTAAATAAAATCTTGAGAAACTTATTTCAAGTAAATCCACAGTGTTCAGTTTAAATCTTGATATATAAGCATGTTTTATAAAGATTACTAGAGGCCCGGTGCACGAAATTCATGCACTGAGTGGGGGTCCAGCTGGCCCACCCCAATGAGGGCCGATCAGGCCAGACAGGTGGGGGGCGGGGTGAGGGGACATGGGAGGTCGGCTGTCCCCGGGGCCACAGGAGGTCAGCCGGCCCCACCCCTGATTGGGGTTGCGGCGGGGGGGGGGGGGGGGGGGGGGGGAGTGATCAGAGGCTGGGCTGGCCCGGGGGAGGGGCCACAGGAGGCTGGGGGTCCGATTGGGCCGGTTGGCTGCCACAGTGGATGTCATAGTGACCGGTCCTTACAGTCATTACGGCATTACAGACACTGGCTTTTTATATATATAGATGATTGTGAGAATTAAAGCCTTTAACAAGTTTCTATGCGTCTGAAAAATATACATTAGTACAGTTGAATGTGGACTTTACCTACCTCTGAGTTTTCTGACAAATGAGACAAAAACAGAAATGTGCTTATAGTTTCCTCTTGGGTCAACAATAGCATGCATGTGGTTCATGTAGAGAGATCAATTTGCTGGAACTCAGTTTGAAGATAGATTTATACATGGGTCTTTCTATATTATCATATACTCAGTTTTACTTTGGCATCAGTACCTGGCCTGCTACCTCCCAGAAGCAACTGGTTTTTAACTATTATTTGCCTTTTCAAAGGTGTATATAATGCACTCCTCAATACTGATTAAGTTTCAAAAGGCAACAGTATAGTATAAAAATAGATTCCTAATTATTAACCTAAGTTAATAGAAAGTAATGAGAAGGATCAAAAGGCACACAGGAAAGATGCCTCATTTCCTGGGCACAAGTAGTAAAGGTATATCTAATACATTACTGATACTTATACAGTGTTTACTTTAGGGAACACATCTTCTCATTCCCGGACCCCCACTCAGCTGTCTCACTCTCCACATTGTCCCATTACACTTTGAACACATCTACTATAAAACTTCCTCTCTACACTTCTGCTCCATTTCAACTTTTTACTCTCCTTCTACTCCCCAACACCAGAGCACTCTTCTGGGACTTGTGAACAAATATTTTTGTACTTCGTCTACCTTTTACTCGTTCTGTTGTTTTAATTGTTGCCCCTTGTCATCAGACCATTCTGTCCTCTGCAATCTACTTGACTTCCATAAATCCAGATCCCTGCCATTTTGCAGGACTTCTTCCCGCCTCCTCCAGAATTTCTCCTTTAGCAAAAGCTTAGCTAATGTAGCCTCTCTCGTCCATCTATCCCTCCTGGAGAATGCCTCAATTCCATCCAGCCTTCTGCAAACAGGATCAAACAAGCATAGCAATGTAGAACAACAAAGAGAGGGTGTGTGAAAACAATTGTAAGAAGCTAATAAAATAAGATCATGGCAGTTAGCTGTCTAAGAACAACTGTCTGTAGATGAACATGGTATTCCAAAGCAATAAAAGTCCTGAGTAGCTTTTGGCAGACTGAATGTTATGTTACAATTTTAGACCAATCTAAACAAGCTATTATATTTTCCTCATACACAGTTTGCCTGAAATCAGTGAAAGATGAGTGGCAGCAGGCACATTCCCCATTTTTAAAGAGAAAAACAGCATATTTTCCCCAGTCTATTACATTTTTAATAAAACAATCCTTTATTAACAGAACTGGATATGAACATTAGCCACTACCATGAAATGGTTAAAAGTAGGAGTTTTAGAGCCTGACCTGCTAGGCAAGTCACTTAGCTATGCTGTGCCCCATATTCCTCGTCTGTAAAATAAAGTATTGAACTATTATTGATATGAGAGAAATAAATGAATCAATACTCTAAAGTGATTAGGGTGAAAAAATAAAGTGATTAGGGTGAATGCCTATATATCTAAAAATAAAGTGATTAGGGTGGATGCCTATATATCTATTAATATGTGATTAAATGTTAAAAATCACACTAAGTTTGTGGATGAAAAAGGGGCCACATACTAAACCTGACAAGCACAGAGGAGGCCTGCATGGTGAGCCCTACAAACTTGGAGACTAAAAGCAAACACATAGGATAGTCTGAACACACACATTCCTAACTAAAAGAGGGCCATGGGGGTAGTCATGTCCTATTCCTGTGGCTTCCTTGACAAAGGTCAGTCTTTACCTTAACTGAGCCTGTCAGTTGTCCTTTTGCATCTAAGATAACATACCTTTGAAATGTCAGAGTCATCTCTGCCAGACCCCCTCAGGGCACACTGCCAGCACCAGAGCAGGAGGCCACAGAACCCTGCACTGTTATCTTGTTCCCCTCATTGCACTCTATGTGCTGTACATGTTAATTAGTAACAATCCCATTCCCACCAACATAAAAAAAGTGTGTCTCTTCATTTTACTTTTTATCCAATCCCAGAGACTTTGCTTTCTCCTGCCCCTTAATCTACTACCAATGAATTCCATGTAACCTTCCTTTTATGTCTTCTCCTTGACTGTAATGTATTAAAAAACTTGCAAAATTGACATCCTCGAAAGCATTTTCTCAATCCACTGAGATTTTGCTCCCCAGCAATTATCATCTGTGAGATCCAAAATCATAAAAATTCTCTATAGGTTTGAATGTTTCTTACATCAACAATTTTATACCTTACAACTGTATGTCAAAATTTAAAAATTACATATCTCATTCCCTCAATTATTACTTCCATTAATTCTATTTTTATTTCTACACTTCAGTTGAAGGAATTCACACTAAATATTTCATGGAACATATTCTTAGCTTTTGATACAAGCCATTTATTCAACCAGAGTCCTTAAAAGGGATTTTGTCACCTTTTAGCAACTTTTCTTCAGACTCTTATAACCTCTCTAGATCCTGGAAATTGAGCCCTGACAACTTTCAAACTAATCAAAGATAAGATGTTAACTTCTTTTCCTAATACTTAAATATGAACTAGGAAATCTTATTGTGTAGAATACCCAGAATTCTTCAAACATATTACAGGGAACAACATATTATAAAGGATCTTCCAATTTTCAGGAAGTCCACTATTAGCTAAACCTATTTATAGTTGCCTACATTCTAAATCTCAAATTGCATCAATGGCTGTCTCTTTCCATTTTGGCGGACCATCTCAAGATCCCAAATTTAGTTAGTACATACAACTGAAAGAAAATCAAAAGGAGACAGACACACACATTGAAGGAATTGGCTTTTAAAGTATACACAACGGCTCTTTATGATTTAAGTACGGCAAAACATTTTTGGAAAATAAGTATCTATAAGTAGGGAACAGTCAAATTTTGATGCACTCATATGAGAGAATATTAATTTATCTAAAATAAAATTAATAATAAGTGGCACGGGAAAATGTTTGTAGTACTTTAAAAATATAAAAAAGTAGTATTTTAACTCTACATTCCTATCTGCACATATACACAGAGAAAAATGCAGGGAACAAAACACATCCACGCTTCAAAAGTGGTTGGTCCTAGGTGGTAAGATTAGAGGGATTAGAACTTTCTTCTTTATTTGTATTTTTATTTGGGTATTATATATTACCTTTATCATCAGAAAAAAAAATAAAGTAGCTCATACAATTTTCTTCTCTGAGCAAACAACTAAGAGAATGAGGGGGGAAACTGTATTGTTAGACATTCATCAAAAAGAAAAATAAATCAGAAAGGCGATTCATGATTACCTGACATGCTGAATTTATAAGAACTCTTCACCCTTTGAAGGTATAGCTATTTGAAATAATACTTAACATTAGCAATTTACATTATCATAGCATTAATAACTGAGCTACTATCTGCTGCTGTCTCTGTTACAACAAATGTGAAAAATGCAAATTACAAATTAACCAAAAGATACATTTAAACTGAAGTTAAACTTGCAAAATTTAGGTTTCCCAAGAGGGGGTACACAAAGTACCTTGTTGGTAGATTTAAGAAACCAATTTTGTGTTCATATTTATATTATCTATCAACAGTTATATACAGTTTTCAAGTTTCAGAGTCATATTTTAACTCGATATTCCTATATCCATATTAGGAACATCAAAGTTATAAGTAACCCAACTGCAAGTAGAATATTAGATATCTGCATTTTGTTATGCTTCATGTATTTATACATTTCAATCTTGAGCTAATGTTATTTGACATAAGCCTTTCGTTTCTCAGCTATCTTCTGCTTTCTTAAATAATGCATATAAATCTTTAATAGAAGTTAGATAAAATGAATATTTCTTTAGAAAATCAACTTGAGTTCATATTGAGTAATCTAATTTACTCAAAATATTCAATATAAAAGGAAAAGAGAAAAAAATCCCAGCCCCCACTGCAAACATCAGGCTCCTCCATTGGGGCATTTTTTGTTTGTTTATTATACATTTGGGGGCTTATTTGCTATAGCAGTTAAGCTATCCTCATTGAATCTCTTTTTATACTTTCAGAGCATAAATTTTAACAGCATTATGAGTTCTGCTGACACAGAATCAGTATTCCTTTAAGCATCTGGTATAACTCTTTGTGTGAATTAGGATATAACTGACATATAACATTGTGTAGTTTAGGTGTACAATATGTTAATTTGATAAATTTATGTGTTGCAATATGGTTACCACTGTAGCATTAGCTAACACCTCTATCATGTCACATAATTATCATTGCTTTTCTTATGGTGAGAATGTTTAAGATGTAGTCTCCTTACCAACTTTGAAGTATGAACTACATGTTGGGGTATTTCAGAAGGGAAGTATTCTGAAGAAAAAGAAATCTTAATGGCACTTCAAGTTATTTTAAAAAACATAGGTTAAAGAAAACAAATATATGTATATATACACACACACACACAATCAGAGGAGAGTTCACCAAAGCCATACATACAAAACATGTATACTTACAGAGTGCTTAAATTCATTTAATTGCATTTGGAGACCCTGGGCTTTGTCAAGCTCCTTTTTCATCTCATTCACATTTCGTTTGAATTCTGTGACCTCTAAGCGCAGTGAGCGGCGCTCCACTTCTGCTGTGTGCAGCCTTTGTGTAAATCCAAAGATTTGCTTCTGTAACGATGCTGTGCTTTTCTGTTGTTAAACAAAAGCAATTTTACAAGAAGTAACTACAGACTTACTAATAAATCAATAGCAATGGCATTTACCAAATTAAATGTAACTCAGGTTAAACATAGAACAACTAGAGGCCCAGTGCACAAAATTCATGCACTGGGGGGTGGGGTTCCCTCAGCCCAGCCTACCCCTCAGTCCGGGAGCCCTCAGTGGATGTCCTACTGACAGCCACAGTCTGGCAGCAGAGGCTCAGAGCAGGCATCCCGTGTGTGTGTGTGTGTATGTATGTGTCTGCTGGGGCCTGCCCGCAGCCACGCCACCTAGGCTCGGAACAGTTGCCGTGTGTGTGTGTGTGTGTGTGTGTGTGTGTGTGTGTATCTGTGTGTGTGTGTGTCCGCTGGGGGTCTGCCCCCAGCCACATTGGAGGCTCAGAGTAGGCGCTGTGTGTGTGTGTGTGTGTGTGTGTGTGTGTGTGTCTGCTGGAGGCCTGCCCACAGCCACACCGTGGAGGCTTGGAGCAGGCGCCCCTCTCTGTTGATCTCTCAGGCTCCTGGCCTCCACTGTGTGTTGTACTCTCCCTTGAGCTGTGGCCAGGGTGGGGTGCTGCCTGCAGGCCACCCTTTCCTGCTCTGGGATTGCCACGGCGACCCAGGAGCAGGCCTTGCTGGGTGCTGCCTACAGGCCGCCCTTTCCTGCTCACCGATCGCCATGGGGTCCCGGCTGGGGGCGGCGCTTAGGCAGTGCGGGGCTTAGGCAGCACACAGGGGTCCCGGATGGGGGTGGGGCTTAGGCGACACACAGGGGTCCCGGCTGGGGGCGGGGCTTAGGCAGCACACAGGGGTCCCGGCTGGGGGCAGGGCTGCTCGCGCTGTCCTGCCCTGCCCGCAACATGCAAATTAGCCGCCATCTTTGTTGGTGGCTAATTTGCATATCTTGCTGATTAGCCCATGGGAGGCGTAGCAAAGGTATGGTCAATTATTAGATAGGATAATTTGGCTTATATGAAATGAACAATTAAAGAAATAATCTAGATGGCTAGAAAATAGAATTTTCAGTCATTGATGTTTCATACAGTTCCGCTGCAGGTCACTTATAGAGACCAGTCAATTCATAACTCATGCCAGAACATTTGTATTTGGATATTTGGACACTTATTTGGAGGTGGTTTTCTTATTGAATTAAAAGATCACAAGAAACCTAAAGGAAATCTAGAAACATTTGTGTACAACTAACTTAAACTTCAAATAAGTCTGATTCAGAATTACATTCACAAGTCCAAAAGTCCCTACTTAATAAAAGTTCATACATACCAAAATGGGCACATGGACCTGCAGTCCGTATTTCAGGGCCAGTGTGTTCACTTTATGAAGTCCACGGGCCAACCTCTGAACCAGGGAATCCTTTTCTACATGTGTAATACTCCTGCTGCTACTGTGCGAAGGTAAGCTCTCCATTGCCAAACTAATTTTATCCATGAGTTTTGCAAAAGAATTCTTGGCTGCACCTATAAGTAAATGTCCACAAATTCTAGAATTTGGATCTTCAAAGAAAAAGGGGAGAGGGGAGAGACAGAAAACCGTAAATTGTCTCTTGTTCATTTTACAATACTTCTAATCATCACACAATACAATTTTCTCAAATACATAATTTCCATTCACCTGTAGAGATTTATTCAGAAAGTCTCCTCCCACAATTTTCACTGTGAAAAAGGAATACAGAACATAGCTTGCCTACAAAGCAATATATCTAAAAAAGTCTGCATGTATTTACAGTCATTCAAACTGACCATCATGATACTAAAAATGTATCACTACTCTTTTCTTTGTTTTAAAACATAATATAAATCCATTTTCTATTTCCAGCTACTGAAGCTTGTTACCTTAATGTCATACTATTTATACTCTCAGACAAGAAAATATAATTTGGCTTATTCAAAGGCAATTAAAATGTTACAACTACAATTACTTATTTCCCCACAGGATTTTGGTAATCATCCTTCTCACATAATGGGCTTAAGGTCCTTGCATATCCAACATGGTCTGTTTACTGCTAGATTCATCAGGCCTGTAATTCATAATTGTGTTTAATGTTGATAAATAAAATTGTCAGTGCTTTTTCTACTAATTAGTATTCCAGATAATGCTTAATAGGTTTATTTATGCCTTAATAAAAGTCGTGTAATTTAGTTTTCCCTCTGCTAGGCAGGTCTTAATCTGTCATTACTTGTCTTATGATACTATCTGTGTAAAATGACAAGCAAAGAGAGATTATTTAAATTCAGTAATATATTGTTCTATATTTCAAGTGGCTCTGATTTCATAGTTAATTTAAATCTTGTGGTTACATCAAAAGCACACAAAAAAGTATATTTATCCAATAAAAATGTTTTATAATTCTAAGAATGCATATGGTTCAACACTAAAATGCAACATTGAGAAGGTGATTGGTCAATATCTTCTGTCATAAGCAACCATTTCACTGAAGCCCAGTGTTCAAAATTTTGAGTGTTTTATTTCTTTTATTCCTCAGTATATAAAAGAAAAGGTTTTTTTAAATTTATGCACAGTCAGAATTTGAAAACTATATTGCTTATAAGTTATTCATAAAATATACATTATTAATTGGATAAAAATATATCTTCCATGTAGAATTTATTTCTATCAGTTACTGATGCAATGACTTCTAAGAATATGGAGTAATCCTATCTAATAAAAGATTAATATGCAAATTAACCATCACTCGGACACAAAGATGGCAGCGCCCAGTCCTCTCAGCCCCACTGGAGTCCTCCAATCCTGGGGGGTGGCCGCTGAAAGCAGGGCCTGCTTGGCTGTCGCCACGGTGACCCAGGAGCAGCCAAGCAGGCCCCGCAGACAGCAGAGAACCATGGGGAGCAGGCCTAAGCCATCAGTAGGACATCCCCTGAGGGCTCCTGGATTGGAGAGGGTGCAGGTCGGGCTGAGGGCCCCTCCACCCCTGTGCATGAATATTGTGCACCAGGCCTCTAGTAAGTTTAATAATACTAAACTACAGCACACATTTAATAGGTCACTATTGAATAAATGAACAAACAGTGAATTTTATTTTATCTATAATACTACAGGCCCGGTGCACGAAAATTCATGCATGGGGTAGGGGAGGGGGATCCCTCAGCCCAGCCTGCCCTCCCTCACATTCTGGGAGCCCTCACAGGATATCCAACTGACAGGATATCCATGGGGAGCGGGCCTAAGCCACAGTCTGGCCTCCCTCTGAGGGAGGCGACCAGCCAATTAGGTATAGAGATACTTTCTGGAGGCAGCATGGACTCCTTCCTTATTTCTTCCCTCTGTTGTTGGAGAACAGGGGACTAAAAGGTGGAGACAGAACTGTGGCCAGGCCTGGGGCTTTTGTAGGTGGCGGAAAGAGGGAGAGGTCTGGGGAAAGTCTAGACACATTTCCTTCGATTGTCCTCCCTTCCTCCGAGCCCCTCCCTCCATTTTTTCCTTCTCGTGGTGGATGCTTGGGCCTCAGACCAACCAGAGCCCAGCAACAGTGGGATTCAGCTCCCTCACTTCTCAGCTGAATGTACAGTCACCTCACATTCCAAGCGGGGCTGTTTTCAAGTGACTAAAGCGCTGGAAATCCACAGCTCCCGGCCTCTCCCCTCTCGGTTTCCTACTTGGGTTGGTTGCAAAGTTCACCAAGACACCGAAGCAGCTCTGCCCTGGTAGTTCTGCACTGGCCCCCACCTAGGCCCCACCGGGCACTCTTCCTCAAGTCTCCAGGCCCATAGTCTGCCCTCAGGGAGGTTGCCTGGAGCCCATTCCCCCGGGCAGGTGGGGCAGAGGGGTTGGCTTAGAGAGCTGGAGGAAGATGGCAGAGTAACAGTTGGTATGAACCAGCGCCTGCTCAGCCAGACTTCCTAAGCTCCCCACCAGGCCCAGGCTGGGCCCCTTCCCTGCACCAGGAGGAACCCCAGCTGAGGTCCCCTCCCTGAACCCAGGACCCTCCTCCCCTTTCCACCACCAGGGGCAGGAGCAGCTCGCCTGCGCCACCCTGGCTGTGAGCCTCCTCCCCCTGCCTGAAGCATGGGGCGGGCCGTGGCCAGCCACGGAGGCAGGCATGGGGCCGGATGAGGGCGGGGCAGGGCATCCGGCAGTCTGTCCACGGCCACTCCGGCTCCAAGCCACCGGGCTCCCACCGAGCAGCAGCAGCGGCGCAGCAGCCCACGGCAAGGCCCTGCGCCCCTCGCAGCCGCCCCTGGGCACCGTGCATGGAAACGCCGCCTGCCGCTGAGCCACCATCCGGCCTGGGACCTGCGGCGGCTGGGGTGGCCTCGGGCTCCCACTACCCCTGCCAAAGCTCGACTTGGGCTTGGCCAGCTGCCCCTGTCCCGGCCCACCAGTCGGGAGCAGCCTCCGCCTCCAAGGCAGTGTGTAGTTAGCACTGGGCAGGCTTGTGCACACCTGCGCTGGGGGCGGAAGTCCCCGCCCACATCCCCGCTCACCAGCTTCTGCCTGGTCGTGACTCAGACACCTTAATGAACAAATTAGCATATTACCTCTATATATGTATAGATTCAACATAATATATCAGTCCACTGTATTTCTTGTTTCTCTAACTGGCTTGTAACTCCTTAACTGTGTCCTTTTTCAACTTAGTAAACTCATTTTATCTTTACTGTGCCAGCCTAGCATATGTTTTTATTTGTTTGCTGGATTAATTATATTTCTTTTTTACTTCCATAGCAGCTACAATAATGCTGAATACAAGAATGCATTCAATAATACCAAGAGAAATTAATATTAACATTTTATGGTATGTCAAAGTTATTCTTCCTAAATAAACAAGATAAAAGCATAGTTTTAGGAAATTTTCAGGAATATAAAAATAATTAAATTTTCACAAAGAGCACTAAAAGCAAATTTTAACAACAATTAAATTTTAATGAATAATATGAGTGTATGTTTTTTTACAATATCACAGAAATGTGTTTGTGTAGACACCAACTACTATGAAAGGTGAAATTAAGTGACAATATAATTCTATAAGGTATTGCTCTGAATTTTGAAGAAGTGGGAAAGAGGCATACACTCCAAGTTCCAGACTACTGACTCTCCATGAATTACAGAAAGAGCACTAAATAATTTATGCTTTGCTGAGTAACAAGTGTTTTCACAATATACATTATACAGTATTAAGTACAATTAGTTCAACTTTTTTTGTTATTAATCCTCACCCGAGATATTGTCCCCTTGATTTTAGAGAGAGTGGAAAGGTAGGGAAGAGACAGAGAGAGAGAAACATTGATGTGAGAGAGACACATCAATTGGCAGGCTCCTGCATACACCCCAACCAAGGCCAGGGATCGAGCTTGCAACTGAGATAAGTGCCCTGGACCGAAATCAAACCTGGGACCCTTCAGTCCACAGTCCAATGCTCTTCCACTAAGCCAAACTGGCTAGGGCCAACTAGCTTAATCTATATATATAAAAAGCTAATATGCTAAGTGTCCAACTATCTGACCAGTTGCTATGACGCGCACTGACCACAAGGGGGCAGATGCTCAACGCAGGAGGTGCCGTGATGTACACTAGTCATTTACAGAGAAACAGCAACACAGACCAGGCACCCACAAAGCAACACTCGGCTTCCCCCAAGTGGGACACAGGCCCTGCCACCACCCCAGAGCAACAGCCCACCAAATCACAGCCAATGCTGCCGAGACCCCAGGGTGCAAAATGCAGCCCACAGCCCAGCTCAGCCCAGCCCAGCTGGTAAGCGGTCTCTAAGGGGTAGAGATCAACCAAAGGACTTGTATGCAAGCATATAGGCCTAACCAATGGACACAGACAACAGGGGGGTGAGGGCATAAGTGGGGGGGGGGGGGGGGATGGAGGGTAATGTGGGGATAAGGACACATATGTAATAACTTAATCAATAAAATAAATAAATAAAAAGAAAAGAAAAGAAAAGAAAAAGAAAAAAAAAAGGTACAAATGATATAAAGCAAAGTCTGCCTCCTAACCTTGTTCCCCTAGCCATCTGGTTTCCCTTCCCAGAGGCAAACAATGATATCAACTTCCATTGTATATTTTCAGATAAAAACATTACAAAAATAAGAAGAAGAAGAAGAAGAAGAAGAAGAAGAAGATCACAAAAGAAAATTTAATACATTAATGTGGCTCCCAAAATAGACACTAGTACAGCCATGGGCAAACTACGGCCCGAGAGCCGGATCCGGCCCATTTGAAATGAATAAAACTAAAAAAAAAAAAAAGACCGTACCCTTTTATGTAATGATGTTTACTTTGAATTTATATTAGTTCACACAAACACTCCATCCATGCTTTTGTTCCGGCCCTCCGGTCCAGTTTAAGAACCCATTGTGGCCTTCGAGTCAAAAAGTTTGCCCACCCCTGCACTTGTACCTTAAATCCTAGTAATGATACATGATCCCCTTATAGTGTTTCAGTTTAAGTTATGAGTGAACTTACGTAAATAACAAAATCCTCTGTGCAAATAACAAACTTTACTGTGCATATAAATCATCTGAGGGGCTTGTTAAAAGGCTGATTCTGATTAATTAGCTCTGGAGTGGAGTCTGATATTATGCATTTCTGACACATCCCCAGTTAATGCTGATGCTGCTGGTCCAGGGACCACACTTGGAGTAGCAAAGCTCTTTTTATTATTTGTGAGGATTCAATAAAGCCTTAAAACTTATAAATATAGCCCTGGCCGGTGTGGCTCAATGGATAGAGCGTCAGCCTGCAAACTAAAAGGTCCCAGGTTTGATTCCGGTCAAGGGTACATGCCCGGGTTGTGGGCTCCATCCCCAGTGGGGGACTTGCAGGAGGCAACCAGTCCATGATTCTTCTCTTATCATGGATGTTTCTATCTATCTCTCTCTCTCCCTCTCCTTCCTCTCTGAAATTAATAAAAATATTTTTTTAAAAACTTATAAATATATACCAATAACTACTTATTACTACAAATATTTTTACTTACTGCTGTGAATTTCCTAAGCGTGAAACCTCAATGTTATGCTAAATACAACCTAGATTTCTGAGTTTTGCCTGAAATTGTTGCCACGACCTCTAGAAAGTTAGCTCAAAGTATACAAAGTTCCGAGTACTAATAGCAGGGGTATGTATATTTGGGTCATCTATCTTCTAGATAATTAAGATTCCAATTATATGTTAAAATGTGTAAATGTGTAACAAAATATATTAACATTCTTCTCATATCCATATGCTTCTGTATGTGGACAGAGATATTTCAAAGCAAATCGGCACATTTGTTTCTAGCTTGAGAAATTGAGCCTGGACCACTCATTTGAAAATATTCAGTTATCTGAAGGGTTCTTTAGTCCAGTCCCATGATGATTGATATTCCAGCCCTTCGGTGGAAGTAACATTCTCCCCTGTTTGAGGTAAATGATCTCTTGCAGGCACACCATTTGGATACCTGGAAAAGGTAATTTATCTCAAGTGGGCAAGCACTTTAATGAAAGCAAAGAAGGTTGCCACCTGTCCAGTATTTGCAGAGGCAACATGGATACTGGGGTCTTTGCCCACTGTCTACAAGTACATTGTTAAAGTTTAAGAAGGTAGCAGGGGCAACCACCTTCAGCACTTTCTAAGCAGTGACTTAGCTGCCATATTGAACTTTTAGTTTCATGAACAGATTTAAAGTAATATGCCAGTATTACTCTAAAGTGTGAGACATCAGTACACACACACAAAAAAGAGATAAAGCAACAAACATTTTTTTATAATTACATATACAATGGACTTCGCTAGGCAGATTACATTTACTCCAAATAACCCTATGAGGTGGGAACTTTTCTTACCCACATTTTACATGTGAAGACACTGAAGCTGAAAAGGGATTAAGTAATTTTCCTAATGCCACACACACAGTAAGCAATGTAACCCAGATTCAAATCTAGAGTCAAAGTTATTAATTCATACTGTAGTACATATTGAACATGTTTAATTTTCTCTCCTAGTAAATGTTTAAATTTCCTCTCCTAGATACTTAATAGTATGTGTATTAATTTAGAACTCTAAAAAATATAAGCAACTACTTTTTTAAAAGAATAATCTACTGATTTTTTTCACCTTAGAACAAAAATAATACAACTACTTGGTTTGGCACACATGTACCAGTTTTCCGGGGCTAAAGTGCCAATGATGCCATCAATTTGTAGTTCTGACATGTAAAACTGTTTAAATTTTCAGCAAGTTCTTCAAAAAGAAAAAACAGTTCTAAGAACTATCTTCTTTCATTTCAGAATTTTCAGATTATTTCCTACACTTTCCTAAGATTTTGACACTTCTGTTTCCCAATTCATTGAAAGAATTAAGATACTGCTCACAACATTAGATGATTCAAAAGATATGAATAGATTACAAATCAAAGCTGAACTGATTGATATTTTTGATACCTGTGGTATGAAAATAACCTATTATGAATTGGTCAATAACTGATGGAATGAGCAACTAATAAATATTGCCCAGACATTAAAAACCATTCTCTAGAAAAATATTAATATAAATGAAGAAAAATCCTCAAAAAATGACTTTTTAAAAACTAAAGCAATAATATTTATCATAAGCAAAGCACAACATCACTCCTGTGAGATTCATGCCAAAAAAATGCATAAGCTGAAGCTCATCACATGAGGAAACAACAAGTCAAAACTGAGAGATAGTCTACAAATAACTGCCTATAATCTTCAAGGTCATGATGGTCAAGGAACTCTTCCATGCAGAGGAAGACTAAAGAAACATGACTAAACGCAACACAATGCTAAACCAGATGCTTTTGCTATGAAAGACACGATTGAGAAAACGAATGGGGTGTGAATGGTGGTAATCTATCAGTGGTATTTTTCTGATGTTAATCACTGCACTCTTGTTATGTACAAGACTGTCTTTGAAATGCACAGTAAAATATGAGAAAGTCATGGGGCATCATGTCAGCAACTTGCTCTCAGATCATGGGGCGGGGGGAGAGTTCTCTGTAGTGTACTTGCAACTTTTCTGTAAATTTATTATATCAAAATAATTTTTAAATGAAAATATAAAACAGTATGTAGTCTATGATGTCATTTGTAACATTTGCTAATCTGTTGGGAGGGAGGGCGGGAGGAAGGCAGAGTGGGCAGTGGAATAAAATAGATTGGAAGAACATACAAACTGTTAACAGTAACTATTCCTGTATGATGGGAAACTGTTTTTGTTATTGTCGTTCTCTGATTATTTTTTCAAGTTTTCTGAATTGACCAGTTTCCTTTTACAACGGAGGCAGTAAATGTGGAGGTAATTTATTGTTTGAATCTGAATCCTCTCTATTGCAGACATTGTTGATTAACTGATCCATCCCATCCACAAACTCTCCCTTGTCTTTTGCCAGCTTCCATCTAACCAGCTAGGGATAACCATGTGATCAGTTCAGGCCAATGAAACAATCGCAGAAACCTGCTGGGGTTGGAGGAGGGCTTTGGGGAAAGCTTTTGCTTTCCTGATAAAGGGATATTATTCAGCAGCCATGATTTCACACATTAACAGCTTTCTTGAGATATAATTCACACACAATACAATTCACCCATTTAAAATGTACATATCAACGGTTTTTGATATATTCACAGAATCATGCAATCATCATCACAAGTAATTTTATAACTTAGTCACCCCAAAAAGAAACACCGTACCTATTAGCAGTCATTTCCCGTAACCCCCAACAACCTACCTGGCCTCGGGCAACCACTAATCAACTCTCTGTCTCTAGATTTGCCTAATCTGAACATTTCAAATACAGATATACATTGGAGATATTGCGGATTAGGTTCCAGACCACCGCAACAAAACAAAAATCACAATAAAGCTAGTCGCACACATTTTTTGGTATTCTAGTGCATATTAAAGTCATGTTTACACTATATGTTAGTCTATTAAGTGTGCAACAGAATTATGTCCTGGAAAAACAATGTATACACTTTAATTTTTAAAATACCTTATTGCTAAAAATGCTAATCTTCCTCTGAGCCTTCAGTGGGTCATAATCTTTTTGTTGATGGAGGGTCTTGCCTCAGTGTTCCCAGCTGCTGACTGATAAGGGTGGTGGTTGTGGAAGGTTCGAGTAGCCGTGGCAATTTTTTAAAATAAGACTGCAATGACGTGTGCTGCATGGATTGACTCTTCCTTTCACGAACAGTTTCTCTGTGGCATGGGATGATGTTTGATAGCGTTCTAACCACTGTGATCTTTCCCAAAATTGGAGTCAGTCCTCTCAAACTCTGCTTTTGTTTTATCAGCTAAGTTTATGTAATATTTTAAGTCCTCTGTTGTCATTTCATCTAATCTTTGCATCATCTGCATCACGATTAGATTCCACCTCCCAGAACAACCTTCTTTACTCGTCTATGAGAAGTAACTCTCATCTGTGAAAGTTTTACCCTGAGACTGCAACAATTGAGTCACATCTTCAGGCCCCATTTCAATCCTAGTTCTCTTGCTATTTCCACCACATCTTCAGTTACTTCCTCCACTGAAGCCTTGAAACCATCAAAGTCATCCATGAGAGTTGGAATCAACTTCTTCCAAACTCCTGTCAATGTTGATATCTGTCTTCTTCCCATGAATCATAAATGTTCTTAATGGCAACCACAAGGGTGAATGCTTTCCAGAAGATTTTCAATGGACTCTGCCCAGATCCATCAGAGGAATCAGTAACTATGGCATCTGTAACTTACCAAATGTATTTCTTGAATAAGATTTCTAAGTTGAAATTACTACTTGAACCAGAGGCACCAGAATGGATGTTGTGTTAGCAGGCATGAAAATAGCATTAGTCTCATTGCACAACTCCACTAGAGCTCTTGGGTGACCAGCTGACTTGTCAATGAGCAGTAATATTTTGAAAGAAATCTTTTTTTCTGTACAGTAAACCTCAATAGTGGGCTTAAAATATTCAATAAACCATGTTGTAAACAGATGTGCTGTCATCCAAACTTTGTTGTTCCATTTATAGAGCACAGGCAGAGCAGATTTAGCATAATTTTTAAGGGTCCTAACATTTTCAGATGGTACATGAGCACTGGCTTCAACTTAGTCACCAGCTGCATCAGCCTCTAACACAGCGGTTCTCAACCTGTGGGTTGCGACCCCTTTGGGGGTCGAATGACCCTTTCACAGGGGTCGCCTAAGACCATCGGAAAACACATATATAATTACATATTGTTTTTGTGATTAATCGCTATGCTTTAATTATGTTCAGTTTGTAACAATGAAAATACATCCTGCATATCAGATATTTACATTACGATTCATAACAGTAGCAAAATTACAGTTATGAAGCAGCAACAAAAATAATTTTATGGTTGGGGGTCACCACAACATGAGGAACTGTATTAAAGGGTCGTGGCATTAGGAAGGTTGAGAACCACTGCTCTAACAAGAGAGTCAGCTTGTCATTTGAAGCTTTAGAGCCAGGCATTGACTTCTCCTCTCTAGCTATGAGAATCCTAGATGGTATCTTTTTTTTTTTTTAAGAAAGACAACAATTCCTGACCTTTACTTGTGGTAAATAAATAATAAAAAAAACATAAAGCACATATGTATATACATCGAAATGACGGAACTTTTTTTTAAATTTTTTATTGATTAAGGTATTACAAATGTGTCTCTACCACCCCCCCCCCCCCCCGCCCCATTGTGGTATCTTATTGCAACACTAGAGGCCCAGTGCACGACATTCATACACTCGGAGGCCAGGGGTCCCTCAGCCCAGCCTGTGCCCTCTCACAGTCCGGGAGCCCTCGGGGGATGTCCGACTGACAGCTTAAGTCAACTCCCCGTGCGGGCCTAAGCCGTCAGTCAGACATCTTTAGCTCTGCCGCGGAGGCAGGAGAGGCTCCCGCCACCGCCATGCACGCCAGCCCAACTCAGGGCTTCTGGCTGAGCAGCACTCCCCCTGTGGGAGCACACTGACTACCAGGGGGCAGCTCCTGCTTTGAGCGTCTGCCCCCTGGTGGTCAATGTGCATCATAGCGACCGGTCATTCTGCCATTCAGTTGATTTGCATATTACCCTTTTATTATATAGGATAAGGCTGTTTTGTCTACATTGAAAATCTGTTTTTCAGTGTAGCCATGAACATTAGCTATCTTAGCTAGACCTTCTTGGAAGCTTGCTGCAGCTTCTACATCAGCACCTGCTGCTTCACCTTGGACTTCTATGTTATGAGCTGGCTCTTTCTTTAAACTTCATAAACCTCATGAGCTTCAGACTTTTCTTCTGCAGCTTCCTTACCTTTCTCAACCTTCAGAGAGTTGGCCTTGCTTGGGATTAGGCTTTGGCTTAAGGGATAGTTGCAGCTAGCTTGATCTTCTATCCAGACCACTAAAACTTTCTCCATATTAGCACTAAGGCTGCTTTCACTTTCTTATCATTCACACATTCACTTTTCATTTCCTTCAGGAACTTTTCCTTTGCTTTCACAACTTGGTTGTTTGATGCAAGAGGCCTAGCTTTCAGCCTATCTCAGCTTTTGACATACCTTCCTCACTAGCTTAATCATTTCTAGCTTTTGATTTAAAGTGAGAGATGTGTGACTCTTCCTTTCATATGAACACTCAGAGGCCACAGTAGGGTTAACTAGCTGAATTTCAATAGTATTGTGTCTCAAGGAACAGGAAGGCTTGAGGAGAAGGAGATAGATGGAATGGCTGCTCAGTGGAGCATCAGAACACTTTCAACATACGTCAAATAAGTACACCATCTTACATGGGTGCAGTTTTTGGACCCTCAAAACAATTGCAATGGCAACATCTAAAATCACTGATCACAGATCACCATAACAAATCTATATATACCAGAGGCCCGATGCACGAAATTCGTGCAATGGACTCGGCCCTCGCAGCTGTGGCGTTTTGCCTCGGCCCTCGTAGCCCTGGCTTCATCCAGAAGGTCGTCTGGAAGGATGTCCGGAAGAACGTCCAGAAGGTCATTCAGCTGTCCTGTCTAATTAGCATATTACGCTTTTATTATTATAGATAAAAGCCCAGCGACCAGAACAGTGGGATGACCAGAACAACCGATGGCTATGATGCCCACTGCAGCAGCCAACCAGCCTGGTGTGGGCCCTGATCAGCGCCCCCCCTGGATTGTTGGCGTGACAGAAATTTCCTCCAACAATTCCCCAATATGGTTATTAGAAAATACACTTTAGTACATTGGCCTAGTTCATGGTTGGCCATCAATGTTAACCTGGCCCCTAATTGGCCCCCAAAACCCCAATCAGGGGTGGGGCCAGATGGCCAACCACCCGCGTCCCCTTCCCCCTACTGGCCTGGCCCAATGGGCCCCCATCAGGATGGGATGGCCAGACCCCACTCGTGCAATAATAATATTGAAAAAGTTTGAAATATTCTAAGAATTGTCAAAATGTGACACAAAGACACAAAGTGAACAAATGTTGTTAGAAAATGATGCCAGTAGACTTGCCTGATGCAGGCTTGCCACAAGCCTTCAATTTGTAAAAATCTCAATAAATGCAAAGCACAACAAAGTGAACCACAATAAAATGAAGTGCACCTGTGTTCTTTTGTAACTGGCTTCTTTCACTTAGCACAATGTTTTCAAGGTTCATCCCTGTGTAGCATGTATTAGTACTTCATTCCTTTTTATGGCCCCATAATATTTCATCATTTGTGTATTTATCCATTTGTTACATGATGGACATTTAGGTTTATTTTCATTTTTGGCTAGTTTGCATAATGCTGCAATGAACATTTACGCATAAGTTTTTTGTATGGATATGTTTTCAGTTCTCTTGGATATATATTGATTTAACATTTTGAGGAGTTGCCAGGCTCTTTTCCAAAGCAGCTATATCATTTTTCATTCCCACCAGCAATATACGAATGCCTTCACATTCTGTCCTTTCCTTTTTCTTCCTGCCAAAAACAACCCTGATGCCTGAAAGCAGAGTAGCCTGTTTAAATCTAGAAGGTATAAACATGAAAATTCTAAGGATGGAAGAGCAGAAAGGAAGTCTGGATTTGTACCTACCTCCAGACTTTCTGTTATTTGAGAGGAAAAAAACTAGTCTAAGTGAGGACTTCTATTAGTTACAAAGGAAGCAAACCTCTGATGCCTCCCAACAACTTCACTATATTCAGAGGAAGAAATTTCTCCTTCATCTGTATATATTAATTTATAATAAAACCATGTTTTAAAAAGTTAGAGCTGTATGAGATATGTACATTGTCCTTCATCTTTATATACTAATTTATAATAAAACCATGTTTTAAAAAGTTAGAGCTGTATGTGATATGTACATTGTCTTGAAATTTTAAGATAAACTAATATATTTTCACTTGATCTAATAAACTTTATTATGAATTATTCTTTACTAGAGGCCCGGTGCACAAAAATTTGTGCACTCAGGAAGGTGGGGGAGAGGGGGTCCCTCAGCCTGACCTGTGCCCTCTTGCAGTCTGGGACCCCTCGGGAGATAACGACCTGCTGGCTTAGGCCTGCTCCCGGGTGGCAGAGGGCAGGCCCGATCCCTAGGTGCAGCCACTGGTCAGGCTCAGAACAGGGCCGACTGGGGAGTTGGGGCACCGCCCCCTGTCATGCACAGAGCAGGGTGGATCAGGAGGTTGCGATGCCACCCCTAGTCACACTCAGAGTAGGACCGATTGGGGGGTTGGGGCACCGCCCCCGTCACACTCAAGGCAGGGTCGATGGGGAGGTAGCGGCGCCACCCCCTGTCACGCACAGAACAGGGCCGACCAGGGGGTTGGGGCGCTGCCCCCTGTCACGCACAGAGCAGGGCCCATCAGGGGGTTGAGGAGCTCCCCCCTGTCACGCACAAAGCAGGGCCCATCAGGGGGTTGGGGCACCGCCACTGTCACACTCAGGGCAGGGCCGATGGGAGGTTATGGCTCTACCCCGTCACACACGAAGCAGGGCCCGTGGGGGGGGGGGGGGGAGGCGCCGCACCCTATCACACACAGAGCCGCAGGGCGATCAGGGGTTTGGGGAGCTCCCCCCTATCAGGCACAGAGCAGGGCTGATCAGGGGGTTGGGGCGCCTTCCCCTGTCACAAACAGAGCAGGGCGGATAGGGAGGTTGTGGCCCCGCCCCCTGTCACACACAGAGCAGGGCGATCAGGGGGTTTGGGCGCTGCCCCCTGTCACGCTGATCCCGGTGCCGGGAGGCCTCGCTGCTCCGCTGATCCTGGTGCTGGGAGGCATATTACCCTTTTACTATATAGGATAGAGGCCTGGTGCATGGGTGGGGGCCGGCTGGTTTGCCCTGAAGGGTGTCCTGGGTCAGGGTGGGGGTCCCCACTGGGGTGCCTGGCCAGCCTGGGTGAGGGGATGATGGCTGTTTGCATCTGGTCACACCCCCTTCAGGGTTGGGGTCCCCACTGCGGTGCCTGGCCAGCCTGGATGAGGGGCTGAGGGCCGTTTTCAGGCTGGCGGGTGACTGAAGCTCCCAACCACTCCTTTTTTTTTTTTTTTTTATTCTGGGCCAGCTTTAGCTCTGAGGTTCGGCTGCTGAACGCAGGTTTCTGGCCTTTGTTTACCTCTGTTTTTGAAACAATGTTGCGGTCCTGCTGGCTGAAGCCTGGCTAACTGAAAGGAGGTTTCTGGGGTTTTGTTTAGCATCTATATTTGTTACAATGTTTCTTAGAGAGCAGCTGAGAGGCCGGCAAGGCAGGCGGGGAACCTGGCTTCCTCCATCACTGGAGCAAGCAAGCCTCCCTGTTCGAGTCAGCTGCCTGGCTGCCGGCCGCCATCTTTAGTTGGCAGTTAATTTGCATGTCTCAGTGATTAGCCAATGGGAAGGGTAGCGGCCGTACGGCTAATTACCATGTTTCTCTTTTATTAGATAGGATTAGTCAGTTAATGCCATAAATCATAATAATATTTTAACTAAAAAACAAGCAAACTAGTAAACAAAGACTACTTTAAACACTTTACAAATTAAGTACTTTAATTCTCTAAATAACTCTATGAGATCAGTAATACTACTATTCCCATTTAATAAAGAAGCTGAAGCACAGAGAATTTAAATAACTTGCCATATCACATGGCTGGTGTCAGAACCAGTATTCAAAGTCAGGCAGAATCCCTGGTTAACCCTACACTATGTTGACTCCATTGTAGGGTACTTTAGCAACTTCAGAATAGAAAATTAATAATTAGTAGTCTAAAAATGTGTACAGGTACACATGTGTGTCTATCACTAATGTTATACCCTACTTTGATGGTGAGGAGGGTGGAAGAAACAATTTTTTTAATACCCATTCTATGCCAGGTACTATACAAAATTTTAACAAATATTATCTCATTAAATCCCCATAACAACCAGGAAGATGACACTATCTCCATTTATAGGTAAAGAATGTGAGTGCAGTAAGGTTAAGTAACTTTCTCAATTTCGCATCACTAGTAACTAGCAGAGCTGGTTATAAAATCAAATCTGTCTTGTTCAAAGCCAATGCTCTTTCTACCATACAATAATACTTATCCATTTAGATAATTCATATTCCTAAATTATAAACTCATCATGACTATATATATATATATATATATATATATATATATATCACAGCTTTACCTTTATTACCCTCATTATCTGTTGATAAACTCTCATATACTTTAACTGTCAGAAAATATTTTCCCATCCTTTCTGCTAAAATATCTGAAATTTCTATGACTAGGGAACACTTAAAAATGAAAACATCACTGTTGGGGTACACAAGAGACTTGGTTAGAAAGTCTGTAAGGAGGACATTCTGATAGAAGGGAAGTGTGTGGATGGCCACCTGCCCTGTTTATCAGAATTCCAACTTCAGGGAGACTTAGGGAAGTGTCAAAGATGGTGCCCCTAATTGTTCCTTGACCTTTCCAAACAAGTCTATGCATGAGCAGACCCCTGGGTGTTTACTGGAATCCTTATGCTTAATGCCTGGATGCCCTTGCCTAGAGGACAATGTAAATACATCAGTCCTCCCAAGATTACTCACCCTACTAATTGTATCTAAAAGATAAACTTTATCTCAAACTGCTGTTACAATAAAAGGTTAACAAGGTAGGCAATCGAGACTGCCTGGTGACTTTGGCCAGGCTGTCCCTTAGCCCTCTCTTTCACAGTTGTGTCAGAGTAATCCATTCATCCGTTGCTCGGGGTCTGTTGGCCAGCCCCAGTACATCACCTAAAAAGTTGATATATTAACCCCTTTTCATGTTTTGAAAGAATTATCCCAGATAGTTGAGTCATCTCTGCAGAAGGTCCACACTGACCATTTTGTACTAGTCCAATAATACATAATTATCTACCTATCCAGATCATGTATCTTCCAATACTCTTCAAGACTTTGGTACATCAATTATTCTACATAGTGTTCATCAATTATTCTAAATAGTGTTCATCAGCCAACAACATTTAAAGCTTTCCCTAAAAATAAGTTTCCCTGAACTTGCTATTTCCCTCAAGCTATTTGAGGCACCACCAGGTTCTACCATCAAAGGCAGCTCTGTTCCTAGAGAATGGCAGACATTTAAAGACACCACTCTTGGTTTATCTCCTACTTGAGAGGTCTTCCCTGCATATTTTTATCAGGGTCTCAAGAACCACTGTGTCAATATTTTAACAGGGTCCACTGCCTACTCTTATAAAACCTCTACAGTCTGATCCCATGCCAATGATCGAAATTTCCTCCAACAATTCCCCAATATGGTTACTAGAAAATACACTTTAGTAATCGCCATCAATAAGCCAGGTCTGCTAGGCATGGATTTCCATTCTCACCTCTTTAATGTCCCTTCTTCCTGTTCTGTGCTTCCTCCCATTTCTGCATCTCTGCTTGAGCTATGCCCTTCTTCTGAAGGCTATCTCTCCTCTCTAACTTACTCTCACTTTAGGCCCAATTTAATTACTAGTTCCACCCTGAAGCCTTCCCAATACTCATATGCCCACGTTGCACTGTACTGTCCATGGATGTTTACATTTAAAGCCTGTACTGCTCTATCCAATCCTTCATTACATTTTGCCTAACATTGTTCATGAATTGTTATCTTGTACTATAACCACTGCGCATATTTGCTAGAGGGCCAAATCAAGCCACATATTTTTCTTTTATCTCCTCGAGTAATAAGGGGAAAATGTATTAAATAAAGTAATAATATAAAGACAAGATTAGAACTTAAAAAAAACCAACCTACTTTTAAGTGTCCACATACCTACAGAGAATAAGACTAACACAAATAATCTGTTTATGAAAATAAATCCAAAATTTTTTATTAACTTCTTTCAAGACTATTAGTTTTGTTTTGAAGTTATACCAACATTCTTAAAATATATTTATTTAGACTTTTAAGATTCCAAATCCAATACGTTGAGGCAATACATTAAAAAAGCATATTGCTTACCAGCATCAATCACCACAATCTAAAAATCATCTCTGAATCATAAATTTCCTTCTACAAGAGCCTATGTTTAGGTTTAGGTATTTGAAATCACAATAAATGATCTGTATTTACATAACAGAGTTGTCTAAAAAATTAAATTACATTCCAAGTTATTATTTCATTAATGCTTATAACATTTATTAAGCAGGCAAGTATTAACAAGTTCATTATACTATTTGCACTATTAACATGTCTGAAATGACAATACTTAGTCCAATGACATAGCTTAACCAGTAGGTGACTAATATCTCTTCTAGCATAGAGAAATTAGTTTCATTGAATTTTTCACACAAACATATCATGCAATCTTAGTCATGAAAAACAAATGTGAATTTTAGACCTTTGGAAATTACAAATTATACGTGGTTCCATACATGGTAGAAACAGACTATTCAAATTAACTTCCTTTAAAATTAACTAGAAAAAATAAAAACATATCACCAAATGAGAGAAAAAGTTTCTGCTGATACAGTTATTACTCAAACTTCTAAAATTTATAGTCAGAAAGAGAAATGAAAAAAAGACTAAAACATTTGAAAGAACATTATCAGAATTACTTAATAAAAAAAAGCTAATGATGAGCTTTCTATAGAAAAGTCAGATCTCAAAGGGAAAAAATAAAGTGGCTACATTTACCAAGAAATACCATTTAATTTTCCCATAAATAAAGACAAAATTACCCATCAAAATTTACACTAATTCTAGACTGTCAAACCTCAGAGGGAAGGTAGAAGAGGGTGGGGGTAAGGGGGAGAGATCAACCAAAGGACTTGTATGCATGCATATAAGCATAATCAATGGACACAGACACCAGGGGGGTGAGGACATGAGTGGGGGGGGGGGGGGGGGGGTAGGGGGGCAAAGGGAGCATAAGCACACATATGTAATACCTTAATCAATAAAGAAAAAATAAATAAATAGATAAGATAATGGAAAAAAACTTACACTAATTCTCTACTTCATTAAATATAGATTTAACAATCTCCCTTACCTGAGAAAAGAAAGATGAGAACAAATATATTTTCTTTCTATATTGTTTATTAGAATTTGTACGATAAAGCATTTTTTGACATTTGCTCTTAAATGTATTTTGAGAGGACATAAAAGAAGGAATCATACCTGTTTTACTAATGACTTCCTGTAACTCAGCCATGGAAGCGATTATTGCAGCAAGAAGGTCAGAACTGGTGAGCCAGCTAAGTGCTTGCAAACAACGTAACTGCTCCTTTTGATGTTCTACAAAAATAGAAAAAATCCATCATGCAAGGCTACAAAAATTTATTAAAATCATGTTAAAAATGCATGGCAATGTTTAGCCATTTAAGAAATAGATCAAAACTGGTAGACAGAACTTTGCCTGGGGCAGAAAAGTCTATAAGAAATATTAGATTTGATTGACTTTATTTATATGTGACTGTTAACTGACAAAACAAAGAAAGAAGGAAATTTTCTTTGGTTCTACTTATATTACTTAATAGCTTGCTTTTCAAAAGTTAAAATTGAAATTATTGTTTCCTCAGAATAGTCAAACATTCCAAGTATATTAGCTGAAAATTTTATATTTGTATCCCTTTCATTGAGTTCTTCAATAGATTTTTAACTCTGATCATTTTATACTGATTCACAGAAAGTGAAAATAAATTATACTGTTAATTAATTTTAAATAGGGCAGTCTCTGGACTGACTTAACTGAAAAACTGCTATATAAACTCTTCACTGTACTGTGAAAAGAGCATTCAGATCTAATAAAGCTAAGCAAAGTTGAAATTATACATACTTGCTACTTTCTTTATAATTTAATTTTTAATTAAAAAAATCAAAATCTAGCTTATACATAAATATATTTCTACATATGTATGGGACTATGTTACATGAGTACACATTAAATGACTTTACGTTTCTGCATAATGGCAAAACATATTCATACCACATGTCACTTACATTCAACTTAAATTTTAAAAAGCACAAATTATCTTACTTGGAAATTTATGCTTGTCTTTGGGCTCTCCTGTACACACCAACATGCCTATGCCGTCTTTAAAACTCTCCATCCAGGTAAAAAGAGAGGCACATGACTGGCCCAAAACCTTGAGTCTGTTTGCTGCCAAAACTGCAATAACACCTTTCCGGAATACACGTATCAATCCTTTGAATGGTTTTTTCTTCATCTTGGCTTCCTCTTGCTTCTTTTCGTCTACAGTCGACAAAGCCTGGGCTAGAGTTCTAATTTCCAATTTGAACAACTCAAAGGTGTTGACCTGATCCTGGAGAAAATCTCTCTGTGTAGACAAGGCACACGACCGGCTGTAGAGAGGGTATAAGGCACCAGCCATCAGGGCGCAGGCTGCCAGCAAGGACGTTTGTTCCTTTTGAGTCTGTGATAACACATTTTTGATGTGTGAATTCTCAAGAATCAACTGTTCGTGTGACTTCTCAATACGGCTCAATTTGTCCGTATTTTTTTCAGCAATTTCTTGAAATTTCTATAAGAAGAAAAGTCATAATATGAAATAAACCGGTGTTTCATTAATTCCTCTTAGTAGGAAGAAAAACTTTTGCTGACAACCACTTCTTCAAAAGATCCATGTTTTAAAATATCCAACAAATACATAGTATGATAGAGCAACAGCAGGCCAAACAGCGTAGATTTGAATCTGCACATTGATTTTTTAAATCCTCTTACAAAGAAGTTTTATATAAACTAGAACACATAAATTTAAAAGTAACTCATAAATTTCCTGTACACATGAATATGTACACATATTTAGAAAAAAGAAAATTTCTCATCTTCCATTTCTCATAATTTCTCTTCCATTCCTCACTAACTTTTATTTCCTGCTTTTAAACAGAAATTACACCATCAATAGACGTTTTCCTATATATAAGAAGACTTTGCTTTTGCCAAAATAAGCAAAGGGTTAAATCAATGATACGACAAATAGCACTTGACTGTGAGAAGGGACTCTCAGAACATAGTCTTATACTTCAGTTTCTTTCTTACCTTCCCAAGACAGAAGTCTGTACAAAGTACAGCTCCCGTACTGAGAGGAAATGCTAGTTGTAAGCTGGGCCTCAGCAGCAATCTGATCCTCTTTTCCTAATTAAAGGCACTTACATCCTAAATCTTAATTTGAAACACAAAGAAACTTTAACTGCAGACACTGTATTTTAATCACTAAAAAATAAACCAGCTCCCTATGAAATCTTATGCCTAATCATTAAGGAATTGCTGAGGCAGAATAAATTTTAGAACATAATATCCAGATTTCCTTTACAGATTCATTTATCATTCAATGAACATTTATTGATTACTCACTAAATTCCATGTGCTAGAAACACAGACAAGTAAACCAATTATTACGGTACAATGCTAAAACAGAGCTATGCCAGATTGCCAGCGGTACACAAAAGGGAGTTTACACAAAATGACATTAACAGGCTTTTGGAGGATTATGGTAAACAACAAGTAGGAGTGAAGTTTTTTTTGTTTTTTCTTTAAAAAAAAAAAAAAAAAAAAAAACACCTCCACCGGTAAGGAAGCTAGCCATAGCTACCCTATAATAATTTAATGTAATCCTTAAAACCCTTTAACAGCTTCATTTGGACTGTTTTTAGCTAGTGTGTGAAAGCTCCAGGGTTGGAAGGGACAGCTGGACCCCTCAAACACGGGAAAATGCCTTTCAGCGATTCTCTCCCTGCACGGTCAGTGACCAGGGCACAGGGAGCCCACGATTCCATTTGGATCTTTTCTTAGGCAAGTGAGCAGCCATGACTTGACCATGGACCTCTTTCTTTTTAAAAGCAGGCCAAAGGGGTTCAATTTGAATAAGGGGGTCAACCAGAGACAGAGAAAAATCATACTCTGTATATACATGGCAAAGTAAAGCACTATCTGCATTTTATGTGGGCATAAGGAAAATACCTCTCTTTGTATGATTTGTTCAGACTGCACTCTGTCTAAAATTTAATGTTGATCTTTGGGAGAGGTTTATAGAGAGTGTGTGTCTAATTCATTCTTAAGCCATGAACAGCTAAAAAATCAAAGGCATTTCTAAAACTTACATTGGCAGGAAGACCTCAAAATGATAAGACTTGGAGAAAATCATGCAAACTCTTGACTACTCTGCAAGATGTGTGTCAAAGCCTAGCGTGGACAATGTTGATGGGAGGTAGTCAAAAGAATTCAAACATGTGGAAATATACTGCTGAGGAAGTGACTTCTGAGGCTGGAGGAGAGGTTCCCAAAGGTGTAGAGTGAGTACAAGGACACTCAGAGGTACAGTCCTGAGTGCAAAAGAGTGAAGGAAATATACAAGAGGCCACTCTCTAAAGGATTCCACTTCTTCGATTCTTTGTCTTGGGCAGGAAAAAAATTGTATTTTAGACCTTATTTTAAATGTTCTATATTAATCCCCTTAATTTATTCTAACTCTTATCAAAAGTCTGATCCAGCCATACCTATGAGAGATAAAGGCTTGCCCTCATCACATCTCCACTAATGGCCAAGCTGTGGTGGCAGCATTCTATCACTGGGATTGTGCCCCAGACCTCCATACAAAGACACTTGTAAAGGAAGTGTTGTCCCACTGGAAGCAGCTGAAAAAAGCAAGAAACTCTGAGAAGCACTAGCCAGCTGAACTGCCTGGCAGCTGATGTGAGACACACTTTTTAGAGAGGCAACTTTTAAGAAAAGAAAAAACTTACACTTGAATTTGAGCGAGAGAAAACAAGAAGACTGGCATTTAAAAAAAGTCAGAGCCAGGAAACAGGATAATATGTTCTAAGGAGGTGCAAATAACTCAGTACATCTAAAGAAAAGAGAAGGATGAAAATTTAAGAAGTAGGTTGATAATAGATGATTAAGATAAGGAAATTAAACCTTACCTGAAAAGCTAAGAGAAGCTATAAAATCCTGGAACAGTCTCTATGCTTTGATAAATGGATGAGACAATCAGAAACATGAAGACTGCCATCCGTGCACCAAAAAGGTGCCGGTTCGATTCCTAGTCAGAGCATATACCTAGGTTGCATTCAGGAGGCAACCAATCCATGTTTCTCCCTCTCTCTCTCTCTCCCTCTCCCTTCCTTCCTCTCTCTCTAAAATCAATAAAAACATTTTTTTTAAAAAAGACAGCCAAAGGTAACTGCCAAAAGTAACTGCCAGAGTTGCAGAGAGTAGGGATGGAATTGGGGGAACAAATGGTAAATACAAAGGTTAATTCCATATTCTCTCCAAAATCAATTCCACCAGTTCAATTAGAGGATAATTCTAGAAAATCTGAGGTAAAAGAGCCACACTATTCATAGCTACAGAGTAAAAATAAAACTGAACCTAGTCATGTTCCCGGTGGCTGCCTATTTACATATTCACAGATCTCAAAGTATCAGGCAGAAGTGTTTTTTCAACAAAAATTACTTTGTTGAATAAAAAATGGTGAAAAGACATATTTCCTCATGATATTTTAAATATTTCAAAATAATACTCAACATCATTGGTCAAAATTAAATGGATTGTTGAAGGACAGTAAGCCCACTGTGGAAAGATTAACCAGTTTTAGTGCATGATGGATCACAACTCCTCTACCATGTACTTCCACTTCCACAAAACATCAGGTTAAAGCTAAAAGCATTTTAGAGAGACATCCAGAAATTGGTGGTTCTAGGATGAAAGGGTTAATTTAAAAATGAATAAAAATTACTGGCCAGTTTGGTTCAGTGGTTGAGTTTTGACCTATGAACCAGAAGGTCAGGTCATGGTTTGATTCCCCATTGGGGCACATGCCCGGGTTGCAAGCCTAAGTGGGAAGCATGCTGGAGCTGGTGGATCATTGATGTTTCTATCACTTTATCTCTCTCCCTCCCTGAAATCAATAAAAATATATTTTAAAAAATAAACAAATAAATAAACTACATTACCTAAAATACCCCACTTCTGTCTATATAGAGCAAAACAGGAACCCACTGGAATTCTTTAAAAATAGAACTGAGATTCCTGACTTACACAGCCAGTTTTCATTTTAGGTCACCTTGTAGAAGAAGTGGCAATGTAATAAAGCAATTGTTGAAGATCTTTATGCCAAATTTTGACCATTTTTAGTGATTATATATTAAAAAGTACTGATTAATATTAATTACTACTGCTATGGATGACTTCATGAGACTCATATAATTTCTATTGTAAGAAAGAGATGCCATAAAAGAATTAAAATTCTTTTAATTCACAATTGCTAAAAGAATAAAAATAAGACAAAGAATACATGTGAAGCCTGTTTATAAATAAAAATAAACAATCTGTTGTTTATTTAACAACCATCTGTTGTCTTAAATCATTGTTGGTTTAAATAATTATAATCAAGATACCAAGTATCAATGGTTATTTAAAAAATCAAACAGGTCAATATAAATTAGATAACTAGGATTAACAAAGTGGGATATTAGAATTCAAGATTTAAAAATAATAAAATTAAATTTTTAAGCTCTTATTGACAAATATTATGAGAGTTTTGATCATTTCTTAACAATTACATTTCTGCATCCCTGCCATCTCCACTGCGATCCAGAACCACCACTCTGACTGTCCAGCAGCCATCTCCATTAGAGACTGCACAACCACAGCAAGCTAAGTATCCCATCCAGTTCTGTTGATTTTCCCCCTAAAAGTGTTCACAGTAGTCCTCTTTATCTCATTAAATGGCACCAACACCCACCAAATTATTCGAGTCCAAGACTTTATAGTCAGTCTTAATTCTGCCTCCTTTCTTCACCCTATTCTCTGCATCCCCAAATCAAAGCATAGGCCAGCACAATGCACATCCTGATCCATCCCCTGCTCCCACCTCGGTTCCAGCTATCCCCACCTCCAGCCATTCATGCCCATTTCAACGCTGACAAATTCTGTCAGTCCCATCCTATTGCTTAAACTCTAGACCAAGGTCCTCTACTCAGGTCAAAACACCCCACGTGCCTTCCTTCTGTAAAGGCTGCACCTTCTCTCACAATCCTCAACTTGGAAAAGGAGAGAACGTTCTGCTCCTTTACTTCTCAGCCACAAGCCTCACCACCACTCTTCACAATTTAACCACATTCTCTAGCACCCCCAGGTCATTTTCCTTTCCACTCCCCTAACGTTACTCAAAATCTAACACTTTTCAGAGACCATTTCAGGGTCTACCTATTCCATGACACCTTTGACTATCATTCTCGCTCATACACTGACCCTGACCAGCTATGAACTTACTTACTCAAGATTTAATTCCTACATTGCTGCTTACTCACTAGTATACATGTGTGTTTATCCACTCTCCCTCAAATACAACAGAGTGTGAGTTCCTAGAGGCCAGGCATTATTTACTGCGGTGCTCTATTAGACTATATAGGCATTTAATAAATATTGAACAAACTAAAATTTCCTTTATAAAATGTTCCCTGGTGCTAAGTACAGTATTTTGCCCATAAAAGTCACTGAATAAATACCCAATGAATAAAAATCTTTACAAATGTAAAAAGAAAAATATAAAGAGATATAGTTTCAAAATATAATTTGGAAGTTATCAACGTGTCAGAATTCTGTTTTAAATTAATCCTGATAGGCCACGGGGACCTTCAGAGGCACTGCATTTTTTACTGTGAATTATTCTTGAAGAACAAAGCTTGTTTGATGGTAAGGCTAGAAACAGCCATAAGAGCAAATTTTCCTTTTAAAAAAAAATCCTATGTTCTTTACCCAAGGAGATTAAAGGCTAACATTTTTTAAGCAAACATAAGGAACATTGCCTTCAAATGAGACAAAAGCACCCCTCATACTGAAATCCTCCTTACTGGGTTTAATTTCAAAAATAGTATTTCAAAATCCCCCCCAAAAAAGTCATAATTTTGAAAAGAAAAAAAAATTTAACTGAAATTATAGAATGGATATCCTTTAGGCAGATCTCTGTCATATCAAAAAGACTTTATAATGCCCAACTTGTGTGGCTCAGTAGTTGAGCATTGACCTATGAACCAGGAGGTCATGGTCTGATTCCCGGTCAGACAGGGAACATGCCCAGGTTGCAGACTCCATTCCCAGTGTGGGTCGTGCAGTAGGCAGCCAATCAATGATTCTCTCTCACTGATGTTTCTATCTCTCTCCATTCCCCTCTGAAATCAATAAAAATATATTTTTTTAAAAAATACTTTATAATTTCACAAGCTTTTCCTTAATCTGTGACAAAAATGGGGGGAGAGGACAGCTTCTTTCCTTAATGAATCACATGCTTACTTCCTGAAGTATACGAGCTTTGAGGGATGCCTTACTGGCTTATAGCACTCCATGAACTTTGGGACTTTGAGACAGAAATTAGACACTTCCCTAGGGAGTAAAATTCTTTTTATCACTTCTGCTTGCTGAGCTTCTATTCTTTATATTGGCAAAAAGACAAACTGCAAACTGGTTATTCAATGACACATAGACATGAAAGGACCTCATTTAAAATGTCGTATTTTTATAAGTTATATATCTTGTCTTTTTATACCATGGAAATATTTTAAAACATAATAAACATAAATTCGTCTGCTTTTCCTATGATATAAACGTTTCTCTGTTAAAGCACATTTTGTCGGTGGGGAACTGGAACCCTCATATATTGCCGGTAGGAATGCAAATGGTGTCAGCTGATTTTGGAAACAGTTTGGCAGTTCCTCAAAAAGTTCATTCTACCATAGGACCTACCAGTTCCATTACCTGATATATATACATATACTCTAACCCCATAATGATTATTTACTCAACTTAAAAACACTATCTTTATTTTGTTAATGTCAAAAATAGTACATACACAAAAATGTCTGAGCCTGTGTTTACTCTTTTGTTTGTAAGGCACAACTAATTACAAAAAGCTCTTTGTAAAGCCAAGATGCTTGATTTGCTGATTAACAGATACTACCTCAGACTGTTGGAAAGAAGCATTACCTCTAACTTCTGATGTCTCTTGTCTCCCTTTCTGCTGGGTTTTCAAATCCCAGGCTGGCGCCAGTCTCCTCTATGAAGCCTTTAAACTTCAACCACCTCCTCCTCTAAGTTTATATCCTTCTTTTAGCAAGTAAGTATATACAGCCTTATGATAAACCTGATATTATTTAATGTTTCTCATTTACTGAATACCTCCACCAACTAAATTGGACACTCATTGAGGGAAAAACTAAGTATTATACCTCTTAATTAGTACCACAACATGAAACACACTGTCCTATATATCTGGTATATTAACATGTAAAGTATTTATTAATATTAACTATATTATGTAAAAGTTGTTTTGATATTCTTACCTATAGCAATAATTTTGCAATAAAGCATACTAAAAATTCAGGATCTCAGGGGGAAAGAAAGTCTGAGAGATATAAGATAAAGGAACTACCATTATGCATGGCTGGCAATGTGGCACTGGTTAGCTTTTTTATACTTTATCATGTTTAATTATTAATTAATCAACAATCACTCAGAAATGTAAGTTAAAGAAATATGAAACTAAGTTGTCACTAGACTTATTTTCAGATATCACTTTATATAGAAAAACAGCATATGTTTCTTTAAAACAGTGTTGTATAATGCAAAAGGGACTGAAAGATAAGGATGAAGATAAAATATTAAGGAGCACATAACATTCACTTTGCAATTTCTAAATGCCAACCAAAGTACTAAACAGTTTACATCTGTTATCTCCATTCTAATCCTGTCCCTAGAATTTCCGTGCTATTCAAATAAGTGGTGTCAGTTCTCTGAATCTTAGTTTCTACTTTTGTAAAATAGAAAGGATGTTAAAATGACCTATCTCATGGGGTTGTTGTGTGGCTCCACTAGAGGAGGCATGCAAACTATGCAAGAGCATTGGGGGAAAAAAATCCAACATTATGCAAATTGAACAAATAACATTATTTTAAAAACAAAAAATTTCTAGCCTGGCCGGTGTGGCTCAGCGGTTGAGTGTTGACCTATGAACCAGGAGGTCAGGGTTCAATTCCCGGTCAGGGCACATACCCAGGTTGCAGGCTCAATCCTCAGTAGGGGGTGTGCAGTAGGCAGCTGATCAATGATTTTCTTTCATCATTGATTTTTTATCTCTCTCCCACTCCTTTCCTCTCTGAAATCAATAAAAATATATTTTTTAATTTAAAACAATTATATGAAAAGTATTCAGAGGACTTTCCAATATTTCATTAGAGGTGCCCACCCACACCAACTCATAGTCCATGAAAATATGGTTTGGCAGGATTATGTCTAACTCCTGTGAATTATTTCAGGCAGGCATGTATACCTACCACCTCCAACAATAAAAACAAGCTGCACTTTACCCTGAATAGTTTTGGAATTCATTTAAAAGTTTCAATATCTAATAACAGTTTTATGACTAACCCAGATTTCTTGGGAAAATACTCTTAATATTATGATATAAGAGGAATAAAATGCAGCATATCATAATGAATCTGAATTTCTTTTGATTTTTGTTCTCCATTCAAAACTCATTTGATTTAACAAAAATGTCATACTAAAATGTTTACAATAAACATTACATCAAGTCTTAATTATACTTAACTTATAGTGAAAAATCTTTATTTCTAGAAAGGAAGTTCGTGTTCCTGTAATTTCGTCTTTTTCAGGTAGAAAAGAAATAAGAACATATATACTAAGACTGCACAAGCAAACTCAGTACATGGAACGGAATGTGGCACTGAGCCCAGGTGCTTCAGCAGGCATAGATGCTTCAGATACATTTACAGGACAGCCCCAGAAGTATTTAAATTCAAGAATTACCCAACCATGTGGCTAGCACATTGTACCTAATGCTGAAAACTAAATGCTGTCATGCTAAAACCAAACTTCCTATTCTACAAGTTTCATTTATCTAATAACATTTCCACTAATTGTTTTAAAGCTTACACATTCAAACGTCTTGCAAATAACTCTACTACCTTTTTTCAGATAAAAGCAATTTAAATTCAAAAACTGGTTTTTCTTTAACTAGCTGCCTTTTACTAACCAAGTCTTTACAATACCAAACATTAAACACAGGGCTCTGTAGATAAGTCATGTTTCCCAGCAGATGGTCTCTATTAATGGCTATGTTCATCTGACACCAAACATCCTCTACAACCCACAATCCTATGCAAAAACTGTAGTTTTTTCCCTTCATGACCTTATTAACATAATTTTTGAAAATGCATAAGTACTATAAAATTAAAATATTGTTATCTGCATTATAGCTTTGGGGGAAAGAGTGGAAATATAGAATTCATCATTACAAACTTCCCCAAAATAAAATTTATATAGGGCCGTAATAATACATTATAATAGCAGTTTCCAAATATAAATTTCAATTAAATTGCTGCTGTATATTCAATTATATTTTATGAAAATTCAAATATGTACATAAATAATATAAGCTATATGCCTATATATAATATTAATGTACTTTTAGGAATAATGAAAATGATACTTTTATTTTGCATAGCCATGGATCAAAGCCTAGGGATAAGACATTCTTCAGAGAAAAGCCTTCAGTGTGAGCTTCTCTTAAAACATTAGCAACTGCGATGATGACTCCCTTACTTCAGAAAGTGAATTGCTATGCTCTCCTGCAGATTCAGAATAAAAGAAGTGAGTTCAAAACACTGATAGGAAATGAAGTTGGAAGCCTCACACGACCTGATTTTAAGACTTACTAAAAAGTTACAGTAATTACATCAGTGTAGTATTGAAAAAGGAATAGACAAATAAATGGAACACATGAGGAGGTCCAAAAATAGGCTTACACAAATATAGTAAATTGATTTTTTACAAAGGTGCAAATAAGGAAGGATAGTCTTTTCAACAAAGAGTATTAGAATGCATAACTGGACATCCACATGCAAAAAAATGTACATTAACCCAAACCTCACACCTTTATAAAAACTAACTCAAAATAGATCATAGACAAATATGTAAAATCTAAAATTATAAAACATCTGGAAGAAAAAATAGGAGAAATTCTAATGACTGTATTAAATAGAATTCTTAGATACGACACCAAAAGTACACCCATAAAAACTGATAAATTAGGTTTTATAAAAATTTAAAATATTTTCTGTATAAATGTACTGTTAAGAGAATGTGAGAACGCCCTAGCTGATTTGGCTCAGTGGACAGAGCGTCAACCTGAAGACTGAAGGGTCCCAGGTTCGATTCCAGTCAAGGGCACATGCCAGGGTTGCAAGCTCAATCCCCAGTGGAGGGCATGCAGGAGGCAGCTGATCAATGATTCTCTCTCATCATTGATGTTTCTATCTCTCTTTCCCTCTCACTTCCTCTCTGAAATCAATAAAAGTATATTTTTTTTTAAAAAAGAGAATGTGAGAAAATATTTGCAGATCATATACCTGACAAATGACTCATATCCAAAATATATAAACAACAGCAATTAGGAAACAAGCAACACAATTAAAACTGAACAAAATATATGAATAGATAATTCACTAAAGAAGATATACAGATGGAAAGTAAGCACATGAAAAAATGTTCAATATTATTATTCATTAGGAAAAATGTAAATTAAAACCACAATGACATGCCACTACACACCTATCTGGCTAAAAAGAATAAGGAAAATGATAAAACTGCATGCTGGCACAGATGCAGGGCAACTAGAACTCTTTTGCATTGCTTGTGAGAATGCAAAATGGTACTGCCACTTTGGAAAACATTGTAATAATTATTTCATATAAAGTTAAATATACACTTACCATGTAACCCAGAAATCAACTACCAAGTACTTATCCAAGAGAAATGAAAACTTATGATCATACAAAAATCTATCCATGAAGATTTAAAGCATCATAAGTTATAATTGCCAAAAAATAAATAACCTAAAGGCCCATCAGCAAGTATCTAGATAAACAAACAATTGTACACCCATACAATGGAATATCAGTCAGCAGTAAAAAAGAACAAACTACTGGTAAACACAAGGACAGTAATGAATCCCAAATACATTTTTTCTAAGTAAAAAAAGTCAGACACAAATGGCTACATGCTGTATAATTCCATTTATATGACATTCTGGAAAAGGCAGTACTGTGAAAATGGACAACAATCTATGGTTTCCATATGTGGTCAATTGTTTTTTCACAAAGGGAGGACGTTATTTAAGGAGGAAAGGAAAGTCTTGAACAAATGGTGTGGGTCTGAGAACTTTCTAGGGTAATGACAATGTTTTAAGTGTTAAGTGGGGTGATGCTTACATGGTGTTTGCATTTAAGATTTGTACATGTAAGATTTGTTCACTTACTTCACTGTATATCAATGCTACTTCTAAAAATAATAAATTGTTCAGTAGAAGAAAATGCAGGGCATATCACAAGGCACCCTTCATACAGTGAACAAATGGCTACTTGAAGAGAGTGTATTAATTCATTCAAATTCACAGAAAAAGGCCTAAGTTCACATAAGGCCCTTACCCTGGGAAGAATATATAACCTTCTGATTCCTAAGTCTCCTATCTTGAGAACAAGGGACCTATTATTAAATTCAATATGAAAAAAACCATATACACTACTATATGTTATTCCTGATAGGGCAGGAATGACAGTTAATAATAAATTAAGTTGACAAAAATTTATATAAGAAAAAACATGATTAGGTTAACTACTCATAGCTTCTGTTCTCAATGGCATCCAACAGAGAAGACATAATACATCTCACAGTCAATTATTTTGCTATAGGGTCTGCAACTGTAATTCTTATACAATGTTAGGAGGAATAACAAATTTCAACCCCAAAGAATTAAAATGATGGTTCACATAAGAACCCCTATAAGTGGAGTAAACTGGATAAAAAAGATACCTACACTGAAACTGACAATATTTTACTAAACCTCTTAACCTTTTATTTTAAAAGTAAATAAAGGCAATACAATTTTGGCAATCAATTGATCAATGTATTCTGAGATGCTTTAACCAGAAACCCATCTACTTCCATACTTGAGTGAAAGACGATTCTTAGTACTCGTGCACACACAAGACATATCCATTTATGTTGGCGTGATCATATGTATCACTTGTGCCTAACAAGTTTATGTGGTAATCAGGAGGTCTTAACTGACTTGACAATGGCATTTCAAAAAACGCTCTGTGGAAACTGCATACCTGTGCCCTCTTCTGCACCTCCAGGAGGAGCTCCGAGTACTGCAGCTCCAGCTCCTTCTTCTGCTTCTGCCAGCAGCCCTCCTGGGCTTTGATCTGCTCGGCCACTTTGTTGAAGGTGTCCTCTTGGGTCTGCTGAAGCTCTCTCATCGTATCAGACTTGTTTTTACAGATATACTCCAGATGACTTATCTAAATGGCAAAGTGCAACAGAGAATAAGCTATGCTGACAAGCCATTTCCATGTATTCTCCAAAAAAAATCCAAAATGTTCTAATATATTTTATTCCTTAAGATCATATAAACACTCTAAGTTAAAATGAAAACAAAAGAAATGCTGATGCCTAGCCAGTATGGCTCAGTGGTTGAACGTCAACCTATTAACTAGGAGGTCACAGTTCGATTCCTGGTCAGGGCACATGCCGGGTTGTGGATTCGATCCCCAGAAGGGGATAGCCAATCAATAATTCTCTATCATCACTGATGTTGCTATCTCTCTCTCCCTCTCCTAGACTCTCTGAAATCAATAAAAATAGATTTTTTAAAAAGAAAATAAAGAAATGATGAAATAGGAATTAGTATGGCAAATTATATTTTACCACAAAATGGTGTCATATGTATGCTTAGATGACAAATCTTTTATTCTTCTCTTTCTAAGAACATTGCTCATTCTAAGACCCATTTTACTAAAAAAATAATAATAATAATTGAGAAGAATATTCTTACTTCTAGATCCAAAGCTCAATCTATTAAGATATCTCAATGGGAAAGAAAGTATTTAAATGAGATTTACATCTACAAACATGACACATATAACAAAGCAGAATTTTCTAATCATTTTTTATTTCACATTCAAAACACCAGAAAGAAAATCGTCTAACATGTATGACAATTAATGATGTTTTGAAAGTATGAAAATCTATTAAAGCATAACAGCATCTCAGAGGGTTAAAAAATGAACTCATTTTAATTATCAGTAATTTTCAAAGCCATGATACACCCATTCACAATCACGAACAGCCTCTGTGGCTCACAATTATTCTCTCATTTCCTCAATCTCACTTCTCAGTGCCTATGGTAGCGTTTGCCAATCAGACCAAGGTAAAATGCTCTAACTCACCCTTAAATTGGGCCAAGGTTAAAAATAAACTTTGGGGAACAGTTTTTCTTTTTATGTCTCTTAAGAGCAAATGTCACTGCAACTAAGATCTGGAAACTAGACCACGTAAACATAGTTCTGACTAGTTCAATAGACCCAGGATAAGAATCAATATCTTTAATGGTGACATATGTTAGTCTCCTAAGCCATTTTGATTTTCTATAACCAAAAGAAAGTTTAAAATTTTTTTTGAAAGACTGAATTTCTAAGCTTGTGAATGATAAAATGACTATAGAAGTCTACCGTTTTCTCATAAAATATATACTTCTTACAATCTAAAGCACTAAATGGGTTTGGTAATACAGTTTGTTATATTTCAAGAAATGTTATAAACATAAATTAAAATTTTAACTGCTTTTAATACCTCATTATTTCCTAAGCAAATAATTTTAAGATCATGTTTTTGAAGAACTGTATCTTGTTTCTATTTTATGCTAACATAAAGAGTTGGTTTATTAATGTAAATGGCTAAGTTCTTTGAATTGCTTCATCAGTAAGATTAATTTATTTTCTTTTAATTAGGTCCCTGTGGCTAATACTGGCTAGTAGTATTAGCATGTCCTGCACAGAAAGTGGAGCTTAGAGACTTCATACAGACTTCAGTCACATTTACATGCCCACAGCAATGGCATCAAACTGAGTGGTAGACAAGCCATAATTAATGGTATTGAATTATTAACATCCAAATTCTTTTTGAAATAAGATGAATGTCAGCCCCTCTTAATGATACTGTGATGTGGACAAATGTCACTGAATTTAATAGAGGTATCTGGTGCCTGAGGACAGTTACCTTCTCATTAGCCCTGTTGAGGTCTGCGATCAGGGCATCAACATTTTCCTGCAAGACTGCACAAAGCTCAGACCAAGAGAATTTATCCAGCATGCCTTCTGGTTGTTTTATGAGCGCACAGCCTGCTATCAAGTGCTGGTACAAGGTATGAAGGAAGGTTAGCTTCTCCTGTGAGAAAAAAAAATGAAATTAATTACAGTATATAAACATTGTAAGAAGTAAAACACATAATACATATGGTAAATAATTTATTTCAAAAACTTGGGAAGGAATTAAAATACTCAAGTCTCAGAATATTATCACTTTGGTGATTTTTTTTTTTTACAATCAAAACTAGCATCAGAAAGAAACTGGAAATGGTTTACACTTAGTTTTCAAAACCAAATTCTGAAATCTATAAGCCAGACCAGAGTTCTGACCCAGCTCTGCTACTACCGAGGATGTGATCTTAGTAAGTGCGTGTTCAGGCTTCAACTTCCTCAGCTGTAACTGAAGGAATCTGAACAAGTTGGTTCAAAGCTCTCCTAACTGAAAGTCTGAGTGGTAATTCTGTAATTTCATATTTACATTTGCTAAAACAGATGTTATTTTAAGTCAAAACACCATTACAGAGAGAAGAGTGTTACTCAACTCTGTCAGAGAAAACGTTACGCCAATATCTGTTCTTCACAGGTACACAATTACTCAGCTTTCGTCCCCCTCCAGAGATTCCAGCTTACTTCCCCCTTATAGGAAATCTATCCCAAGCCCCTTAGGCAAAGCAGACAGTGATATGAAAGATATGGAAGATGGGCTCATTTATTTTGCCCGCTTATAAGTTCATATAGTGTTTGGCACAGGGGCATTTGTAGGTGTTCAAACACTACAGAGGAAGAATCAAAAAAATGAACATAGCTGCTCAAGATATACTTTCAAAACCATCCAATTAGAACTATGTAGAAAAAGTTCTTTAAAATTATACTGCCATTATAATAACAAAACTATCCACTGTTTAATGACCTAGAAATACTCTGCTGTAGAAGTCAGTAAAAAGCTGATCCCATCTTGAACACACAAGGAAAGTTTACTTAGTAAAACGCCCGATGCTGTCTTTATAAGGTGTTTCCCCTGTACAGTCCCAAAGAATGGAACTCAAGACAAAGGAACTGTGAAGCTTCAAAATGAATACTTTATGTAGATAACATAAGTTCCCTCAAGATTTTTTTAATATATGAGCAAAAACAAAAATTGTTTAAAGGGGAGATGTTAAGAGGGAAAATACAGAAATTCTCATCTTCTCGATAAGAAAAACTGAATATGTGTGCAGTGTTGCTCAGTTGGTTGAGTGGCATACCATGTACCAAGAGGTCACTGGTTTGATTCTCGGTCAGGGCACATGCCCAGGTTGCAGATCCCAGTAGGGGGTGTGCAGGACGCAGCCGATTGGTTTCTTTTCTCTCTCATTGATGTTTCTTTATCTCTCCATCTCCCTTCTCCTCTCTTTAAAATCAATGAGAACATATTCAAACAGAAAAGAAAAACTTGATACAGCATATGTAAAGGTTTATAATTAAAAATTTGTGGGCAAAGTTTCTTTGGGGAGAAATTAAGATACACACATATCTTAATTCTCTATATGCCATTTTACTTTTTTCCAAATATAACTATTTAAAAACAAAAGAAAATTAAATATGTGATTAAAATCATAAACTTGAGTTAGCATATCAGAAGAGTCTTCATAAATATGCTATGCCTTTTTCTTTTTTAAGCAATTAAAGATGTCTTTTGCATTTTCAACTGGGCTGAGATGTTTAAAAATCTTATTAAATATAACTAAGCAAACGTAATGTTCCGGCACTTAAAAACCTCCCCCCTGCACATTTTGCCATGGAGATCATCCTCAAGGATAATTCATTGTGTCGCCATTATGTCCTTTTTGCTTGGGCTGTGATAAACCATGCATGATAATCATCCATTTGGCGTGAAAAGAGAATCTCAAGATCCAAAATCAATTCACACATGTTGAACCCAACCACATTGTTGTAGACATGCTGACTTTACAATATAGTCAGGCTTCTAGTTTCCTTTCCTTTAATCACTATCTGATGTGTAGAACAATTCCAGGCCCTTCATGTGGACACAATTTAAATCCCAGACTGCAAGAAGAGGGGAAGGAATGTTTCCTTTTTACGCTCTTGGCATGCATGTTCATATTTGTTGAAGTAATGAGCTCAATATGCCGGACGACTCAGATAAACCAGTTTCACACTAGCCAGACTAGCTCCACATCCCCTGGGTAAAAGAAAATATAATTCCATTCACCCAGCTCATACAGAATATGAAAGTTTTGTCATCATACTTTAAGAAGTGATTTAATAAATGAAAATGAAAATGATAGGCCACTCTCTAGGGCACCCAAATAAAGTTTTAATTTTGTGGGATTTGTGTTTTTCTAAACTTTTATATAGTAAATATTATTCCTGTTTTGCAAATAAAGAAACTCAGATGTGGCAAGACTAAGCTGTGTGACTTGTTCATACTCATAGTTTGTAAATAAAAGCCCCAGGACCCCAGTCCAGTTCTTTCTGATTATAAAAACAAAAAAAAACACACACACATATTCTTTCTACCAGACCTAGCTACTAACTACTGAAATCTAAAAAATTATTTTATCATTAGCAATCAGGCCAACCTTGAAAGGGCTTTTAGGATCACTGTTGTTGAGATAGGTTACTTGTACAAGTGATAGAAGGGTTAATCTACATTACTTCTTCCTTGAAACAGGATGGCACAGAGTAATGGAGTGACTGATTTTGCAGCTGATATGCATATTTCAAAACAGTCAGCTCAGAAGAATTTTTTTTTTTTAAATATATTTTATTGATTTTTTACAGAGAGGAAGGGAGAGAGATAGAGAGCCAGAAACATCGATCAGCTGCCTCCTGCACACCCCCTACTGGGGATGTGCCCGCAACCCAGGTACATGCCCTTGACCGGGATCGAACCTGGGACCTTTCAGTCCGCAGGCCGACGCTCTATCCACTGAGCCAAACCGGTTTCGGCATCAGAAGAATTTTTTTAATTAAACCAAATAAGAGTAAAAACAGCCAGCTGAAGTATGTAAATTTATAAAACTGAGACTAGTGAAAGGCCTTTCCTGACGGTCATCTCGACTCAGGTGGTACCTCGGAGTCCTTGTGGAAAGCCTGGGAAAGCTTCTGCAGCTCACACTGGGACTGGGCCGCTTGTGCCTTCTCTTTCTCCCAGCAGTGAAGCACGTTCTGTAGCTCCACTTTTAAAGTGCCGACCAGCGCCTCTCTATCTGCACACTTACTACGCAAATGACTCAACTCCTTATTGGCATCAGCCAGTTTATCCTGAAGGTCCTGTAGGAGACACCAAAAATAGAGGTCGCATAATGGCCGGCCAATACAGAGGTGGGAGGCACAAATATAAAGTACATAACGAAGACTTCCAAAACTTTAACATAAAAGAATCACAAAGGCAAGCATTTGTCAAAAATTATGGTTTTTTATTGAATATATTGTCTAAGTACAATTATTTTAGCTGTAAAATTAGAAAATTTGTTTTTTTAGCATTTAAACATAAAGTGTTAATAAGACAGCTTATTCCAAGAAGTTCTTTTCTTTCAATCCATTAAAAAAAATTGGTAACCCCCAAACCTTTACATACCATATAAACAACATTTTAAGAATAAATCTTATACTTAGTAGAAGATCATTTCCTTCTTCATGAAATCCCAAATGCTAATACAAATCTAAAATATGTGGCATAAAATTCTGAACTAATTATCCTTAACCTTAAATTCTATAAAGTACATCAAGGACAAACACAATATAAACCAACAAAAAAAAATCCAACACTACTGAGCAACTCTGAGAGATGCTTCAGTATAGTTCTGCAAAAACATATTACATAAAAGTGGCACAGAAAATAAAATAAACAATTTTCCTGGACCCGAGGCAGGTGTGGTCTTGGCCCATTACTAGGCATGACATACTAAAAACAATGGCTCCACCCTAAAATGATGGAAACTGACTTCAAATATTGATGTGCTTATGTAAAATGTTTACTACGTATCTAAGGGTGGACATTAAATCTTAAATTTGTAATCCATGGTATTAGAATTAAGTCTGGGAAATAAATGTTTCCATTAATCAGAACAATTTCTAATCAAGTTTTATTTTAAATGGAAAACATTCTTGTTACTTTGATCAATAATAAAAAATTAAAGTTGTATCCAAATGTATTTAATAAGAAATAGGAAGCCATATTTTCAGATATCTCTACCATAAGGTTTCCCTAAATAATTATATTTGTCTCTTAATACAAAAGAAAAAGTTTTTTAAAATCAATACCTTTATATTTTTAGTGTGAGATTCTATCTTCTGTTTGGTAGAATCAAGTTCAGTAGATGTCTTTTCCTTGGCATCATTCACACTGTTTAGCTGATAAAAGAAAACGTAAATAACTTTTTTATATTTTTCAAGGATGGGTAAATCAAAAGCTAACCTTTACATTTTTTCTGCAATTACTTAATATACACTTTTGAATAGTAATTAAGAATCTTAAAAATTTCTTTCGGTTAACTAGGTAATTTCTGTCACAAGCTCACATGGTTAAAAAGAAAAGAAAGCATTCAAGCTTAAAACGTCAGTGATGTTACTGTGTTTTCACTAGATGTCTGGACAAAGGATTTCATTCTCACTATAAACAAATATAACTTTATTCTTAAAATCCTTCTGGACCAAAATGCCAGAAGCAGTGGCATCTATAAGGAAAGAAAAAAGGACAGAGCAGAAGACGGCTCTTTCCATACATCATGAGGGTATTCACTGGTCTCTCACTCCATATGACAACTTCAGGGTCGGTCACATGCAGTCCTACTGGGAAGGCTTGTGGCAGGTCATCAGTTGGTCCTGCTCTGCTTGTGATTTATTTTCTTTGACAGTTCATTCTTCTTTCTGTCAGACTGCTCTTTTTGCTTTCTTTGCAGCCACCCCCTTGGTCTCCCTACTGCTGTCTCTGGCACTGGTTCACAACAAAGCGCATTACTAAGCCAAAGCCTGCTGAGCCGACTTTTCAACTGTGCTGAGGATCATGTGACATCCATCCTCCCAAATAACAATTCGCTGTGGGTAATATGTTCCTAGTTACCCTGCAGCTTCCAGTCCGAGGCCTCAGAAGAGTTTCATAAACTACTAACAATACAGGTTGTCTTGTCTCACAGGGAAAGATTTAGCAATATTTATTCTCTATAGAAATGTAATTATTTCAATGGTCACTTTCTTTTATGCCTTTTGAACAATTAAGAAGGCTCACTTTTCCTTCTTTATCCACCTTCTTAAACTAAAGTAAAATAAGCCCCTTCTGAAATGTGAACTGTAATAGTTTCATAGTCTTCATATTGTATGAATGAAACAGATGAACAGAGGATAAACACTAAATTCCATGTTATGTAGTTTGTTTTTGGTTCAAACAATGTCTGTTGTTTTACTAATTGTATTTAATGTAATTACTTTATATTCTCTAATTTGACAAAATGTAACTAAGCAAACTCTTCAATTTTTAAACCACAAATTCATTAAACATTTTAATACCCAAGAAAATTATCAACCCACACATTAAATAATACAAATGAGAGGATAAACAGAAGCATGAGCTTTTTCAATCAGAAAACTAAAACCTTCCAGGCTGCACCAAAGAGACAATTGTTTTTAAAAACTTATCTCAACACTTTACTCACTTTAAAGAATGAAAACTAACATCTCTTTTTTATTCAGACTTGTACAACTTGTAGAAATCTTAACCTAAAATATTAACATCTAAATTTCCACTACCTATTGCAAATTCATAAAACCACATTAAAATTTAAATATAACACATATTAACTGAAATGACTTGCATAGCTTTTATATTAAATTAAAATAAATAGATTTTGAAGTCCAAGAGTAGCAGAGTCTTTATAACTTTGAAAATAAGAGTGTGACCTAAGTTACAAAAACATAAATGAGACACGACTTTAGGCCACACTTAAAGAACAGTGACAGACAATTTATTATTTTTATATCTGTGAAGCTGCCAAGTCAATATTCCCAACTTCTTTGACCTTTGTAACAAGCAAGGGATACGTACTGCTGCAGGCCGAAGGCTATAAGTGTGGAGCCAAACAGTGCAAGTGTTACCTCATTAGATGTATCTTCCAGCTTGTTCTGGTAATCTGTCAAGGTACGCCTCAGAGTCTCAAGGACAACAGAGAAGCTGGGAGGTTTAGCTTTGTCTTTGTGGATGCCTAGAGAAAAACTTAGGATGAAAGTATACCCTTCACATTACAAGGAGACAAAAGCTAAGCAAACAGTAACAGAGATATTACAATTAGAGCTGAAAACACTGAAATACTGCGTTGAATCATTCTTCAGAGCGCCCTGCTGTATAGTCAAATATTAATAGTCTTTCTAAACAAGTGGTCAAATTAAGTTCATAATATGCCAAGTTCTAATTTATGGCCACTTCATACCTTATAAAGCCCACACTGTAGTCAGTAGTGAACTCTTTTTTTCTCCTACCCACTAAGTAACCAAAATGTTTGTACACACCTAATATCTAACAATTAAATGAACAGTCTACACTAACATTGTTTTGGGAGTTATGTACACTTACTTTGGTCCTTGTGTTTCTGATCAGTCAGGCCTATTTAGCTAAAATAATAATTTCTGAACCCAAGGGCACATAATTTTCTGTTATGCTTGGAAATATTTTTCAATCCTTAAAATTCTCAAGTTACAATTTAAAATAATGAATATGTTATTATCTACATAGGCCCACATCATGTTTCAATTAAAACCCTTAAAACTGATACTCCTTGTAAAAATATGAGTATTTCCGTATTATGCCCTCAAACTATTTTAATTTTGTTAGGCCATACATTAGTTGAGCTAATCAAGGTCACATGGGAAAATGTAGTTCAAAATATTAATCCAAAATAATCAAAAGTTTAGTTTCAAAAACCACTTTAAATTGACTGCTTATTGTACTACGCTTTGTAAAAAAAAAAAAAAAAGCAGCAAATTTTAAAATATACTTATTACAAATATATTTTATCCAATTATTTCTCCCCATAATATACATTCTAAATACTTCAATAGACAACACATTTCAACAAAGATAATTTTTTAAAAGCATTCATAGGATATGTTTTATTATTCATTGATTCATTAAATCAACTAATTTACTGAATTACTATTATGTACTAATCCTAGGCATTAGGCTCATGGAAGTAAACAAGATTGGTACAGTCTCTGCAGAATTTACAGTCTAAAAAGAGGAGAGACAGTAAACAAATAATTATATAAAATCATTCATCCATTCTTCAAGTATGCAATTGTAGAACTTAGGGGGAATAAGAAAAAACACAGTAATAAAGGAAAAAAAGAGGTAAATATTTGGTTAATGATAGACCAACTTTATTCACCACAGAGTATTGATGACTTTTAGTATTTTAATCTTAAACAAGATTTTATAAATAAATTTATTACATTCATCATAGTATAATTTAAATACTATCTTAAGTATGGCTGCACCTCAGATTTTCCTAAACAGAAGAACATAAACTTAAAAAACAAAGGTAATATGGAAACAACACATATCCCAGCCAGGAAGGAAAAAAACGACACTGCTGTAAGCCATAATAATGGAGAAGACAATACTCTATAATGACTATGAGTTGAAAAGACAACTCATTAAAAATTTTATTAAAGGTCTAACCAAATATATATTTATAAAATTGCTCTCTTGCACAAGATTTTTAAAAAGTAATATATAATTCTTTTCTTTTGCTACTACACAAGTAGGCCATGAATAAATCACTAAAGGACACTAAAATCTGCTAGCATTTATAATAAGAGAGAAAACTTCCTCTTAGAAATTCAGAAGAATAAAATCATCTTAATATGAATGTTGAGGGGTAAGGAACAAAATGCACTCTCCTAACTGACCCATACACATTCTTATATTCTACATAAAATAAAGTTTCATTTCTTTTTTTTTTCTTTTTTTTAATATATTTTATTGATTTTTTACAGAGAGGAAGGAAGAGAGAGAGTTAGAAACATCGATCAGAGAGAAACATCGATCAGCTGCCTCCTGCACACCTCCTACTGGGGATGTGCCTGCAACCAAGGTACGTGCCCTTGACCGGAATCGAACCTGGGATCTTTCAGTCCACAGGCCGACACTCTATCCACTGAGCCAAACCAGTCAGGGCAAGTTTCATTTCTTTGTCTGAAAATGTTTATGCAATAAAGTTCAGTTGAAATACAAAGAATGTTTTATGTCCCAACCACATCCATTATAAAAAGACTAGTGGCTCAGTGCATGGATTCATGCACATTGAAAGGAAATTAATTAGAAGAAATATTTTAATATCACTATTCGACCTTTATAATAGAATTCACGATCAACAATAACAGATCAAAACGTAAGTGTGCGATTGGCACCAGCAAGAGCTTTATATGTATTGTGCATGCACGAATCAACGTTTATTTTTAAACTAGAGGCCCAGTGCACAGATTTGTGCACTAGTGGGGTCCCGCGGCCTGGCCTGCAACCTCTCGCAATCCAGGACCCCTTGGGGGATGTCAGAGAGCCAGTTTCGGCTTGATCCCCGCAGGCCAGGCCCAGGGACACCACCAGTGCACGAATCTGTGCACCAGGCCTCTAGTATGCATATAAGATCTTTGGTTAATCTCTTCCCGCCCTCCCTTCTCTCTCCTGCCCTCTGAGATTCATCAGTCTGTTCCTTGTTTCCAGGCCTGTCGTTTCCATGCCTGTGGTTTCTGCTTCTGCATTGAGCATCTGTTCCCTGGTGATCAATGCGCATCATAGCTACCAGCCGGTCGGTCAGTCAGACAGTCCGGCAGATGTATGGTGGGTCACTTAGCCTTTTATATATAGATATACTTACTGGTCCCTTTACATGGCAAAATGCTTATAAATAAAAAGGAAGGATCACTCAGGACCCTGGACCTTACTGACTGATTTAATTTAATCTAATAATATTCGAATCACTGCACTATGGCCACCCAAAAAAATAAGCTATTAAAGTTTTCCTATCAAAGTGAAGTCTAAAAATTTTTTTGAATAGTGGTCATAAATGGCTTTTCAAAAGTCAAAGTCCAAATGAACAAAAGAATGCTTCAGAACACTTTGTACTTCAGTAACACCAACTGAAAATCTTCTGGGTTTGTTTGTCCCTCACCCTGTATGTGTGTGTCTCTGACATGGGCACCAGCCTACATTTTCACATCATCCTGCCTGTTTCAATCTCTCTCACTTTCAAGTACATGTCAACCCGATAATCTTTTCAAGCTCACAGGAGGGAGCAGGGCATAAGAAAAGATTCTAAGCCCTCTATTTAAATGTTTCCCTTTAGACAATCTCAAAAACTAAGTATTTTTATATGACTCAGGTAAACCACTATTTTTCAAGTTGGTGTTATTACCTCAGTAACCTACCGTTCCACAACAGAAACAGTAAGTTGCAATGAATGAGGTGACTCTATCTCCCCCACCTTCTCAAGCATTGTCTTACCTACTTTAGTCTCCTCAAAGACCCCTAAAGGGAAAAATTAATCAAGAGAGAAGATGAGAAAAAGGACTGAGCTTTAAAAAAAAAAAAAGTATGGGTTCTCAAAGAAGCGTGCAACCCTTTACCAGGGCAATCATGCACTAGGGAAGGGAAGCTAACCAGATTTATGAGGGTAACTGGACACTAAAATGCTACTGTGGTTCACTAGTTAGGGTAGGAGTTTATAGTGGTCAGGTGATTAAGTGAGTTTTGGCTAAGGTCTGTCTCCAGTGGGCCTAAAAGATACTTGAACCCACCTCATAGTTATGTCCCCAGTTTGGAATGCACAGTTAGAAAAGACAAATGCAGAAACTGACACACTATCCATACTGGTTACCTGACCCATGGAGAGAGGGACTTACAGGGGGATAAAAAGCAAATGGAAGTTACTAGAACTCTTACCTAGGAAAATAATAAGTCAAAAGCAATGCCACATTCCTTGAGAGACTTCAGAGATTAGTGCCTCTTTTAAGGATTTAGAAGATAAAAGGGTGGTTATTCCAACCACACCAGCATTCAACTCACCTATCTGGTTTCTGCAGAATATAGATGAATGTTAGAGAATGACAGTAAATTACTGCAAGCATAATCACATTGACTCCAATTTAGATGCAGTTGAAGATGTAGTGGGGGTTTTTTTAAGATGTAGTTTTGTTGTTAGAGGAAAACAGTACATTTCTTGACAACTTAGAATGAAGCTATTTCTTTTATCCTTTTAATAAAACCCACCAAAACAGTTTCTTTCAACTAACAAGGCCAGCAATATACCCTGACTGCCCTACCACAGAGCTATAGCAACTCTAGCCCTCCATCATAATCTACTCTGTAGAAATCTGGATCAACTCTCCATTCCAGGCATCACATGTTCCACTTAGGTCTCTACCAAGACATCATTCTGATTGCTCAAGTTTAAGCAAGTCAAATTTGGCAGGTCCTTAGAGGTGAATCTAGAGTGAACTTTTAAGATTTGGGAACAGAGCAAGTCATCCTCTACAAATAACTATTCTCCTCTTGAAAATCAGCCTTAGACTTGACAGGCTACCAGTCCTCAGCAGATGCTGCATTCGTGGCCACCATTGTACCATGAGTTGTCCATCATAAAATGCTTATTGTCTGATCTACCAACCCATAATCTGAACATACACAACAGCACTCTATCATAAAGTGAAAGTGTATATACAAAACTGGGTCCAAGCAAGTCCTGAAGGCACAAGTAAGTTGCAGGAGCAAGTAGTACAGATTCCCATGAGCCCTATTCTTGTTACATTGCTTGCTCTCTCTTAACCCAAATCCTGGACCCATGAAAAGTTTTCTATGATCAGTTGGCTAATGAAGAAAAATATGGGCTTCATATATACTAGTAGATGGTTCTGTATGATAAGCTGACACTACTTAAAAGTAGACAGTTGCAGCACTACAGCTCCACTCAAGCGTGACCCTGAAGGACAGTGGTGAAGTAAAATCCTCCCAGTAGATAGAACTTCAAGTAATAAACCTAATTGCCATTTTTCCTGAAATGAGACATAATCAAAGGTAAAAAATATACACCAATTTATGGGTGGTAGTTAACAGTTTGGCTGAATAGTCAGGGACTCGAAGAGATCACAGTTGGAAAATTGGTAACAAGGTAGTCTAGGCAAGAGTATGTGTGTGGATAAACCTCTTCAAATGGTCATTATGCCCAGATCAACTTCAGTATTTTAATAATCAGGAGACCAAGATAAAGCATTCTGTGGATGTCAGCCAGCATCTTTTCCCAGCCACCACTGTCCATACAGCAACAGAGTCAGGGATGAAAATGGAATCATGGCAGCAAGGATGAATAATACATGAGCCCAGCAACATGAACTTCCATTCACCAAGACTGATAGGATTACAACCCCTGTTGAATGTCAAATCTATCAATAGCAAAGACAAACACTAAACCCATGGCCTGGCATTATTCTCTAGGTTGACCAGCCAGCCACCTGGATGCAAAGCTAATTATACTATGTCACTTCCATCATGGAATGAGCAATGCTTTATTCTTACTAAGGAAGAATTACTCTAGATATAGATTTTTTCTTCCCTGATCATAATATTTCTGCTGAAATCAACATTCATGAATTTATAAAATACCTTGGTCACCATTATGTATTCCACATAGCACTGCTTCTGACTAGGGAACTTAATTTTATAGCAAATTAAATATGGAAATGGTCTAATTTTCATAGAATTCCTGTGTTTCTCATCCCTCAGAAGTAGCTGGCATACAGAATAGCAGAATGGCCTTTAGAAGATTCATGGAGCTGGATAGATGGCAACACTCTATAGAACACAAATAATATCCTTCAGGATATAGTATATGCTCTGAGCCAGCAATTGATACATGCTGTGCTTCTCCCATAGCCAGGATTCACAGATCCTGGAATCAAATACTGGAAAAGGGAGCGGCTCATCTCACTATTACATCTAATGGTCCACTAGTGAAATGTCTGCTTCTCATCCCAGAAACTATGGGCTCTATTGGTCTAAATCTTAATTCCCAAACAAAAAAGGCTTCTGCGATGGGACACAGCAGTAACTCCATTAAAGTGGAAGCTGAGAATGTCACCTGGTTATTTCTGGGCTCCTTATGCCAGGAAACCAAAAAACAAAGAAGGTTCTTTTGTACCAGAATAATTAGTCTTGATTATCAAGGGAAAATTGGTCATAAGAAAGAGTATATCTAGAATGCAAGACATCCCATGGGGCACCTACTAGTACATTCATGTTCTGTGATAAAAGTTAATAGAAAAAGAAATCTTAATGGCACTTCAAATTATTTGGAAAAACAAACATAAGTTAAAGAAAACAAACACACACACACACACACAATCAGAGGAGAGGGCAATCTGCTTTACCCAGTCTATTGATTCAGATGTCAGTCTCATCCAGAAACATCCTCGTAGACACACCCAGAAATACTCTTTTTGTTGTTGTTAATCCTCACCCAAGGATATTTTTCCATTGATTATTTTAGAGAGAGTGGAAGGAATGGGTAGAGAGAGAGAGAAACGTTGATGTGAGAGAGACACATCAATTGGTTCCCTCCTGCATGGTCCTGACTGGGGATTGAGCTTGCAACCAAGGTACATGTCCTTGACTGGAATCAACCCGGGACCCTTCAGGCTGAGGGCTGATGCTCTACCCACTGAGTCAAACTGGCTAGGGCCAGTAATAATATTTAACTAAAAATCTGGGTTCATGGCCCAGTTAAGTTTACACACAAAATTAACTACCACATTTTCTTTTCTTTCTCCCTCCAATTGCCAATAACCACCATTATACTTTCTGTTTTTATGAATTTGACTACTTTAGTTCATGTAGTAGGAACATACATATTTGTCTTTTTGTGATTGGCCTGTTTCACTTAGCATAATGTCCTGAAGGTTCCAGTGTTCTATAGCACGTGACAGGAGTTTTTTCTTTATTAAGGCTTACTAACATTCCATTGTACGTATATATGTTTATCCATTCATCCATTGATGGAAGTTTGGGTTGCTTCCACCTCTTGGCTATTATAAATAGTGCTGGTATGAACATGTATGTACAAATATTTTTTCAAGACCCTGCTTTCAATTCTTTTGGATGTATTCCCTAAAGTGGGATTGTTGGTCTATTAACTTTTATCACAGAACATGAATGACTAGTAGGTGCCCCATGGGATGTCTTGCATTCTAGACATACTCTTTCTTATGACCAATTTTCCCTTGATAATCAAGACTAATTATTCTGGTACAGAAGAACCTTCTTTGTTTTTTGGTTTCCTGGCATAAGGAGCCAAATGAAGGAAAAGCCACATTCTATAAGTTTGCTGGCATCCTCAGGTAGAGGTGAAATTGTATTAGAAGAAACACTCAAGGCAGAAAGACTACTTGGATTGAAAGTGGGAAAAGATTTCTCCCCATACACATCCTACTATAAGAATTTCCATCAGGAAAGAAATGAGATATGAACAACTAGAGTACTTCAACTTCAGTGGAAAGTAGAAATAGGAAAAAAAAATGACCCTGATCAAATAAGTTGAGACTATCTTGTCTAATGAGAGTAGGCAATTAAGGTGACATTTCTATGTTCCATGTAAGATTGTACATCTTTTCTTGAAGGTTATTCTTCCAGGTGACTGTGTAGGTTGCTACCCAAAAAACAGCTGTAATTTAAAGAGTCTAAGGCTATCTTTATAACCTCAAATATTTAATTCAAATGTAATATAGACCTTCAATCTGATATTAATTCAATCACACTTTTATTCATTCACATTCAAAAAATATTAATTGAGTGCCTGCTTTGCACCAAGTATTGCCCTAGCTGTTTAAAACACATTAGTAAATAAAAGAGATAAATATCCTTGCCCTCATCTATAAAAATTAACCTATGATGGTTAGTTTTATGTGTCAACTTGACTGGGCTAAGGATGCAATATAGCTGATTTGTCTAGGTTTGTCTGTGAGGGTATTTTGGAAGAGATTAGCATTTGAATAAGTTGACTGAGTAAAGAAGATTTGCCCTCACCAATATGGGCGGACATTATCTAATTGCTCCCCTACTCACCCTCCACCCCAAGAGAATAAAAACATGGAAGAAGAGCAAATTCTTTTTCTTCTTGAGATGAGACTTCCATCTTCTTCTACCCGTGGACATCAGAGCTCCTGGTTTTTGGGTGTTCCTACTCCAGGACTTACCCTGGATTATACCACCAGCTTTATTGGCTCTTCAGCTTGCTGAGTACAGACCAATAGGATTTCTGAGCCTCCATAACTGAGCTATTCCTGTAATAAATCTCTTCATATGTATATCTATATGTATACAGGTAAATATAACATATATTATATAAGATATATAAGATATGTAAGATACATATATTTCTATCCATACATGTGTGTGTATATATATATTTATATAGATATATTTATATAGATATATTTCTCCTATTTGACTATTTATCTGAAGAAGCCTGACAATACCAATATAATAATAAATGTACCAAATAATATATTAGACCACAGTGTTATGGTGAGAATAAATCAGAGCAGAAAAGGGGCAGAAGTAGTGAGGCCAGTGGCATGGGAATGGGTAGTGGGTAAGCTTTCTGGAGAAGGTGAGATTTGAGCATAGATTTAAGGAAGATCATAAAGAGAGCTATGAAGACATATCTAGGTGAAGAATTTCCAGGTAGAAGAAATGGCCAGCACATCAAGGCAACAGCACCATGAGGTGTTCAAGACATAGGAGGCCAGAGTTATCCCAATAGAGGGAGGGAGTCAAAGAATAACAGGTCAAAGGGATGATAAGGGATAAGCAGACCTTGTAGGGTCTGGCACACCATTGCTAGCACTTCAGCTTCTACTCTTAATGAAGTGCAGCGCCCAGCACGGTTTAAAGCACAGGAATGACATGCTCTAACTTAGGATTTCCAATTACCCTTCTGGTGGCTATAGAGACAACAGACTATAGAGGAAGCAAGGTGGAAGCAGAGACCAGCTAGTAAGAAGGGGAAGAGGTGCTGAAAGCATTTAGGAAACTATCACTCTGATCACTGGTGAGGAGCTCAAGGTAAATCCTCTACATAAACAAAGTCCCTAATGTCTTGGACTAACTGAAACTTTGCCTGGTCTGCTATATGAAGATAAGGTGATGGTTACTCTTGCTTCAGAAAGATTTCTTAATGTAGAGGACCACACCAAACCTGAAGGAGACAGGGAATGGAACACCTGGCAACTCTGGGCTAAAATTCATTCAGGAAAATAATTTTCATTCATTCCATTTTAAAGAGCAAGTCAACAAACAGAAAGAAAGAAAGAAATGATTTCTACCATGGATTGCTTTTCCTGGAATTGCGGGGGGGGCATGGTATAGATTAAATGGAAAGGTATGAAGAGGTAATAAAAGGGAGTAAAGCACTATTGCCGTAACTGCAAAACAGAGGACCCCTCTAGGAAACCCTTCCCAATATAACTAAATTAATTTTGCAGCAAATTGTTAAAGAACCTTACACCATTAAACAACGATAGGTCTCAGTAATAAAACAGTACCAATGCAAAAGTAAATTCTATCCTTCAAAGTTTTATCAAATATATTTGAAAATTTGATATCCATATTTTTTATGTCACTTGTATATACCTTGATTTTTTCCACAGTAACAAACCATGAAACGCTAATGCTGTTTTGGAAAAAAGTAAATAAAAACAAAGAAAGTTACACATTAATTTCATAAAAGCATTACTAAGAAATATGAAGGATTAAAGCAGACCCCAAAAATAGATAACAGCAAAGCACACTACATTTCTAATAGTTTACCAGTAGAAATGTACAATCCATCAGGTGAATGGGCCTTGGTCATATTCTTCTGCTCTTTCTAGAACAATAAAACTGCCTGAACTTGAGAGTTTCCTAAAGAACCCATTCGCTGCCCGGCTTGTGTGGCTCAGTGGTTTAGCAACAACTCATGCACTAAGAGGTCGCCAGTTCAATTCCTGGTCACAGCACACGCCCAGGTTGCAGGCTCAGTCACCAGTGGGGGGCATGTAGGAGGCAGCCCATAGATGTTTCTACCTCTCTCTCTCTCTCCCTCTCCCTTCTCTCTCTAAAAAAGAAATCAATAAAATTTTAAAAACCATATTTTTAAAAATATAACTCATTTGAAAATATCTGTTTGGTTCCTTTAAAAAACAGAGTTCTGGAGGAGGGAGACCAAGATGGCGGCGGAGGTAAACACCGGAGACCGCTGCCGCAAACAACCATTTCAAAAATACAACTAAAAGACGGAACGGACATCACCCAGAACCACAGGAAAGCTGGCTGAAGAGAGACTCTACAACTAGAAGGAAAGAGAACAGCAAATCGAGGCTCAGAGGCGGCGCAGTGTGGAAAATACAAAGGTACCGAGGTGCGCGCGCAAAGCGGGCTGGTGGCTGAGGGCGCGGTTGTCGTTTTCTGTCGGGAGTGAGTCTCAGACTCTGGGCTCCAGATCCGGGCGAGTCTCTAGGGACCCAGACTCAAACGGGAGAAGCGGGATTATCCGGCATCAGTTGGAACCTGAGGGCAGCTTTCTCTCCGAGGTTTGCAGCGGCTGCCGGGGTTCTGAGAAGCAGAGCCTCTGGGAACGGGACTGAGCGTGGCCATAACTGCTCCCTCCGCCCGCCCTGTGGATCCCGCCCCGCCCAAACCCTGCGCACAGCCATTTGCCGATCGCCTCAGGCAAAGGCTGGATTAGCGCCTCCCCAGAAGGCAGACGTTTTCCATACAGCTGATTCCTATAGCCAGTCGGCCTGGTGGTCAAACCCCTCTAGTGTTAACTACAACAATTAAGGCTTGGCTAGAACAAGACTGCGCACAGAGACCACAAGGGGGTGCACCAAGAAAGCATAAAAGATGCGGAGACAAAAAAACATGACAGAAATGGAGGATATGGAGCTAAGAATCGCAATTTTGAGGGCTTGCCATAAATTTGTGCAGAGCCTCACGAAAACTAATGAGACCCTCGATGCTACGATAAAGAAATTAGAAAGTAAGCATACACGGACTGAAATAAAGAATATTATACCCAATAGCAGACCAGAGGAGCACAATAATCAAACCAAAGATTCGACAAAAAACACCCAATTGGAAAAGCAAAATGAAAAAAGAATCCGAAAGTGTGAAGATAGTGTAAGGAGCCTCTGGGACAGCTTCAAGCGGTCTAATATCAGAGTCATTGGAGTGCCAGAAGATGAGAGACAGCAAGATATTGAAAACCTATTTTAAGAAATAATGGCAGAAAACTTCCCCCATCTGGAGAAAGAAATGGACTTACAGGTCCAAGAAGCGCAGAGAACCCCAAACAAAAGGAATCCAAAGAGGACCACACCAAGACACATCATCATTAAAATGCCAAGAGCAAAAGACAAAGAGAAAATCTTAAAAGCAGCAAGAGAAAGAGGCTCAATTACCTACAAGGGAATACCCATACGACTGTCAGCTGATTTCTCAACAGAAACTTTGCAGGCCAGAAGGGAATGGCAAGAAATATTCAAAGTGCTGAATACCAAGAACCTACAACCAAGATTACTTTATCCAGCAAAGCCATCATTCAGAATTGAAGGTCAGATAAAGAGCTTCACAGATAAGGAAAAGCTAAAGGAGTTCATCACCGCCAAACCAGTATTATATGAAATGCTGAAAGGTATCCTTTAAGAAGAGGAAGAAGAAGAAAAAGGTAAAGATACAAATTATGAACAACAAACATGCATCTATCAACAAATGAATCTAAGAATCAAGTGAATAAATAACCTGATGTACAGAATGAACTGGTGATTATAATAGAATCAGGGACATAGAAAGGGAATAGACTGACTATTCTTGGGGGGAAAAGGGGTGTGGGAGATGCAGGAAGTGACTGGACAAAAATCATGCACCTATGGATGAACACAGTGGGTGGGGAGTGAGGGTGGAGGGTGGGGTGGGAGCTGGAAGGAGGGGAGTTATGGGGGGAAAAAAGAGGAACAAATGTAATAATCTGAACAATAAAGATTTAATTAAAAAATAAATAAATAAATAAATAAAATAAAAAACAGAGTTCTGGCCCCACCAGTGTGGCTTGGTAGTTGAGCGTCAACCCATGAACCAAGAGGTCTCAGTAAAATTTCCAATTGGGGCACATGCCTGGGTTGCAGCTCAATCCCTAATGTGGGGCATGCAGGGGGCAGCCAATTGATGATTCTCTCTCACCATGGATGTTTTTATCTCTCTCTCCCTCTTCCTTCCTCTCTCTGAAATCAATAAATATTTTTAAAAAACAACAGAGCTTTGGAGCTCAATTTTAAAGTATAAGGAATTTAATTTTATGTGCTTTTTAAAGAATATAATAGAGTAAGAAAACAACGAAATAAATCCAGGCTGACAGTATGGCAAAAGACAGCTAAAGGAGAAAAGTAAAGGTATTTAAGTCAAAGCAACTACAGCACATATAATGGCATAAGCACAAAAAATAAGGAAGTAGAAATGGACGGCATTCATTAGCCAACTAATGCTTTTGCTAGTTTCCAAAATATAACTACCTAATATACAATTTGTATAGCTTTTTATCATATTAAGTGCACTAATACTAAAACCAAAATATTTTACCTAAGCATTTTTATCTAGAGAGAATATACATGGCAAGAGGAAATGAAAGCAACATGTAGAGTACATAGTGTTACAGCCTGTGTCCTACAAAACCTTCTGAATGCATGACCTTTAAGTTGCTGAAGGTTGCTTCAGAATTTGGCTCTGTTTGATCGAAACATCTGCTTCCCTTGCAGGTATACTGTAAGGACTTTTCTCTCAGTTGGTTTCAGAACACAGCAGTGAGCCCTTGTCTGTCCAATCACACAGACCCCGATACTTGTAAATCAAGTTCTGGGAGGACAGCAGCAGGTCCACATTCCGTCACCCTTTCTCAGCCAGCCAGGCCAACTGACTGCTGTGAGGACTGTTCTTATCATGTCATCAAATCAAAACATGTTGAGATGAGGGACCATAAGAGGCATCTGCAGAATTCCCAAAACGCAGTGACTTTGGAACACTGACAGATGCATCTGTCATTTTATACCTTCAACTAACCTGATGTACACTGGCCCGACACAGTAAAGCTGTCCACAATCGATTCCAATTCTTTCACGTTATTTTCACATGTCTCTACTAGGAAGGCCTGGTGCTTCTTAGCCTTTTAATTAAGAAAAAAATTAGACATAATAAGGTCATGCATAAGAGCTGCAGATTTTGTGTGTGAACATACATAGCACAATTAAGGATAAACAAGCTAATAATAACCCCTTTCAAGTCCATTATTAATAAACCTCTTTCTGTCTTAATCATGCCTTTTACTTGGATTAATGTAATATTGGATAAGGTCTCACTTAACAATTTACTGAGGCTTTAGTGCCTGGCACTATTGTATTTTATACATAGTAATTCTTTTTACTCTTACAACAACCCTATGAGGGAAGGGCCTTTATTATACCAATTTTACAGATAAGAAAACTGAGAAACAGAAATTAAAGAACACTTTAAAAAATCATGCTGGCAGTCATGTGACAAACTGCCAGACAGTGGTCAAGAATGAATGCAGTAAGACCAATTGGAAGGAACTTTAACAGTCTACTTAAGAGTTGGTGGAAGCTTAGGCAGTAGAATGGCTAGATCTTGGTAACATTGTATTGGATTAGATGATGTTAATTGGGCTGGGCTGGGCTGGGCTGGGCTGGACTGGACTGCACTGGACTGGACTGGACTGCACTGGACTGGACTGGACAGGATTGGATTGGATTGGATTGGATTGGATTGGATTAGGCTGGGAAAGTGTTCAGATGAAAGGAGGGGCCAAGAGTGATCCCAAGTTTTTAGGCTAAGAGAACTGGGCCAATTTCAGTAGATGAGTGAGGACAGTGAAGGTGAAAAAGTCTTATTTTGGCTGTTTTCGTTTGCTTATTTTTGTTTGTTTGCTTGCTTGCTTGCTTGTTTTTGGCAGGAAGTACCAGTCATGAATTCTATTTTGATCATATTACAATGGAGATACCTTTAACACACACCCAGCAAAAGCACAATGCCTAAATAAATGGTCCTAAATAAATATTTTTGAACTAACAAAGAACAAGTAAGGTAGAAAAATATGGGAAGCATCTGGACATAATGGTGCAAAGCTCAGTAGGAAAGAGCAGGGATAGGTTTGGGAATCATCTACAGTTATCACCTGAAGCCTGCCTTGAGAGTGTCTGATGAGGGGAGAGAAAAGAGCTTTTTTTTTTTTTTTTTTCGTGTACGGGATGACTCTCCAACCAACCAAGCCACCTGGCTAGGCTCTTAATAGCTTTTTGATGAGCAAGAAATTCTAGAATGAAAGCAGAATATATCGCCTAAATAAACAAAACCCTTGGGTTAAAAACAAAGTGCCAACCAAAGATAAAATACTAAGTTTCTAATTTTTGATTAACATGTTTTACCATGTGACATAAAGAATAAGTTTAGCGCCCTGACCAGGTGGCTTGGTTGGTTGGAGCATTGTCCCATACAACAAAGAGTTGAGGGTTTGATTTCTAGTCATGGCCCATGCCTAGGTTGCAGGTTTAATCTCCATTTGGAGCACATGCAAACACAGCCAATCAATGTTTTTCTCTCTCATATAGATGTTTGAACTTTTGAAACAGTTCTGAACATTTTTTAACTCTAGTAAGTTTCTGAACTTTTAACTTGAATATATTTTAAGCCATTACAAAGGAATTCTGAGTAAAACCAGGGGAGCTCTGGAACCTGTAATCAACATCACACCCATTTGCTCCACAGCTCTCATCTTCTCATACGATCTTCCACCTAGTAGCTACCACTGCATACCCAGCGCATTTGTAAGGACTGAAGGAGAGCTTGCTCAGCTGAACTGAATTTGATCTGGTTAGCTTTCACAATCGTCACTATCTGCAGTTTTTCCTTTGATACTATTTATGATAGCTAATATCTCATATAATGAAATATCACCCTCCCTTATGAACCTTTACAATTAATTTATTTTTCAGTATATGGTACCTTCCAATTTGAATAAAGGGCCTTGACATACCCCTTCTTCCCCCCACTCTCTCTCTCTCATACATACACACACACACACACACACATACACACACACACACAGTAGCATTTTACTTTTTCACAGGTCAAAAATGAGATTTGACTTTTCAGATACTTAATAATTTATGTAAAAATAAATTTCAAAAAGCTTTATACTAACATTATAAATTTAGAAAGCCAGCCATGTAATAAGCATTTAAATGCAAATACACATATTTAATGAATATTACTTAATATTAAATTTTTAAGAAACATTAAGAGAGACAGAAAGTGATATTTATAGAATCAAAAACAATACTCATGTATAAATACTATTATTCTGGGTGAAAACAGGAATCAAGACATTTTTAGTAAAATTCAGAATAGAATATTTTTAGCCCAATAGTTTCAAATGCCTCCTATAAAACCAGAAGCATGTCCTTCTAAAGCAAACCTAATAGATTATTTGAAGCAAAATATTATCAAGAAGCATTAACTTTACCACAAAGCATGGCAATCAAAGCACTTTCCCAAATTCTATATAATGCTAGCAATCATTATCATTATATAATAAGCCAAGCCCCCAAAGTATAGGGAAAATATATATATACTTGACCATTTTCAATCACAAGTTCTTCAGAGAATAAATATTCTTTGAGCAAAACCTCATGAGAACTAGAATTCCCTTTCCAATATATGATCTCTCCTAGAGCTGTAACTAAATATTACTGAGTGGCAGAAAAACAAATCTCAAGAAATGATGGACTTTAAAAAATTTCATTGTAGAAAGCACAAAGCAAGTTCTAATAATACCAATTTGAAAATGATAGCTCCCCAGCTTCAAGAGAAGCAGATAAAAAACTCACAGTAATGACTAAAAAACCCAACCGACCTGCTGAGCCTCTGGACCTTAATAAGCATGATCACTGAGCAGCCTCAACTAGAAATGGTTTTATTTGGTGCTTGATTAAATCATTATTAAACTCATAGGTTTTAAAATTAATAGTTCAATTTTAATCAAAACTTTTTAAAGTCAAATTCAATACTATATAACACAGAATACAAAACTAATTTGGTTAAATCCTTAGGTGTTCAATGTTGAAATTCTATTAATTTTGTGACATTAAAGATAATAATATACTATTCATTGACTAATCACAACTTTAATTATTAATTTCATTAAAATAAAAGCACAATTAAAGTCAGCTGGGTTTTAAATTTTTGACTTTTCCAAAATTATGTTCTATATTTGTATTATATCTCTTGACACTGAGGAGCTATCATTTTCTGACTGGTTTATTAATACCTTGTGTATCCTGACCAAGATGAACTCTATGGCCTCTTCCAGCTCTAAAAAGCTATAATATACTATATTATACAATTGTTATTACTTTTTTTTTACAATTGTTATTTTTAAGTCTCAAAACTTCCTTAAGTCTTTGCATATTATTAATACTTTTATCTCACTAGCAAACCTATAGAGGAAAGAGGCTTTAATCTTCTCTTGCAATGCAACAGAGAAAATAAAAACCAAGACTTGAATAATGACCATGAATATGACCTAAACTAGAAAACAAGCTGTTACCTCAAAGGGAGAGAAAAATTACCTGTAGGTAATTGCTGCTTCCCATCTATATTCTATAAAATACTAGAACTATTATGTTCAAAAGAAATATGACTATGGGAAAGACACACTAGGATACACAGGGTCATGAAATGTCATTAAAACAAAGTTTCATTTCCAAAACAAAAGGTAAAAGCTTCCTGTCATTTTCTCTTCAGTCAAAAACAATTATGAATTCAAAGCAAAAATAACAGCTAGACTTTGAGGATGTAGAAATAGAAAAACTCCATTTTCTGTGGTTTAAACGTCTTAATTTGACAGATATCTCTTCATAGAACAAATTTTTAAAACCCGCTCCCAAAATCCACTAATCTATTGAAAGGGAAAAAAAGGCAATATAAGAATACGTACAACAAAAATACTTCAGGAAAAATTATAGATTCTTTATTTTAAAAATTGTACTTACTATTTAGTGTAATACTATTTCCATTAAATAAATTTTCATTAAATAATTTTAAAATATCATACTATAGTCAGGTAGAGAGGTAGAGAGCAACAGTTCCAATAAGCATAAAACAGAACAAGTTAAAAGAGAGAGCTAGTAATAGTGAAGGAAAAAAAAGAGGTGGAAAAGAAAACAGAAAGATGGAAGAAAATAAGACATGAAGCTAGAGGTATAAGAGAAATGAAAAATGAAGAGAAAACTATAAATAGTTAGGTTGAACCATATAAACTGCAAATCATTTAGGCTGCAAGCTGAGTAAGTTTTTTGAACATCCCTTTAGCTCCTCAGCAAGGAACTATTCACAGATCTTCAACTGCTTTTAGTAATGCATCAAGCTTTGAAGAAACAACCCACAATCTTCATCCTATCTAATAAAAGACAAAAAGGGTAATTGACCATACCTTCACTATGCTTCCCATTGGCTAATCAGCGCCGTATGCAAATTATTATCTTTGATGGCGGCTAATTTGCATACTGCAGGCAGGGCTGGCCAGCACCAGATGCCATCCGGGCCCCATGTGCGGCCCTGGGCAGCCAAAATTAGGCGGCGCAATCACGTCACCTAAGCCCCGTGTGCCTAAGCCCCGCCCCTAGCCGGGCCCCCCATGTGCCGCCTAAGCCCCGCTGCCAGCTGGGACCCCATGGCAATCCCAGAGCAGGCAAGTGCGGAGGGCGGCCCGCCCCCAGGTGGGCCTGCTCCTGGGGCGATCCCAGAGCAGGCAAGTGCAAAGGGCGGCCTGCCCCCAGGTGGGCCTGGTTCCTGGGATCGCCATGGTGATCCCAGAGCAGGCAAGTGCGGAGGGCAGCCCACCCCAAGGTGGGCCTGCTCCTGGGATGCCATGGCGATCCCAGAGCAGGCAAGTGTGAGGGCAGTCGGCCCCCAGGTGGGCCTGCTCCTGGTATTGCCTTGTCGATCCCAGAGCAGGAAAGTTCCCCACAGGCAGCACCCAGCAGGGCCTGCCCCCGGTCTCTGCAGTGATCCGGTGATCCATGAGTAGGAAAGCGCAGCCTGCAGGCAGCACCCCACCCTGGCCACAGCTCAAGGGAGAGAAAAACACGCAGTGGAGGCCAGGAGCCTGAGAGATCAACACAGAGGGGCGCCTACTCCAAGCCTCCACGGTGTGGCTGGGGGCAGGCCCCCAACAGACACACACTCACACTCACACACACACACACACACACACACACAGGACGCCTGCTCGGAGCCTCTGCTGCCAGACTGTGGCCATCAGTAGGACATCCACTGAGGGCTCCCGGACTGTGAGGGGGCAGGCTGGCCGGAGGGAACCCCACCCCCCCAGTGCACGAATTTCATGCACCGGGCCTCTAGTCACTATGATAAAACAATAGTGTTCTATAGGATGACTGCCAAGGGCCCACACAAGCAGACAGAGGTTGCTAGTAAGCTACAATTTGCCTTATTTCATATCATTTACCAACTTGTAAATATTAAAAAATAAAAACCTGTTGGCACCAAGTAAATTTTTTCAACCACAAAGCGCCCATACCTCAGAGGTCTTTTATTTTGTATCTAGTCAGTGGAGTGCTAGAAGGCCAGAATTAGGAGGATGCATGCAACTTATATTGGTGACTGTATTCTTTGCTGTTACATTCCCAATTATCACTGTTGCTCACTTTCCAAACTATTTAGTACAGTGTCTAATAAGCAAGCAGACCAAATCCAAGACTCAGCTCAATAACTCTGACATGTTTTTATCCACCACTGACTCAACTTCCTGAATCAGGAGTTAAGAGATGGAACAGCCCATGAAATTTAGGGTAGCACCTAACAGGCACCAGAGTATGCTACCCAGAGAGCTCTAAACTTTCTAAAACTCCACATCCCAAATACTTAAACAACAAATTCAACCACAGAGGAAACAATATCAACCTCTGGATCAGAACACATTGACTATCTTGAGTTGAATGGAGAATATATATAAAACTGGATCATTTGAAAATTACAGCATTCAATTTTATACCATCTTTACCTCTTAACCTGGGCAGCATTGATTTGGACACCACTTCTTGCTATGACCCAAAGTTTTTTAACAAGGAGAAAAAAGACTTATTTCCCTCAAAAACTGATATCACTAAGAGTTATGAGATTTGGTTGAAAATGAAGTAGCCAGCCGAACCGGTTTGGCTCAGTGGATAGAGCGTTGGCCTGCGGACTCAAGGGTCCCAGGTTCAATTCCAGTCAAGGGCATGTACCTTGGTTGCGGGCACATCCCTACTGGGGGCTGTGCAGGAGGCAGCTGATCGATCTCTCTCATCGATGTTTCTAACTCTCTATCCCTCTCCCTTCTTCTCTGTAAAAATTCAATAAAATATATTTTAAAAAATAAAAAAAAGAAATTGAAGTAGCCAAAGAGGAAATAGGGCATTACTATACACCTTGTGCCCTCCCTGTTAGGGTTCCCAGCAAACTGCAGAGTAGGAGTATGTTGCATCATCCCAGCCAGTGTGGCTCAGTGGTTGACCTATGAACCAGGAGGTCTCGTTTAGATTCCACCTAGCATGTTTCTTGAGGCAAGTACCATAGTATAATCTTGGCATATGGGATGATTTAAGTTAACCTCAATGCATTCACAATTTTTAGGACACATCAGATTTTGGTGAGTGCTATTTTAAAGATGCTAAACAAAGTACTAAAGAAATACAAAGTGGGGAAGGGGCAGGATTCTCAGTTAAGGTGGATAATAAAGTAGGGAAAGAGGGAATGATGGATAGCTTCACATGTTGCAAGGTTATCAGAGCGGGGTGTTAAAGGATATACAGGAACTTGTAAATAGAAAAAAAGAGAAGGAGCATTTTAATCAATGTGGGTCAAAGAAAAAGATAACTTAAATAAAAGCAAGAAGATATGACCATGGATATGCGTTTAGGAAGCCAAGGACTCCACTGTGGCTGGAGTAAGGCAATGGCGAAAGAAGAAGCTGGAAAAGTTCACATGGAGCCCAAAGAAAAGGGCCTTAGACAAGAAGCTGGACTTTATTCTGAAAGCAATATGGAGACATTGATGGTATTTTTAATAAAGGGTGACAAGAACAGATCAATATTTTAAAAAGACAAACTTGGTGATGGTATGAAAGCTAGTTTATTGCATAATGGAAACAAAGTTATCAGATACAAAATCATTACAAAAGGGAGTCTTTTAACTCATTAGATCTGTTCATTATAAATCCTGATACATGCCCCTCCCATTCACCTAGGTAACATTGTTTTATGCACCTAAAAATAAATGAAAAGATAAGTTAAAACCACAGAATAAATTTTAAAACATTCTATGATTCAGTTTTCACAAATTCAATTCGTTTTCCCAATAATTCCAAAAAAGAGAGGTTTTATTATGTACATCTTAGTTGTAATCAGCATCTCTAGTTTTGAAATTTTATATCAATGTCACCAAAATTACCTTCATACCATTATCTCATAGCATGCTGTGAGAAAAAGCCTGTTAAACATCAAATATGACCCAATAAAATAATTGCCATAGGGTTTTTATCCTTACCATTACAAGTTCTTCCTGTAATTCACTGCAACTTTTTTCATTATACTGAAGTCTCTTTGAAAGGTCTGTAATTACTTTCTTCTGCTCCTCAATTTCTTCATTTAGTTTCTTGTTTTTGGAAGAATACTCTCTTTCTAATCTGAAAAGTTAAAGTGTTGGAGCAAGTTTTTCAAATATGCTTTTAACAAGTCCTATTATACACCTTTCAGACAAGTGGCAGGTGTACTTTCAAGACAAAAGGCTTTACTAGGTCACCTCCTATTTTTGCAAATAAAAAGGGTTGCACATTCTTAAATATCTTTTGTTAACAGATATTTGTATACGCCCAACTGTACAAGCAAGACATGTTTAGTGTTGATTTGGTCCACAGGCATGGATGTATGGAACAGAATGACAGATCTCAGAGGGGAAGAGAGTAAAGAGGATGGGAAGAGATTAACCAAAGAATATACCAATATATGCATATATACATAACCCATATATACAGACAATAGTGTGGGAAAGTCTGGGGTGGAAAAGGGTCTGGGTGGAGGGTGGCAATGTTGGGGGAGGTGGGGGACATCTGCAATATTGTCAATAATAAATTTTTTATTAAAATTTTCAATTAAAAATTATTGTTACTTAGCAAATATGAAATTAATGCAACTGTTATTTGGGTTTTTTAAAAATAAAATCCAAACTGAGTCCATTGAAATGAGACCATCCTCTTGCTGTCAGGAATCTCATGCACAACCCAAAGAAGTTGGTTCCCATGCTTCTGCCAACAGCCCCACCCACGGGAAAAGAGCAGGGCAGGAGCGTACTGAAGATTAATGGGAGCCCCTGTCTCTGGGAATTCCAATAGGGAAGAGTTGGAACTTAAAAGATGGAGGATTTAGGCAAGAAAGGAAAAAGAAAAGAAGGTGGAAGTAGGAAAGATACCTTCTTTCCTATGGGATTCCCATTCTATTATTTTTTTAAAGAGCTCAGCTAAGAATATAACAACAGCCCAGCCAGTGTGGTTCAATGCCTCACCTATGAACCAGCAGGCCATGACTCGATTCCCAGTTAGGGGTGTGCAGGAGGCAGCTGATCCATTATTTTGTCTTATCATTGGTGTTTCTATCTCTCTCTCCCTCTCCCTTCCTCTCTGAAATCAATAAAAATATATTTTTTTAAATTACTGGCTGAGTCCAGGGGTTATGCTCATATGCATACAAGTTCTCTGAGATTGGACAGTCTGTTCCATGCTTCTATGTCTCTGAAGGCCTGGGGTGGGTGGTGGGGGTGGGCTAGGAGAAGTCAAAGGGGGAAAAAGGGAGACATATGTAATACTTTCAATAATCAAGATTTTTTTAATTACTGATTGAAAATATTATAAGCATTACTAATAAAGGTAATCACAGTGAAAGAGTTTTAAATTTTTTCAAACTGTCTTTCAAGTGCCATCTTTATGATTTTTGCCATACTCATAATAATTACTACTACTGAAATAATACTTTCTTAAGTTAAATTAAGTATTGTAAAAGGAATCTTTATATTACTACTGTAAATGAAAAACCATGAACTATTTGTCATAAATAGAAACAAACATTAAAAATAAATACATAGCTCTAATTGCCAACCTATTATCATGTCCATACCAATGGTGGGAAAATAGGAGAAAATGATTTAAAATGTTTACTAATCAAAAAAATTAAAATAAGTAAATTTTTTAAAAACAAAATGTTTACTAATGACTTTCGGGGGGAACATATTTAAAAAGTATAAATTTCTTAAAGCATCCCACAGAACATTCCAGATAAAAGGCTGTTGGATTAAAAAAGGTTAGTAGGAATCAGAAAGATCATGATCTGACACTTATTACCTGTATGTCCTTACCCTCATTAACCCTCAATTTCCACCTCTGTAAAATGGAGGTAAGAAGAGTAGCTACCTCATAAGGTGTTATATAAGTTAAGGGAAACCATGCAATGCTGGGCTCGAAGTAAGCACACATACTAGCCACTAGTATCGATTACTCCTACTATTAATTCTGCAGTTTGAGAAAATCTCAAACATTATCCATCTCCTCACAGACCATTTTAGGTGGCCTAGAAATCAAGGTCTTTAAAGATACTTTATTATCTCAGCAGAGATCATATAAAATGCATTAATACATTTACTTTCTAGTGCAAGAACTGCATTTCTGAGACTACTTGGAACAGCTATGATACTTAAAAATCCAAGAGCATTTCCATATTTACCTGTACAGGGAAGCATAGTTATAGTTTATGAAGTCCTTCACCCCCAAGCTACCACTGACATTAATGGGAGCTATATCTAAAATACTACACATTCACACTTACATAGGTTTCATAAACTCTTTAAATTAGAGAATTTTACATAAAACACTTACAAACTTAGTTTTGCAAAGCTCTCTTGTGCATTATGCTTTTCTCGCTCATATGCACTTTCAACTTCTCTGAACTCATTCTTGATCATTTCCAAATCAGCAACAGCTTCTGCTTGGCTGGCCTTTTCTACCTGCAAAGCTCCTTCAAGGTCTCGAATCCGCAACTACCAGATGAGAGAAAAGTCATTAAAAGCAAGCAAGGAAATGCTAGTGGCATCAATCTCAAATTGAGTAGAATACGTTATCAACAGCAGATTATCATCCATCCAAACACTTCCTTCTTTCTGCTTTGGTTTAAAAAGGGAAATAGAGAAAAGACAATTTATTCCCTTTCTCAACATGTTTGTTTGTTATTGTTTTTTAAAGATTTTTTTTAAAATTGATTTTTAGAGAGACGAAGGGAAAGAGAGGGAGAGACAAAAAAAAAATCCATGTGAAAGGAAAACATTGATTGGTTGCCTCCTCCTCGCCCCCTACCAGGGATCGAGCCCAAAACCCCAGCATTTCCCCTGACCAGGAATCCAACAGGCAACCTTCTGGTGCACTGGAGGACACCCAACCTATTGAGCCACACCGGCCAGGGCTTTCTCAACATGTTTAATGAAAGGGAGGAAGAGTGGAAGAATAGTTAACTGTGCTAAAGAAAAGGAGAGGTTGGGTATGATATAATTTGCCCCATCCAAGTGCCTAATTTTGACCTCCTAGTCCACTGACACTTCTTTTCTAAAATATAATAAATGAAGTGTGTGTTTTTTAACTAAACACAATTATTCTTCCCCTGTTTGAGAAACATCATTACATCTTTATAAGACCAAGAAAGTTAACACCATCTTTTTATTCCTGGACACCTTCATTTTAATTCCCCTCTCAGATTTAATCCTTCTCTTTATTATGTTCCCATAGTATTTTAGTATTTCATATTTTTACCTCTTCATCTATCTATATATCTATATAGTATTGCTGGTGATGGAATGTAAGTGCCAGAAGAAGCTCCTTCGCTTTTTATTCCTGCAGCTTTTAACACACTGATAGGCAATATGTACAGGATAAACACTCAATAAATAAAGCTGCATATTTTTAATGTTTTCCAAAATAAATTCATCCCATTACTATGGATAAAAAGAACACTCTGATCAGCAAATCTTTCTGGGCCAGATGATAAATATTTTGGACTCTGCAGGCCATGAGGTGTCTGTTGCAACAACTCCACTTCGCCACTGTAGCATAAAAGTAGACGAGATAAAAATTCACAAGAACAGGCAGTGAAATCTGGCCTGTGCGCTGAACTGTGCAAACCTCCTCTAATACAGGAAAGACTATACCTGTATAGTAAATAGGATAATGAGTGTCTTAACAATATGCTACCCATTCTAAATGCATACCTTGGTTCTCTGAATATAATGCTGTTTTTCCCAGCTTAGTAAAATCCATACAAAAAATTTGTTCACATTTTACCTGAATAATTTCAGAGTTAAATTTTGATTCCAAATGTGCTGCTCTTTCTGCTTCAATATTTTCTTCTAATTTCCTCACTCGTAGTGTAGTCACCTGAAAACAAATTAGAAGTATGTTTTAAATAAACATCAATATTTAAAGTGGATATGGTTGACTATAGTCTAGAATTGTAATTAACACTTTAAATTACCATGGCCTCTCTTCTTTACTTTGTAGGAGTGTAAAAGTCATGTTAAAAATTCGTGTAGCCCTAACCAGTTTGGCTCAGTGGATAGAGCATCGGCCTGCAGACTGAAGGGTCTCAGGTTCGATTCCAGTCAAGGGCATGTACCTTGGTTGCGGGCACATCCCCAGTAGGGGGTGTGCAGGAGGCAGCTGATCGATGTTTCTCTCTCATTGATGTTTCTAACTCTCCATCCCTCTCCCTTCCTCTCTGTAAAAAAATGAATAAAATATTAAAAATAAAAATAAAAATAAAAATAATAAAAATAAAAATTCGTGTAGCCCAGCTGGCATGGCTCAGTGGTTGAGCATCAACCTATGAACCAGTTCGATTTCCAGTCAGGGCACATGCCCAGGTTGCGGGCTCCATCCCCAGTGTGGGGCGTGCAGAAGGCCTCCAATCAATCTTTCTCTCTCATCACTGAAGTATCTATCTCTCTCTCCCTCTACCTTCCTCTCTGAAATCAATAAAAATCTTTTTTTTAATTCATGTAAAAATCATGCTCAGGAAGACTGTTCCAGAGCTTGCTTGCTTTTTCCTTTTTATTAAGGTATAATTTACATATAATAAACTACATATATTGAACGTGTACACTTTGATGTTTTGACACACAGAGACACCCAAGAAATCACTGTCATAATCAAGACAAGAACTATTTCTATTATCCCTTGAGGATTCCTTGTGGCCGTTGGTAATTCCTCCATCCAGTGCTGCCCACTGCATGCCTATCCTGAAATAGCTGCTGATCTGTTCTTTGTCACTACAGGTCAATTTACATTTTCTGGAATTTTACATAAATTGAATCATACAGCGTGTACACTTGATTATTTGCCTTCTCCCCAGCATAATTAAAGATTCATCCATGTGGTTACACATATCAATAGTTCATTCCCAATGGTGTATCTGTTCATCTGCTGATGGACATTGGAGCTGTTTCCAGTTTGGGAAATTACAACTGAAACTGTTATGGGCATTTGTATGGGCATACACTTTCACTCCTCTGGGGTAAACAGTGAAGAGTACAATGACTGGGTCAAATGGTGTACATTTAATTTTTATGAAACTGCCACACTGTTTTTCATATTGTTTCCTATTTTATACATCAGCACCAACACCTGACATGGTCATTTTTGTGTGTCTTTTTTTGGGGAGAGGAGGAATTAGACATTCAAATAGGCACGTAATAGTATCTCATTTTAGTTTTAGTTCGCATCTCCCTAATGGTTAATGACATTGAGTGTGTTTCCATGTAGATATATAGGGCGTCCCCAAAAAATGTATACACACAACAGCTGATAGCTCCAATGATGTTTCTTTCTTTTCAGATTTAACCCCTTGGAATTAATGATTCAAATTGTGCATACATTTTTTGAGCATAAGCAAAGAGAAATGAAATCATGTTTAAACAAAAACTTACACACAAAATGTTCATACAGCATTTTTCATAATAGCCAAAAGTGGACACAACCTAAATGACCATCAATTGGTGAATGGATAAACGAGCTGTGATATATCCATAAAATGGAATATTACTCAGCCATAAAAAGGAATTAAGTACCAATACATGCTACAACTTACAGGAACCTTGAAAATATATGTCAAGTGAAAGAGCTCAAACACAAGAGACTACATATTGTATGGCTTCATTTATATGAAATGTCCAGAGTCAGCAAATCAACAGATACAAAAAGTGTGTTAGTTACACTTTCCCAGTAACTAGGGGCAAAGGGAAGAATGAGGAGTGTCTGCTAATGGACATGAAGTTTCTTACTGGAGTGATGAGAACGTTCTGGAATTAGACAATGGCAATGCTGCACAACTTTGGGATTATACTAGAAGCCACTGAACTATGTGCTTTAAAACGGTTAATGTTATGATATGTGAAGTATTTCTCAATTAAAAAATAAAAAGAATTCCTGAGTGTCAGAACCAAAGACAATGTCAAAGAAGTGACAGCCACTTCTCAGTTTCTGATAAAAATGCCCTCTAAGTGCTGCCTTTGAATCCTTGGAACAAGGGATCCCCATTGATTGTAGGTATAAGTTATGCATGGTACCTGCTACTACAGAGAAACTTTAACGTTAACTCAGATTTTGAAATGAGCATTACCTGAGGTGGGTCCAATACCAGTAAAAAAAAAAAAAAAGAAGAAAAAATGTAAACACCACAAGATAAAGTTTCTGTCCTTAAAGAATTATAGTCGACTTTCTCAGTCTTCAGTATGCTTGTTTTGGGTTCTATGAGTTAGAAGAAGTCTAACCAGTCACAAGAAAACAGCCCATAGACATTGAGAATAAAGGATTAGAACCAGAAAGGCTAATAAAAGGCAGATAGAGGGAAGAAACCAGTTGAACAAAGCTAATATATATTTTTAGATTTCAAAAAGCATATGCATAAGTTTCTCTATCAAAATAGTAGTCTTATATTTTATTAAAATATGGAATATTCAGTTACTCCATGATAAAAGAATCAACAGTCTTTTCATTTTTTATGTATATGTTGTGTCATATTAATTAGTTACCTAATTTTCACTCCAAGTCAAGAATAGGTTGTTTTTCCTGCCTAGACCAAAACAAAATGGGTTGAAATAATAAATGAGAGGTCATATCTTTATTTTCAGACTTTCCTACTTTGAATGAAATAGCCAGAAGAAAATGAGTTTTAAAAATGTTTATTATTACTAAAACTATCAATCCATCAGTAAGGAACGCAAAAATATATTCAAATCTTTAAGCTAAGTCATTCCAAAAGTGGGCTTTGTTGACAGACATTATTAAGTTAAAGCAACCCTGCTAATAAATGTATTTTAAATCTTCTAGTCTGGTGAATTAATCCTTATATCCAGCAGAGGGTGCTAGAGGAACATCAACATGCTATTCACAAAATGTTTTTCCCAATAAAACTGCCTAAGATTAAGCAGCACAACAATCATAAACTATCTCATCTGTATCTAATCTTAATGTAATCAACAAAGTAAGGGCAGAAAACATAATGGAATTCATATTAAAACACAAAATCCAACACAAATTCATATATACAAGACAATTTAGCTATACAAAGGTTTGCCTGTAATACAAGTATTACACCATACATGTCTGTTCCCTAACACTATGCACAGCAGAGTTATTTATATAACACAACAGTCACATAATTTATTCTTCATTTGCTGGTTCTGATGTCCTTTCCTACTGCAATATACTTCCAAGAGATTTTTATTTCAGTAAATACTAAATGTTCACATACCTTTTTTTTTTTTATGACATGTCTCATTAAATCACACTAAGTCCAATTAGGTAATCTGCACTTAAGAACAGTGAGTATTCATTATCTGAATATGGAAATACAGAGATTGATGTCTCCTGTCCAACCCTTTGATACATGTTGTCTTAGCATAACACAGGGCATGAGCTGCAGGCTCCAATTCAGCAACAGAATTTACCAAACATATTGAGACATTTGTTCTCCACACATTTGTTCCCATGGCTCCCATGGACCTGTTCCAAAGTTTCACAAAAGTTATGAAAACATGTGTACAATGCATTTGCTGAAAGACTGGACCAAAAAAGCACCTACTACATTATTTTCTCCTCAAATAGAACATACTCAGCTCAGAGGATATATGTGAACTGAAAGGAATTAGTCAAGCAGTAAAACTCTGATATACAAAATTTAGTCCACTAAAATGGACATCGAGAAAAATGGGATCCTGCTTCCTGCTCGTCGCCGCCTCCACGAGCTCCCTGGAATCCTTGCCACCAACCCCACTAGCATGTCTCAGGCGGCGTCTCACAAAGTCGCTGAGGATGTTAAAGCACAAGACCAAGCCCTCAGACAAGGAGATGCTGGTCCACCTACCGCCACTACAAACAAGCCATGGATGCTGGACCTCCAAGGCAAGGCCACGTGGATGCCTGAAATGAGCTCAAAGGGACTTCCAAGGAAGAGGCCATGAAAGCTTACATCATAAGCTTTTATTTACAAATTTAAAAAAGAAAAGAAAACTAAAGAAGATATATGGAATACAGGGACTGGATTTGGCTGTCAGCCACACTTTTCATCTAAACTGATATCATGCCTTGTTTTTCTCACACCATAGGTTAAGTGAAATAATGAAATAAACCCTCTTTCTCAATACTGTCCAGGATACGAGTCTAACAAATTAGGGGCTGAAATGGTTACTGACCTTGCTGAGTACTTTAGATCAATTAAAAGTGCATTTAAAAATAAAGAAAGTAAAAATAGGGAAGGAAATATCATACAAGTACCAACTAGTTAGGAATTTCTCAGGAGTATGTGAAGTGGCACTGTTTCCAAACAGTTGCACAAAGTTTACCCCAGAATGTCAACAGCTATCTAAATAGAAAGTGGCTGTGTATTTAACTGTTTTTCCAGATTTTATCACCTGATATTTCCATTAATGAACATTTTTGCAAATAACAAATATAGTAATAATCCATATTCAAAAAGATGATTCTAAGAGACTGAATCATCACAGACTAAGTCTATAATGGTTACTTTAATGGTAAGGATATTTTGTTATATTTTAGTGACCATAACTAATTTATTATATCTGCATTAAGTAATTATAATACTTATTCCCTACCTATGTATGGGGGAAAATGTAGTTACTGTACTTTAAGCCCTTAAACTGAAGATATCAAAGTATTTTTATTACCAAAAAAGACATCTTAAAGGGTCAAAGTCTCTAAGTATTTAACAAGTACTTGAAAAACAGAAGCACCATGGTATCACGCCACTTAACCTGACTCATATATGGGGGGTGGGGAAGGGTTGTAACTAAGAATAATCTATGAGTCCTTTACTATTTATCATCCTTGTCCTAATCAAAGAACTTAAAAAGGAATATTTGTTATTCAATTAGTCTGACCTTTAATACGGACTCTTTTTTTAAGCACTGATATTGCTAAGTGGCACATCTACAAAAGAGAGTGTATTTACATTAACGTCATTGATTATATCAATCCTATAACTGAATATTAATATTCCACACTTTTCAACGAAGTGTCGTATGTATTTTGTCATTTGACACAACAATATGCTATGTTTTATAAAACAGGTCAATAAAATATAGCACATAATATTTTAAATCTTTATAAGGCATTCTTATTTGAAGATTTGGATTTTTTTTTAAGTAGCTCTCTTATTTTGCATGTAACCAGCACAATATATAAGAAAAACAATTCTAGTCAGGAGCAAAATTAATGCTTCTTTTGTGACTTGGAACTTCTGTGTAAAAGTGAACAGATGACCTCCAGGTCAGGGAAATCCAATCCACTGAACTCTACCTTCACAGAAATCCAAATATGTTATATTTATTTTCAATCCCATCAAGCAAATATTACTTTATAAAAATGTTTAGAAAATTATTAAAAACAAATGAACAGGTTTGCAACTTTTCATGATCATCTCATTGATATTTACTATATAGGTAACCAAAAAAGAAAATGGAACATTTAAATAGTACCTACCATATGCTAGATCCCATACTAGATCCTCAGCTCTTATCATGAGGCCAAAAGGGGTGCTGACACACCTATAAGCATTTCCATTACAAATAAGAAAAAAAGATGTGTGTCACGAATGAAAACTGATTTGCCTCTAAGGGACATTCCTTATAATTCTCTGCTATAAATTACAATTAATTTGTAACTGTTTTATTAATGGCCAAATCACACTTGTTTTCCAGAATCCTGTAGGTTATTTTTTATAAATAGGCTCACTTAAAGCACTCCTCACTCTAAAATTACATAGCAATCTCAAGAAATAGCTGAGTGTACAGATATTCAGAGCTCTATGTGTCCATCATCTTAACCGTGCGGTTTGAGGAGAGAAACCTGTTAGTCACTGAGGATGGCAGATAATCAGAGCCTTAAAAGTTTCAGAAGGGACATATGAAGGCAGCAGGATGACTACAGCAATAAATTGGAGAACACAGCAACTTTTTTTATTCACAAGAAATGAATAATGAAATATACCACTCAAATTGTAAAACAGAAGGGATGAACAACAGTGTGATGATTAGGGGGGAGGGTGGAAGAGGACATAGATGGGGATAAATGGCAATGAAAATAGATAGGAAGATGATAGATAGATAGATAGATAGATAGATAGATAGATAGATAGATAGATGATAGATAGATACAAAGAAAAGTAGTTTAATAGGGGGGAAAGTTTTCTATTAGTTTTAGGTATAAAAACCTGATAATAAAACTAGGAAATTTCAGGGACAGACTTCATAGACCACAAATTCTCATTAGCATGGTAATTAATTTGGCATCTTTACAAATCATTTTTAAAAACCTTTTCTGGCAACAAAAACTTAAGCATCTAACACATTTTTTAATGAGTTTACAATCTGATAACCCATTATAAACATAAATACGAAAATGTATAATACTTATAAGCACAATTATATAAACCAAGTGATTTCATCATTTACCTACTTTATTGCTAGTAATCAACACAAATAGGTTTTTAAAAATAATTCCTACAAACACATGCTGGCTTTAAAAAGATGAATCCCATGAAGTTGCCTTCATGGACAATATGAAAAGTAAGATTCATTTTTTCTTTTCCTTTTTCACTTGAGTGGAGTATACAGGTAGAGAAGACAGCTACATTTTGCCCTTTATATTACTACAATATAGAATATGACTGACAGAAGCAATTCGGCACTTATTTGCAAAGACTGTTCTCTCCGCTGTAATCTTCACAAGATCTTCCGTTCTCTCAGAATTAGGTTTGCATCTTCTCTTTTCTCTCTTCTTATTGAGTTAAGCTTATTTCCCATGATAAAAAAAAAAAAATACCTCCCCTAGTTGTAGGAAGGTTTATAAAAGCCATGGATATTTCTTTTTGCAGTTCACTTTTCCCTTGGTTCTGGGGATCCAGCACCACATTTATGAAATTGGTTTGGGAGTTTGTTTGCTTTTTTAATCTAAGAAACCATTGATTCATGTTAGGATGATTAAGCCACACAATGGTATTTACCTTATCAGATTTAAAATATATATGAACTTCTTTGGCCCAAGCACATAAAGAAATCACTCTTTCATGAAATGCAACTATTGAAAAGCTTCACTAAAGTTTTAAACATTTATTAGACTAAATGTCTACTATATTTGTTGCTTTAGCCTGATATTACTGACATTATATAATGTATTCTAGTTAATTAAAATTTTAACAATTTTCCTTCTCTATTATTATCCCATAATCCTTTTTTAAAAATACCACTGACAGCCCTGATGGTGTGGCTCAGTGGTTAAGTGTCAACCCATGAACCAAGAGGTCACCGGTTTGATTCCCGGTCAGGGTATATGCCTGGGTTGTGGGCTTGATCCCCAGTAGAGGGTATGCAGGAGACAGCCAATTAATGTTTCTTTCTCATCAATGTTTCTATCTCTCTATCCCTCTCTCTTCCTCTCTCTCTCAAAAAAAAAAATCAATAAAAACCTTTTTTTAAATACCACTGACAATTTCTTAAGTACCTAGAATTACTAGTAGTCAATGTCTCCAAAATTGAATGTAAAAACCAGAATTAAATGCTCTTCAAAAATTTACCTTCTCCTTTATCATGTCATCATCTGGGCAAATAGCCAATACAAAATACATTCCCCAAAATAAAATATTAAGTAAAGTTTTTAAGGGTGAAGAATCATAGATAAGTCAAAGGACTATACCTGTCTATTTATAAAATTCTTTAAAAATGAATAAAAGAGACTATCTGGATTACCCTCAAAACTTCAAATTCTCCAAAAGCAGAGACCAGGTAATAGCAAAAGTATTTACAGAGTAGCTAAAAAAAAAAACAAAAAAAAAACATACACACATAAAATAAAACTACCCTGAAACAATTTTATATTTGCAACATCAATCAATAAAAAAAAAAAAAATTGGGCCGTAGCCAGTTTGGCTCAGTGGATAGAGCGTCGGCCTGCAGACTGAAAGGTCCCAGGTTCGATTCCGGGCAAGGGCATGTACCCTGGTTGCAGGCATATCCCCAGAAGGGGGGGTGCAGGAGGCAGCTGATCGATGTTTCTCTCTCATCAATGTTTCTCTCTTATCGATGTTTCTAACTCTCTATCCCTCTCCCTTCCTCTCTGTAAAAAATCAATAAAATATATTTTTTTAAAAAATTGGGGCAAGTAAATATTTTGTAAGGAACAAATCAATACTAACTTATAAAAACAAATCCTAAAGTTTAGGCATTAGATATTTCCTCAATGGAGTCTAAATTAGCTTACCACGCATTTTATCAACAAAAAAGAAATCACTGTTACCTAGTACTTTTTCACACCTCTAAGACAATTAAAATGTGTTTAGTGATGATTAGAGGGTTGTCCAGCATCCTAATGTGACTTCTAAATGATTTTCTTAAATTCTAAGTATATTCAGAACTTTAACTCTATTCCTTTTTTTGAATATTAAATACCTTTATTTAAGACTTCTGGAAAATGAGGTCTGTGTAGACATTCAGAGCTGGGCAACAGCAAGAACTTCTAGCACATACTGGGCTCTGTTCATCGTGCTGCAGTCCCGTTTCTTCCCGTGTGAAAATCTTCCTCATCAGCTCCAGTGCCTTCTATTCTAACAACCCAGCACCATGGTGTCCTTCATACCCCTTCGTACAGCTCACTGTGCCACATTCATAGAAAACACCCAATATGACACATGCCCCCTTTGTATCAAATTTTGGAGAACGTCTGTAGGTTCTATGTAATTAAATGCCGTGAAGAGCTTATGTTCTTAATAGCTCTACTATGGTCTCGTCCCCAAAAGATGGGAGAAATATTTAACCTGTTTAAATATTTCTACTGTTACACCAGGACACTAAATTTCAAGAGAGATAAGTGGCTTTCCAGAGGTCACATAGCCAAAAAGTTACATGTGAGGCTTCTTATGCAGGGCTATGCTTAGTGATGGGATCTTGAATCAATACCAAACCTGTTGCTTCACCTGTAAAATTAGAGAATAGTATCAACTTCATAGAGTTGTGAGAATTAAAAGATGAATAGAAAGCAACTGCTACACTGCCCTTTTACCATCAGCACTTTGGTACTGCTCTAACTTCTGTGATGATGCACAGACACATGGCTGCCACAAGTTATAGAAGACTATTTGACTTCATTAAAGGCACTTGTGCGTTGTAAAGAGTAGAGTGATAGTTGGTATAAGTCAGTTAAAATACCAGCACCACAGCATTCCAGCTTCAATGTCTTGGACCTATAGTTTCAGTCTGAGCTTAGAACTCAGGCCACTGCACCCCCACAGGTGTTGAAGACAAATTCCCCAGGGCCAAAGTTGGTCTGGGACCAGCTCTTACCCCAAACCTGCTACAAAGTGGCCGTGGCCCAACTCCGCCAGACTAAGAAGCCAGAGAGTCCCTCTATGCCTTTTTTTTTAAATAGGCCATCCACAAACTACATATTTTAAATGATTATGTAAAACATGATGATATATTACTGAATTTATTGGCCTGAAAATTGTTCAGCACAAGTGACGAGTAAGCTAAAAATATTATTTAGAATATAATCTCATTTTTACTGGTTCTCTAAACTTACGTAAAATTAGACCATGTATGGTAAGAATGTGAATAATTTTATCTTTGCCAAGTTCACACTTGACTTTATATACCCCACATCCACTTTCCCCTATTATTCACATCCTACATTCATATGATACAAATAACCCATTAAAAATAGACAGTGGAGCTAATATACAATATACAAATGACCAATAATCACATAAAATGATATTCAACATCATTAGTCATTGGAGAGATGCAAATCACGAAGTGTAAAATGGTACCACCACTGTGCAAAATGGTCTGATAGTTCCTCAAAAAGCTAAACATGGAGTTAGCACATGATCCAATAATTCCACTCCTAACTATATACCCAAGAGAACTGAAAACATGTCCACACAAAAACTTGTACACAAATGTACACAGAGATATTACTCATAATAGCCAAAAGGTAGAAACAACACCAATGTCCATCAACTGATGAAGGGATAAACAAAATGTGGTATACAACACAATGGAATATTATTCAGTAATAAAAAAGAATAAAGTACTGATATATGATACAATATGGATGAATCCCGAAAACATCATGCTAAGTGAAAAAAGTCCATAACAAATGACCAAATATTGCATGATTCCATTAATATGAAATATCCAAAACAGGCAAATCTATAAAAGAAAAAAGTAGATTAATGATTTATAAATGCAGAAAGTAGATTAATGGTTGCTTAGGGTTGAGAGAGAAGGGGAAATAGGAGAGTCATGGCTATTTGGTATGGAGTTTCTTATTGAGGTGCTGAAAACATTCTAAAAATAAATATAGTGACAGTTGCACAACTCTGTGAATATACTAAAAAACACTGAATGATACACTATAAATAAGTTAATTTGTAGCATGTAAACTATAACTCCAAGTTGTTGGGGGTTTTTAATATCATCAATATGACAAGTTTAACTTCCAGGCATCCACCTGCATCCCAAATAGCCAAAAAATACCTCTCCAGAACCACTGCACAAACTGGAGGTTTATTATCTGGAGAGTGTGACTCTGAACCAGAGGCTCATGGACAGAGGGATACACAAGGCGGGGGCAGGGAGAGGGGTACACAAGACTGAAACCACGGCAAAGTCTGCTACTGAACAACATGATACCCAGACTCTCCCTCCATTTCCTTCTTCCGTTTTATAGCCACCAAAAGGGAAGCTAGCAGATCACCCTTTGCAGAAACTAAAGAAACATAGAGAAAAGACCTATATAAATCATAACATTTCAAAATTTCCCAGTGAAATATTTGGCACACATCTCCTTATCGTCCCTACATTGAGGCTTCCTAAGATCAATACTCACATATTCAACTGCCTACTCAACATCTCCACTTGGATGTCTAATGAGCATATCAGTTTACATATCTAAAACCAAACTCCTCTCTCCCTAACCAGGTACTTGCATTCTTTGCCAGCTGAGTAAAGGGCAATGTTATTTGCAGTTTGCTCAGAGCTATAGAGACAAAGAAATAGAAATATATTTACCCTTTGCTGTAAATATTTTTCTCATTTATCTTTGTCTTTAGTGGGGGGTTTCACTTACATATGATATTAATTTTCATAGTCAAAGCCATAAATCTATTTCTTTATTACTTTGTTCCACTGCTTTTATGATTAGTAGTAAATCATATAGCACTAAGAGAACAGAGAAAATTAATCCCAATTTTCTTCTTCTTAGTTTAGCATCATTTTTAATATTTTACTCTTTTTTATTTTAGAATATGATGTAAGATAGGAATCTAATTTTATTTTGTACCAAATGGTTAACCAATTGTTTCAACACGATTCTCTGAATAATCTGTCGTATCCTAACGGATTTGAAATATCTTAATATACTAAATTTTTTTTATCCTCACCCAAGGATATGTTTTATTGATTTTTAGAGAGAGAATAAGAAAAGGAAAGAGCCGAAGCCGGTTTGGCTCAGTGGATAGGGCGTCGGCCTGCGGACTGAAAGGTCCCAGGTTCGATTCCGGTCAAGGGCATGTACCTGGGTTGCAGGCACATCCCCAGTGGGAGATGTGCAGGAGGCAGCTGATCGATGTTTCTCTCTCATCGATGTTTCTAACTCTCTATCTCTCTCCCTTCCTCTCTGTAAAAAAATCAATAAAATATATTTAAAAAAAAAAAAAGAAAAGGAAAGAGAGAGAGAGAGAAAGAGAGAGAGAGAGAGAATTGATGTGAGAAAGAAACATCAATCAGTTGCTGCCCGTAGGCATCACGACAGGGGGTAGAACTTGCAACCTATGTATGTACCCTGATCAGGAATCGAACCTGCAATCTTTTGATGTACGAGATGACACTCCAACAAACTGAGCCACCTGGCCAAAGCATAATATACTAGATTTTTATAAATATCTTACAAATCTACTATTGGCCTTTCAATTCTGTTCTATTGGTTTGTTCTTACAAACTATTGAATGGGAGAAGATATTTGCCAATGAAATATCTGATAAGGGGTTAATATCCAAAATTTATAAAGAACTTATAAAACTCAACACCCCATAAAAACAAGCAATCCAATTAAAAAGCGGAGAGAGGGCTTAGACTTCTCCAAAGAGGACATACAGATGGCCAATAGACATATGAAAAAATGCTCAATGTCACTAATCATCAGAGAAATGCAAATTAAAACTAACAGATATCATCTCACACCTGTCAGAATGGATATCATCAATAAATCAACAAAAAACAAGTGATGTGAAGAAAAGAAAACCCTCACCCTCGTGCACTGTTGGTAGGACTGCAGATTGGTACAGCCACTATGGGAAACAATATGAAGGTTCCTCAAAAAAATTAAAAATGACCCAGCAATTCCATTTCTGGGTATATTTGCAAAGAGACCCTAAACACTAATTTGAAAGAATATATGCACCCCTATGTTCACTGCAGGATTATTACAATAGCCGAGATATGGAAGCATCCCAAGTGCTCATCAGACCAGTGGATAAAAATGTGGTGGTACATATATACAATGGAATATTACTTGACCATAAAAATAAAATGAAATTTTACCATTTGCAATAGCATGATAAACTTAGTGGGTATTATGCTAAGTGAGTAAAGTCAGACAGAGAAAGGCAAGTACCATATGATTTCAATTATATGTAGAATCTAAAAAACAAATTAAATGAACAAACAAAATTGAAACAGATTCATGGATACAGAGAACAGACTAATGATTGCCAGAGAGGAGGAGGGTTGGGGCCTGGGTAAAAGAAGGTGAAGGGATCTAGAAGTAAAGAAGTAAATTGGTAGTTACAAAATAGTCACAGGGATGTAAAGTATAGCATAGGAAATATAACCAATAATACTGTAATAACTATGTATGGCACCAGGTAGGGACTTGAAATATCAGAGGTATCACTTTATAAAGTATATATGGTTGTCTAACCCCTACGCTGTACATCTGAAATGAATTAAAAAATAAGACTAAATCTAAACTGTAATTAAAAAACAAAAATTTTTAAAAGTAGTACTAATGAAAAATAGAAAGTCTAGTCTTGAAGTTACTGTACTTTTTGTCCACGCAACATCTTGTCCCCTTTTTATGGTACTAGCACCCTGATTTTCTCTGTAAGAATGTATTTGGGCTTCAATTTTAGTAGAACTGAGAGGGATTTATTTGGGGCAAATGACTTCTTTCAATCAAATGCTCTCTTCCTGGATTTTGTAATTTTTGAATAAAGTTACTTTTGAGTGAAAATTATTGATACCAGTTTACCCCAAATTCATCCATCTTTTCTGATTCAGAGACCCTTAGAGAAGGTCTGGGGCTCATGCTTTCTGAGCTTGATTCCTCACAGTGTGCCTTATGATTCTGTGAATAAGATTCCCATATTCTTCCACTGAAGTCCCTTCTTTAGTTACCCAAAGTTGGTTTCTGTTGCATACAACCAAAAATGACAACTGATATATGTCACTGAAGCTTTACAGTATGTATTCACTTCTGATAATATAAGTCCCCACTGATAAATAATCAAAATGTTTTAATATTCTCATCTGGCTCTTTAGTCTTTCACATGAATTTCAGAACCTGTCTTCCCAAAATAATTCCATTAAAGTTTTCATTTGAACAGCTTTAACCCATAATATAATCTGGGGACAATTTTTGTCTTTACAATGTTAAATGTTCATAAAATGTCTTGCCATTTTCTTTTAAGACTATCAGTTAAATTTCATAATTTTTAATGTATTTGTTCTTAATTGTATTACTATTTTTGTCACTGTGGTGAAAAAAACTTTTTTAGTATTTTATTTTCTGATTATTGCTAGTATGTAAGAATCCTATATAATAAAAGCCTAATATGCAGATTGTCCCCTTGAGCAGTTGTCTGACCGAGACTGTGAGGGGGCAGGCTGGGCTGAGGGACCCCGGACAGGCAGCAGGTGGAGACAGGGAGTTCGACCACTCACTATGATGTGCACTGACCACCAGGGGACAGCGTGGAACATGGCGGGCGTTGGGACACGGTGCTGGCATCGGGCAGCAGCAGAAGTGCTGCAGGCCCCAATGGGCCCAAATGAGAGTGGGACCGAGGCAGGATGGTGGAGCAGGTGAGCAGGTGACGCCAGGCCAAGGCAGGGTGCCAGGAGGGGCTGTGGGGCTGTGGTGCTGTGAGGCTGGGGGCGCAAGCTGGGGCCCAATCTCTGCAGGCCAACCTAAGGGACCCCATCCAAGCATGAATTCATGCACAGGGCCTCTAGTATAAACATAATTATTATCATACTAGAGGCCCAGTGCATGAAAATTCATGCACTGGAGGGGGTGGGGGTACCTCAGCCCAGCCTGCTCCCTCAGTCCGGGAGCCCTCAGGGGCGGGAGGCGACCTGGTGATCAGGGGAAGGTGATGCCCCATCACACCTCTGCTGCTGCCACTGCCGGCAGCACAAGCCTCGGCCAGCCCTGGTTACCTGAGTCTTGGACGGCCCTGGATGGCTGGGGGGCTGAGGGGACTAGGCGCTGCCATCTTGTGGCTGTGGGCGCCGCCATCTTTGAGGAAGTGGCAGTCAATTAGCATATTCCCTCCTTATTGGCTGTAGGCACTGCCATCTTTGAGGGCAAGGCAGTCAATTACCATATTCCCTTCTTATTGGCTGTGGGTACCGCCATCTTTGTGATCGAATGAGGGTCAATTAGCATATTCCCTCTTTGTTAGATAGGACTAGAAGCCCAGTACACAAAATTCATGCACTCGGAGGGGTCCCTCAGCCCGGCCTGCACCCTCTCGCCATCCAGGAGCCCTTGGAGGATGTCCAACTGACGGCTTAGGCCCGCACCCCTTAGAGCCTGGCTTCTGGCTGAGCTGCACTCCTCCTGTGGAAGTGCACTGACCACGAAGGGGCAGCTCCTGTGTTGAGCGTCTGCCCCCTGGTGGTCAGTGCACATCATAGCAACCGGTCGTTCTGCCGTTCGGTTGATGTGTATATTAGCCTTTTATTATATAGGATATTATTTTCTTCCTGGCCTCCTAGCTAAATATTCTTACTAGCATTAATAATTTTAAAGTTGATTTTCTTGACTATTGAAGGTTATAAATATATCTATAATAATAAAAATCAGACCTCCTTCTTTCTAAAAATTGTAATTCTTATTGCTATTCTTGCCTTTATCTATTTCTTTGGTTAAAATTCCCAAAACAAAATTAAATGACACAGTGAGTTTAATGAGAGTACCTGTAGCATTTTATCAGCAAATACTCTTTATAAAGGTTTCTTTTCCTAATAATAGTTATGTTATGTTTAGGAAAACTTCTATATTTAGTAAAAACAAATTTTTTTACCTTTTTTTGGTTAATTCTCATCCAAGGATATTTTTCTATTGACTTTTAGAAAGAGTGGAAAGGAAGGGGAGAAACACAGAGAGAGAAACATCGATGTCAGAGAGACACATCAATTGGTTGCCTCCTGCACCCTGCATGTGCCTGACCAGGGCCAGAGATGGAGCCTACAACACAGATATGTGCCCCTGACTGGAATCGAACCCAGGATCCTTCAGTCCTTTGTCTGATACTCTATCTGCTGAGCCAAATCAGCAAGGGCTACCTAGTAAAATATTTAATTTCCCACCAAGCAAAAGGAAATTTTAAAAAGAAGTAGAATTAACAAATAAATTCAATCTCTCTCAAGATTAATTAAAATGTTTATCAGTAGCCCTAACCAGTTTGGCTCAGTGGATAAGAGCATCGGCCTGTGGACTCAAGGGTCCCAAGTTCGATTCCGGTCAAGGGCATGTACCTTGGTTGCGAGCACATCCCCAGTAGGGGGTGTGCATGAGGCAGCTGATCGATGTTTCTCTCTCATTGATGTTTCTAATGCTCTATCCCTCTCCCTTCTTCTCTGTAAAAAAATCAATAAAATATATTTTTTTTAAAAATAAATTAAAAAATGTTTATCAGTATTAATCATTCATAAAATCATACTTTTATTTTTAATTTGTAAACTGATATCTTTTTCATCTAGTCTTTTCTGAGAACTATTCCACAAAATCATGTAGCTAGAATTCATGATTCAAACTACAAACTTAGAATTTAATATTATGTATATAAAATCTTTCCCTGTATTGCTTTTTCAACCTCATAATGTAAATAATTACCCTAAAACTTTCCCAATATTTTATGAGAATTAATATTAAAAATTAGGAACAAAATATAATTTACTCAGATTCAAAAGTTTTCAAAAAAGCCAAATATTCTATATAAATAAATGCTTAAAAAGCAGTTTCCTATTTTATTGTACAGCAAAACTTTCTCTAACCTGAAATTACTGACTGGAAACATATATCTTATATAATAAAAGGCTAATGTACAAATAGACCGAACGGCAGAACAACAAAACAACCGAACAACCGGTAGCTATGACATGCACTGACCACCAGGGGGCACACACAGAACATGGCAGGCATCAGCAGCAGGCGGCAAAGCGAGGAACATGGCAGGCGTCGGCCGCGGCGGGATGGTGGAGGAGGTGAGCAGGGGTGCCAGACCAAGGCGGGGCGGGGCGCTGGTCGCTGTCATCAGGGCGAGCCTCTGGTAGTTACTTAAAATTCTTTGCTCCCCCATGCCATGGTCCCACTTGGCACTCACACCTGTTGCCGGTGCCGGTGCCGGTCCCGCTCGCACCCACCGCCAGCGCCAGAGCTGCCACTTGTGCCCACTGCCAGCGCCAGCCCCGATCACTCAGCATCATCAGCGGGTGCAAGTGGCAGTTGCCAACCTCGATCGCCCCTCAGGGCTTCTCCACCTACCCCTGCTCCAGAGGGGCAATCGGGGCCGACAGCCGCCTCTCACACCCGCTGCCAACACTGGAGCTGCTGCTCACAACCACTGCTTCCCAGTTAAATTAATGCAACAAATTAATTTAACTACTCATTAAAACCCAAAGTTTTAGAAATATTACATTATTCTAATTTTATCCTTGTAAATTATGAGGTCCCTCTCACAACCACAGCCAGTGCCAGAGCAGCCAGCCTCTCGCACCCGCTGCTGGCGCTGTCAGCAGGTGTGAGCAGGGCCAAAGCTGTCAGCACGTGGGAGCGGGGCTGCCAGCAGAGAGGAGACCAGGGGCTGTGGCAAGAAGGGCCGGGCAGGGGCGCAGAGGATGGGCCAGACCCGCCCCTGTGCCCACCACAGCCTCACGGCCCACAGTTCCTTTCAATGTGCACGAATTCGTGCACTGGGTCCCTAGTATGTTATAAAAGAATGAGAAAGTATACCTCAAATTCTTTTCGAAGACGTTCCTCTCGTTGAGTGCTAAGTTCAAGTTCACTTGTTTGTTGCCGTAAAAGGTCAGAGCAATCCATATGTTCGGCTTCTAATTTTTCTACTTTCTTGTGCATACTTTGTACAGCACTATCTTGCTCCTGGAAAACATTCATTTTGCATCAACAGAATGTATAAGCCAACAATGACAAATGTGTATTCTGTGGTAGACAAAAGTAACTAAATCTGTGCTTAGACCAGAACAATAAATTAATTTGCATAGGCCAGAGAGGACAAGTTATTTTCCAGCAATGTTTCAAGATATACATGTATTGTAGAAGCATTATTGGAGGTTTACAATTTTTAAAATCTGATTAATACACATTACAACTGAAACAGGTATAGCTTACTAAAATGCTATGCTAGTTCAAATGGCGTCTGAGGATCTTTACAGAATGCTGTTGTTCAACTGCCATATATAATGTTTTCCCCTCTCATTAAAATTTTAAAGTATTTAGTAATACAGGTGGACGATGCTCCTTGGGTGATAAGGAATGACTGGCCTGGATGCCTCAGAATAACCCACGAGAGATTTTGATGAGAGCTCATGGTACTTTATGCTTATAGCTTACAGCTCTTAAAGTTGCATCCACTAGATGGCTGTGTTTCATTTTCTCTCCAGCTTTCAACTTTTCAAATCTCTGTTATACTACTGAAAGACAAATAATAACAGGCACTCTTCTACTTAAATACCTCAATCTCCTTTTCCAAATAAACTCAGAAATCACCCTGACAAATGTCCCTCTCTATCCTGGAAAAAGAGTTTACTAACTAGATTCAATTTTGATACTTCTCATCATTTACAAGGATAAAATTAGAACAATGTAATATTTCTAAAACCTTGGGTTTTAATGAGTAGTTACATTAATTTATTGCATTAATTAAATTAATAAAACAAAGCAAAGATATAACTTTTCTAAAAGCAATTTCAAAAAAAGTGACTTGATGTTCTTTTCATATTTTACTTAAGGGTCTCAAGTCTGTCAAATTTTCCTTATGTGAAAAATATATCTGAAGATTAAATTATCGGGATAATTTGGACTTCTGTTGTTTTAACAACCTTCACTATGTGCCTGAACTGTTGACACCAAAAATAAAAATGATGATCAAAAAAAATAAATAAAGATAATCAAGGGAGGCAGGGAAAAAAAACACCTTCAATACAAGTATGACTTATATTCATAGAAAGTTAAGATATTACAAACATGAAACAAAAAGAGTCTACTGTAAAAAGATATAGTCAAAGAACAAGAATGAACTCTTGGAAATTAAAAACCCAAAAGCAGAAATAAAAATGCAATACAAAGGTTGCAATATAAAATTGAGGAAATACCTTCAGAAAATAGAGCAAAAATATAAAAGAATGGAAAATAGAAGTAATATACACTGAGAAAATCAACTCTTTGCCAAATAGATCTAGCAGTATAATCCAATCCCAACCAAAATTACAAGATTTTTTGGTGACATACAAGAAGCCAATCCTCAAACTCACATGGAACAGTAAAGGCTAAGAATAATTCTCCTCTTGACCCCCAAAAAATACTAAGAATAAGGAGAGGGGAACCTGACCTACTAGAGATCAAGACTTACTGTAAACCTATGAAAATAATAAATTTATAATTTATTCATAAATAGATATAAAAGTGGAACAGAACAGAACACCCAGGAACCAAGCCTTAGATATAAAGGAACTTGGTATGTGAAACAGACAACATTGTAAATCATTCAGTGGTAATAGAATAGAGAGCTGAATAACTGGCACAGGGACATTTGGCTACGCACTTGGCAAAGAATAAAATTAGATCCTATCTCATGCTATACAGAGAAAAAATATATATTCTCTTTATAATTTTAGGTTACATAAGACATTACAAGCACTATGAATGAAGACTGATAAATTCAAGTACCTTAAAATTTCAAATTATACATCAAACACAATGTAAATTGTCTCCACAAAGAAAAAAAAAGATGTTTGCAATAGGGATATTAATAACCAAGGACTGGTAACCAAATATATAAAAAGTTCCTCTAAATTAATAAAAATAAAAAACAATCCAAAAGAAAAAATGTAAAATGTCAGTTCACAAAAGAAACATAAATATCCAATAAACATATCATGCTCAATGTCAGGGAAATAGAAAATTAAACAAGAATGAGATATAATTTCATATACATCTTACTGCCAAAAAAATTAAATCTGAAAAATACCAAGTGTTCAAGAGACTGTAAGAGGAAATACAGTCTTCTCTCACTTTGGTATAACCATTTGGGAGAACAACTTGGCATGCATTAAATTGCATATGCATTAAATACATACCCACATAAACAAAAGTACCTGATGTTCACAGAAGCACTATCTGTAATAATTAAAACTTGGAAAGAACTTAAGTCTCAATCAATCAAGTAATGGATAAATCAAATATGGTATATGCATAGGATAAAATACCCTACATAGCCCTAACCGGTTTGGCTCAGTGGAGAGAGCGTCGGCCTGCGGACTGAAGGGTCCCGGGTTTGATTCCGGTCAAGGGCATGTACCTTGGTTGCGGGCACATCCCCAGTGGGGAGTGTGCAGGAGGCAGCTGATCGATGTTTCTCTCTCATCGATGTTTCTAACTCTCTATCCCTCTCCCTTCTTCTCTGTAAAAAAAATCAATAAAAATATATTTTTTAAAAAATACCATACATAAGTTAAACTGAATGAGCCAGAGTTACTTTGTAAATTTGAATAAATATCAATACAACAAGTGAAAAAGATAAGGTGCACAAAAATGCATATTGTATGATATTCTGTAAATAAAGAAAATGATAAAATAATATGATACACTATCAATGTACACAGACAGAAAACTGAACACCAACTTCAAAATAATGTTCATCTTTTGGGGGTAGGGTTTTGATGGGAGGGTGAAATGATTCAGAATAGTCTTCAATAATCTAACAATTTATTGTTTGTTTTTAATTCTGAAGCAAATATGACAAATACATGATCTAGAAGGTACATATTAGGTATATTAATGGAATTGATTGGTTATACTAGATATTGGTTATTTTATATATGTTCAAATATTTGTTTTAATTTTATGGTTTTATCAATACAACCCAAGTCTGGGGTGCATTATAACATATATGAAAATTAAAAAGAACCATAAAACATCTCATACATAATTAATTTGCCTCCTTCCAAGAAAATTTTTCCCATTTTGTCAAAGAATTTATTTTCTAATCCAAACAAAAGCTACTTGGATCCTTACAGTGAAAAAGTGTGTGTATGTTTAACAAATAAAATCATACTAAGAACACTGGAAGTTAAGAGAGTTTTTCTTCTTTCCACTAGAGGGAGGTGTTGAACTTAAAATATTTTAAAATGAGGCCTGTGTTAGAACTGACATTTAACATTACAGCAAACCACATTGTGCTGTTAGAAAATAAATTTGCTTTCTTTCTACATCTTCCAGAAACACAGCCCAAAAGTATGATTTTTCATATGTATTCATATAAACAATATCTCTCAGACTCCAAAATATGGTTTCAGTTCTGAAGAATTATAGAAGCAGAGTTAGAAATGTATCAGAATGAAAGTACTTCTTCCTAGCTTAGGAAATATATCAATACACCTATTCACAATCTAGTACATGGTTATCTCCTGAAAGAGCCAAGACAAGCTTCTCCTCTCTAAATCCCCAAAGCCAGCATAGTTCTACAATCAAAAAGTGTTTGCTGCTCTAGCCAGTGCGGCAAGGTGGTTAGAGTGTTGGTCCATGCACCAACAGGTCACAAGTTCGATTCCTGGTCAAGGGCACGTACCTGGGTTGCAGGTTCAATCCCCAGTCTCACTGCAGCCGTGTGCAGGAGGCAACCAATCTATGTGTATCTCTCACATCGATGTTTCATTTCTCTTTTCTCTTCTCCCCCCACTCCCTCCTTCCACTTTCTCTAAAAATCAATGGAGAAAATATCCTTGGGTGAGGATTAACCAAAAAAAAGTGTTTGCTGCTATAAACTATAAACTGGGACTAACGTTGGATAATACTTATCAATACTTCTAGGCATAAACACAGCTGAATCACTTCTACAACAGCTTAAAGATATAAACAAGAACGTTAGTGAATCATTTATAATTAGAGCAAAAAAATTTAAAGAAAATAAAATGTCCATCAATAAGGAATTCCTTAAATATATTAGGAACTTCCACATGACAGAATATCATGCAAACACAACAAAAATAATTTAAGAAAATTAAAAGATGGACATCAAATATTATTGAGGCATATAATTTCACTATGTAAGTACAATAACATATGTTTATATATCCTTAGATGAGGAGTGGGATTGAAGAGGGAGGGAGCAAAACCTTCACTTTCTGCTTTTAAATTTCCCTAAACTAGGAGCATGTTTTTACCATGAGCACAATACATAGTAACTTTATAAACTCAGTATTAAGGTATTTCCTGTTTGGGGGCAAAACAGGCAGTACCAGTGCCATTTTTCTATGCCATTTGCTTACAGAGGGCACCAGTGAACAGTTTCTCAGGAAATGGCAAAAAAATATTCCTTGTTGCCCTAAAGCATTTAAGGCAAACTTCTTAAACACTTCCTTTTCATGTAACTTCTTCCAAGCTATCCCTAAATCACAACTGTGCTTACGAGGTCAATCCTCACATCTAATCCTCACCAAAGGATTAACAAAAAATATAAACAAACAAACAAATAAATACAAGCAGTTTTCTTTTGTTACTATAAAAAGGATAAGACATTGAAAGACAAAGCTCTGAACATTTCAGTTATAAAATAAGTTACCTTACAAATGGGAAGTAGTAATTATAAACTATGTTCCTCTATTCTTTCCTATACATAATAATTAAAGACTAATTCTACAGAATTTTAAATTATTTTAGTACTTAGTAATATAAAGTCTGGTATAACCTACTTTTCATCTGAGTTTTATAGGACTGACCAAAAAAGTGCACCAAAAATCACATCTACATAATGAAATCAGTCAGAGGAAGGCAAATGCCATATGATTTTATTTATATGTGGAATCTAAATAATAAGATAAACAAGCAGAACAGAAACAGATTCATAGATACTGTGGGTGGGGGCCACAGCAGAGGCCCCCAGCCGCGGCTGCAGCGGGCAGGGGCCGGGCCAAGGCCCTTGCACAAATTTTGTGCATCGGGCCTCTAGTATTGTAATAACTATGTATGGTGCCAGATGGGTACTAGATTTATTGGGATGATCACTTTGTAAGTAATATAAATGTCTCATCGCAGCGTTTTACACCTGTAACTAATACGATAGTGTTTGTCATCACAAAATAATAGAGGAATGATAGAAATTTATTTGAAAATTTAAATTAGTTGGTTAGTGAATTCACAGTTTGAATTTCTCCTATCTCTCCTTCAAAATAACTTACATATAATCTTCTGAACAAATGCAAAGTACAATGGAGTGAGAATTTGCAGACTTGTAGTCTTTTCCCACATTAATCACTCAGTCTATGATCTGAGTAAATCATAAATTTCCATCTGCTCATCTTTAAAGGGGGTTAGATGTAATCAGTGATTTCCAAACTGGACTAGTTGAAGGGGAATCTCTGTGTTGCGGGGGGAGAGGTTAATAGATGATTAAGAATCTGCACTACACCACTTAAAAATAGTTCAAAATCACTACAGTGTAAGATTTGTACACATCATTTCAAATACAAAATCCATTCTATTTCTTCTATTTTTTAAATATTAACATTTTAATTTTATTTTTCAATTATAATTACAATCAATATTATTTAGTATTAGTCTCAGGTGTACTGCATAGTGGATAGACATTATTCTATTTCTTTAGGCTATTAAAGACTGCTAACAGTCTCACATAATTATGTTAAATTGGAAAAATAAAATACTAAATGTAGCCCTGACCTGGTGACTCAGTAACTTGGAGCATCAACCCATACACAAAAACTTGTGGGTTCAATCCCCGTCGCGTCAGGGCACATACCTAGGTTGCAGGTTCGATCCCCAGTAGGGGCATGTACAAGAGGAAACCTATTGATGTTTCTCACATTGATTTTTTTTCTATCTCCCTTCTTCTCTCTCTAAAATCAATAAAAACATATCCTCAGCTGAGGATTAAAAAAACAAATTATGTGATTTTGAGATGTCCCTCTAGGTAACAGTTGTCCATATTGTCATGTTAATTACAAACGAAACATCTTCCAGAGATCAAAGACTAGGAATTATTTTCCCTTTGAGCAAGCCAATCAATTATTGCACTAATGTAATTTTAATATCATCAGCATTAAAAAGATATACTTAAGGAATTGTGTTGTTATTTTAAAAATACCTGTACTATAAACTGTAACTCTCTTCTCTCTGCTTCCCATTGTTCTGCTTGTAATCTAAACTCCTCCAGTGCTGTCTCCCTGATATGAGAGTCCATTTCATTCTTCTCCTGCTGATGTTTCTCCAATGCTTCCTTTATATGAATAAAATCTTACTTTACTATCAGATCAGTAAAAGTTAGCTTTCTTCCTTCATCCCCAATTTTAATGTACAAAGAACTCTCCTTACCTATCTTGTTAAAACTCATTACAATTTATGTTAATAGAACTGTTATATTGTGATCATCAGAATATAAACCTAAATAAGAAGCTATGCTTACCTATTTAATATAAGGAACATCTTATATATACACACATAGGCATATATTTAAACCAATTTTTCTGAAATTTTTAACTTCAGAGGTTTTAACAAAATGTATTATATGATAAAGAGACAAAAACACATAAATCTATGTGTAAAGTACATAATATGGAAATACCTGATTACCTATGAGCAAACTGTTTAGATTATCCCTAATAATCCTATATAATAAAGAGGTAATATGCAAATTGACCATCATGCCCTTGCACAAGATGGCCACCCCCATGTGGTCAAAGATGGCTGGCAGGGGAGGGCAGTTGTGGGCAACCAGGCCAGCAGGGGAGGGCAGTTGGGGGCAACTGGGCCAGCAGGGGAGGGCAGTTGGGGGGGGACCAGGCCTGCAGGAGAGGGCAGTTGGGGGCAATCGGGCTAGCAGGGGAGCAGTTAGGCGTTGATCAGGCTGGCAGGGGAGTGGCTAGGGGGTGAGCAGGCTGGCAGGCAGAAGCAGTTAGGGGCAATCAGGTAGGCAGGCAAGTGAGCAGTTGGGTGCCAGCAATCCCAGATTGTGAGAGGGATGTCCCAGATTGGTGAAGGTGCAGGCTGGGCTGAGGGACATGAATTTTGTGCACTGGGCTTCTAGTGTATATATAAATGTGGTGGAAAACACTGTATTTCCAAAAGGGGATTAGGAAGGAGTCAGGATAAGGAAATTCTAGAGTGTAAAGAATTTGAGAAGTCAAAAAATATTTTTTAAGAAGTTTGGACTGTCATTAATTTCTAGTTCTACAGATAAACACTGTTGGCTTTTCTTTTTGGGTTTTCCTAGTCGTACTATATTTGCTAGATCTAAGTTAGTTAAAAATCTTGCAGGTTTCTTGAGAAGCCAAATATCATAACCTACAAAGGTTCAAAACTCGATCCCCATTCACACAAAGAGAACGATTCTGTAGTTTCTGAGAGAGAAGGAAAGCCTCCTGTGTCCACCTAACAACAGCATAGTGCTGCGTACTAAAGATTACTCATAACTTTCACTAATGGAAAGCTATCACAAGAACCTGGAGGCTTTTTCCCCCGAGGGCTAAATAGTGACTCCTACTCAATCCCTAATTTCCCAAGGGTCTCTGTGCAGATCAATTCAAAGCCAATGGCCTAAAATCAAAGCAGAGTTCTCCTACCAAGCAGCTGATCAAGATCACATCAAGATCAAGTAACTTCCCTAGCTGGTTTAGCTCAATGAATAGAGTGTCTGCCTGCGGACTGAAGGATCGCAGGTTCGATTCCGGTCAAGGGCATATGCCTGGGCTGTGGGCTCAATCCCCAACAAAGGGTGTGCAGGAGGCAGCCAATCAATGATTCTTTCTCATCATTGATGTTTCTATCCCTCTCTCCCTCTCCCATCCTCTCTGAAACCATTAAGAATATATTAAATAAAATAAAAAGCTCAAGTAAGTTGAGGTGCAGAATGACTGACTATAAGGAATGCTGTCACCCGTTACCTTCTTTCCCCATAGTTCCAAGACATTTTACGTGGGGAAGGTTATATAGGGCCACTCAGGGACTTGTAGCACCAGTCACCACCTAAACTTTCCCTTTTAGAATAGTAATGAAGCCCTTATAGATACCAGGCACCATTCTAGTAACAAACAAGACACAAGCTATGACTATTGCTATAAAAGAAAACAACAGATCTACTGACAATGTCTGGGAATGCTTGTGTCAAAACTTTTCTATTTATTAAGTGCTTTTGTAAAATTACCTCTAGTGAACATTTATTGCCAGGATTCTGAAAAGCCATCTACACCAGTGGTAAATGTAGAGCACTTTTATTATGTTCATTTGTATTAATTTTTTTTAATTTAAACTGGTACTTCAAAAATATGGCAAATATAGATAATTCATAATCTACTTCTAAGTGGCTGGCAACCTCAACCTTAAATCATACTTTTACTTCAGAGAGTACAAAGGATGAAAAAGCGGGGAGAAAGGGAGAGAATAAATACCTCACAATAATTTTAGTAAAAGGTCATCAAATTGTTTATACATCATATCCATATAGAATGAGCTCTGTATAGATAATAAAGCATATATCAGACACATAAATACTTTTCTATATTTATTGTATATTCAGACCAAATCTAGAACCCACATTTCTATATTTAAAATTTTCATGCTATTGAGCCAAAAGGGCTAAAAGTCCTTATAGTCTTATAAAATGCCTATATGTGCTTATTGTTTAAATTTTGATCACAGACTTCAAACTGTTTTTCACAAAAGAAAGAGTATACATATTAATGTATTCTAAAGCATATTACAAAAGAGACCTGCTAAAATGACCCTAAAGGGAAAGAAGAAAGAGAGAGGGGGAGGGAGGGAAGAAGGAAATCAGCTTTCCTAGCCTTCTGGTATTACCTTCCTTTCAAGGACAACATCAAAATAATGTATAACACATCTCAATGAATATTATATATAGCGAAATTCCTTTATAAAAATATTTTACCTGCAGAATTTTCTCTAGTTGGCTTTTTTCTTTGAAAAGTAAATCATATTCTTGATTGCAATTTTGAATTATATTGTCTCTTTCTTCCAAATCACATTCAAATCTTCTGCATTCTTCTTTCCATTTCTGCTGGGAAATCTGAAATGCATTCTCAATCTCATTTGCCCTTTCTTGAAGTTCTGTATTCTGAGCTATTAAAAATATAAAAGAATAATAGGTATATTTACAACTATAAATTAAATCCCTAGGGTTCAAAAACCTAGGCCTTGGAGCTAATTTCATTTACAGCATGATATCAGGACAAAACCTGAAACCACTGCACACCAGTAAACTCTTGAAAAGCTCACTGTCCCAGAACCAGGATTCTACCATTTTTCTATCTCTTCTTCCCCTCCACACAAAGGTGGTTTTGCCATTAAATGAGATGACATATTCCCAGAGACATGCTCAAGTTTAAGTGCTCCTCTAGCACCAACTGCCACTCTTTTTCTCCTATTCAAGAAAATAAATAAAATGTTTTTTTAAAAAACACTGTGACATATAGGGCTACTCTTTTTTTATGTTTTTATTGATTTCAGAGAGAGGAAGCGAGAGAAACATCAATTATAAGAATCATTGATTAACTGCCCCCTGCTGGGGATCAAGCCCGAAACCTGAGCACGTGCCCTGACTGGGAATCAAACCTGGTTCAGAGGTTGACGCTCAACCATTGAGCAACACAGGCCGGACTAGAGCTACTCTTTTTAAATGATTTGACAGATTACAAATTTTGACATTTGACTACTGGCAGCTAATTAGTTGTAACACATCTTACACATGAGACTGTCACAAGACTGAGATTGGAAACCACTGCTACAATCCTTAGAACTATAGTATTTACTCCCCCAAAATTAGGCTCAATCCCCTCTCATCCTAATATCACCTTCACAATAACCAATACCGCTCCACTAGGGTTTCAGCATCTAGAAAAGAAATAATGAAAGGCTTCCAGGTCTGACTCCATCACCTACCACCTGATTAAACCACTCTGACACTCAGAATAAAATGCCTCCTAGTTAAGATTTTTGTAAAGATCAAATGAGAAATATGTACACACACACTTGGTAAACAAAAAATGCCACAGTTCTAGTATTGTTTTTCAATTACATTTGTATTTTGAATGGATCATATATTCCAAAGGTTCAAAAAGTCTCCCTCCCATCCAGTTTCTCTCACTACAAGACATTATTCCATGGTCTAGCTGTCCATATTACAGGTAAGAAGTTTGAGACCATTTTTATTTCTGTCCCTCTGCATGTGGCCTATTTTTCTTTCCTTTTCATTCCTTTTCTCTTTGAATGTTTTAGGATCTTTGTCTCTTTTTTGAAAACTTTATAGTGGGTCTATTTCTTTCCAGTGCGGTGAATATTCAATGGGCCCTTTTAATATGGAAACTCAGACACAAGCTTTTGTTATGAGATGTGTTCTTAATTAATTTCATTGATAATTGATCCCTCTCTGTTTTCTCTCATCTCTTTCTTTCAATATTCCCTATTATTCACATTGGCCCTCAAATTTTCTTTTCTCTACTATTTTTCTACATCTGTCTTTTTACACTAATTTCTGGGAGATTTTTTAAAATGTGTTTTTATTGATTTTAGGGAGAGAAGAAGGGAGAGGGAGAGAGAGAGAGAAGCACCAATGTGAGAGAGAAACATCAATTGGTTGCCTCCCACACACACCCCAGCTGAAGAATGAACCCGCAATCTGGACATGTGCCCTGAAACAGCGACCTTTCAATGCATGGACGATGCATAACCAACTAAGTCACAATGCCAGGGCTTTCTGCAAGTTTTCTTCCATCTTCATCTTCCAATGTTTCTATTGACATTTATAATTTCTTATTTCATATTTGTAATTTCTAGAGCTTTCTTTTTTATGTGCCACCTGGTTCTTGCCTCACAGGTGGCACATAATCTCTTTCAGCTCTAAGGATAGTAATGCTACTTGTTTGTTAAATCTTCTCCCTGAAGACTTTCTGATTCTTTCAAGTTAATTTTTTCTCTCCATTATAGAGGCTTTCCCTAAGTATCTGGTAATTCTTGGTTGTTTGCTCTCAATTAGGAGTAGCTACAGGGTGACACAGTGTGGAGCTTGACACCTGTGATCTTCACTGGAGGAGAATCTGGCTGGGCCATAGATCAGTATCATTAGTTTTTTCTACTTGGCTTGGTCAGCTGACCCATAGAATAGTCTTCCAAGCTCCCACATGGAATGCAGAAATCTGGTGAAGCCAATAGAAAAAGGAAGCTGGGAGAAATAGTTCCTCAATATTCAGCATTGAATATGATATCTTCCTGTTTTCCCCAGTCTTCAGACCCTCTATTTGATCATTTCCAGAGATTAAGCCTCCCACAATCCAGAGTAGCATGCTGGTGGGAAGGGGACTTAAGAACAAACAGCTACTTCCAATTCTGCCGGAAGCCGGTCCACCCTTGCTGCTTGACACAGTCGCTGCAGGGAAGAAACATCTGTACAGCATATGTTTCAAGGGACCTGGCGTATATGGCATACTCTTCTTAATATGTTTGCTTCCCCCTCTTAGCGCTATGTGTTTTAAACAAGACCACCTCCCCAAGAAAGGTTGTTTCCCCAGGTGAGGATTTTTTCCCTGGAGTTAGGGATTAACAGGACTAAGGAAGAGAATAAATCAGTGAAACCCTCTAGTGTTACAGAAATACCATGTACTACTTATGAAGAACTTGGACTAAGACTGTTGGCAATAAATTTGGGACTTGTTGGGCCCACATCCCCAGGGGTCTGCCCACCAGGGAAAGCACCAAAGCCTATAGCCTTGGAGACCCACCAACACAGGGCAGTCCCAGGAAAGGCAAGCAGCGAGGCTGGGAGGACATAACCTTTACTGGGTAGGATAATCTCCTTCAGTCACTTCCTTATAGCTTATCAGTAGAGCAGTAACCTTGGAATAGCCCTTATAATGGAACACAAAGATTAACCTAGACAAGATTAAACTCAACAGAACTAGATTAACAAATGCCCTAACCTTTGGAATAGAATGAATAGGATTAAAATCAACTGGTATAAATACAGATGTAACAGGACAATAAAGACCAAACCTGGCTGGAGAACCTGATGAAGAACCTGGCTGGAGAACCTGGCTAGAGAACCTTGCTATGCTGATCAACTGAACGCTGTCTCCGTGTTATTCCTTCTTCACTGACTCCGTCCACACCTTTGGGAACCCCTGGACCTGCTGGGGCTGGACCCCAACACAATTCCTAATCCCAAAGGTATCTGGTGTTTCCAGTTCATAAGACTTTTTTTTAATGCATTTTTATTGATTTCAGAGAGGAAGGGAGAAGGCGAGAGAGACAGAAACATCAATGATGAGAGAGAATCACTCATTGGCTGCCTCCTGCAAGTCCCCCACTGAGGATCGAGTCCACAACCGGGCATGTGCCCTGTCCAGGAATTAAACCGTGACCTCCTGGTTCATAGGTCAACGTTCAACCACTGAACCACACCAGCTGGTCAGTTCATAAGACTTTTGACTCTCAAACAAGTTGTCTGCCAGCTTTCCCCACTCCTGATTTAGGATTCTAACATCTCAGTCTGCTAATTCAGTTATCCCTCATCCATTTGCTTTCCAGCTTCCAAAACTTTCTTTTCTTGTCATGTCTCAATCATTATGGGATTATCTTTTTTAGCATTAGTTTGTTTTTCTCTAACCTCAACATTTTATCATAAAATTCTTCAAAAATACATAAACTTGAAAGTATTACAGTGAACACCTATAAAACCACCTAGACTCTATGACTGCTAATATTTTACTATATTTGTTTTATCACACATTCATCTATACATCCATTCACTTACCATCCATCAAACCATAATACTTTTTTATGCATTGCAGAGCAAGTTGCAAATATATTGCACTCCAAAATAATTCAGCATTCATATTGTTAACTAGAGTTCAATATAGTTTCACTTTTTTTAAGGTAATATTTACATATAGTGAAATGCTCAACTCTTAAGTGTACCATTCAAAGAGATTTGATAAATGCCTAGACTCATGGAACCCAGACCCCTATCAAAATAGAGAACATTTCCTTTAACCCAGAAAGTTTCCTCATACCTTTTCCCAGTCAATCCCTACTGCTAACCCATCGCAGGGGCAACCACTGTTCTGATTTCTTTTTCACCAACAGTTAGTTTTCTCTGTCCCAGAACTTCATATAAATGTAGTCATACAGGATGTCCTCTTGTGTATAAACTTCATTCAGAATAATGGTTTTGAAAGTCATTCATGTGATTGCATGTATCAGTAACTGGTTCATTTTTATTGTTGAGTAGTATTTCATTGTATGAATATAACAACTTATTTCTTCATTCTTTTGTCAATAGACATTTACAGGGTTTTTTTTGTTTGTTTTTTTCCAATTTGTGGCTGTCATAAAAGAGCTACTATGAAAACTGGTGTACAAGTCAAATGTTTCTCAGGGAGAACTATCAAAGAGTAAAACTGCTGAGTCAAAGGATAATGGTATGATTATTTTAAAAGAAACTGCCAGTTTTTTCCAAAGTAGTTGTACCATTTTACTCTTCCAATAACTATAAAAATTCCAGTGCTCTATATCCTGATTAGCATTTGGTATTGACAGTTTTTTCAATTAGAGCCATTGGATGGGACATGTAGTTATAGTCACAGTGGTTTTTAATTTGCATTTGCCTAATGAAAAGTAAGGTTAAGCATTTTTCATGTGATTTGTGACCATTTCTCCAGTTCCTCTGTAACATGTCTATTGAAATTATTTTACTTTAGGCAAGTAACTTCTCTGGACTTCAATATCCTCATTATTAAATTAAAGCCATTAACTTGTATATCTAGTTCCTTGCAATCCTTTTATTCCTAAGTGGTATAGTTATTAAATGCCAGAAGTCATCAAAAACACTTCTGAGCAATGACAATAACCCAAGACAGCTGGCCAAGACTAAAGTACCTAGCTTTTGTAATATTTATAACTTAACATTTGTTTAGCCCCATGCAATAAACAAAGCACTTTCATTTTCTTATTTCATCCTTAAAACAACCTAGGTTCAAACACCAGTAAATGAGTGGTAGAACCAGACTCAAACATAAATCTTCTGAATTCACCTTCAGGGTTCTCTTAGTTAACACCTGCTATGTACAAAAATATTCATAGCAACATTATTTTTGTAATATTTTTATTTATTTTTAGAGAGAAAAGGGAGAGGGAGAGAGAACATCAATGTGAGAGGGGAACACCGATCACTGCCTCCTGCACACCCCCTATCTGGGACAGAGCCGGCAACCAGGGCATGTGCCTTGACAGAGAATTGAACCTTTCCGTCCACAGGACAACACCCAACCAACTGAGCCACACCAACAGAGCAACAACATTTTTCTTAATAACCAAAACTCAGACATAACCCAAATGTCCATCAATAGTGAATGGATAATAAGTGGGAAATATCCACACAGTATAATACTAAATATCAATATGAAGTTCATAAAGCATTATGGATGAACTCATAAGTCTAACAATGTTGAAGGAAAGAAGTCAGATGCAAAAGAGCACTATGTGAGTCCATTCACATAAAGTACCAAAAAAGGGCAAAATTAATCCTTGCTATTAGGATAGCAGTTAACCATGTGGAAGGACTCTGGTAACTTTATATTTCATGATCTGGGTTCTTGTGATCAGTTTACACTTAAATCTAAGCACATTTCTTTAAGCTATACTTAAGTAAAAAGATTTTGGATAAAGGATTTAAATGTATGACAGGAAACCATAAAAATACTAGAAGAATCCAAAGGCAACAAAATCTCAGACATATGCCAAAGCAATTTCTTCACCGATACAGCTCCTAGGGCATTGGAAACTAAAGAGAAAATAAACAAATGGGACTACATCAAAATAAAAAGCTTCTGCACAGCAAAAGAAACCATCAACAAAACAACAAGAAAGCCCACTGCATGGGAGAACATATTTGCCAATGTTATCACCGATAAGGGTTTAATCTCCAACATTTATAGGGAACTCATACAACTTAACAAAAGGAAGATAAACAATCCAATCAAAAAATGGGCAATGGACCTAAATAGACACCTTTCAAAAGAGGACATTCAGAAAGCCAAGAGACATATGAAAACATGCTCAAAGTCACTAATCATCCGAGAAATGCAAATCAAAACAACAATGAGGTACCATCTCACACCTGCCAGAATGGCTATCATCAACAAATCAACAAACAAGTGCTGGAGAGGATGTGGAGAAAAAGGAATACTCGTGCACTGCTGGTGGGAATGCAGACTGGTGCAGCCATTATGGAAGACAGTATGGAGTCTCCTCAAAAAACTAAAAATGGAACTCCCATTTGACCCCGTGATCCCACTTCTAGGAATATATCCCAAGAAACCAGAAACACCAATCAGAAAGGATATATGCACCCTTATGTTCATAGCAGCACAATTCACCATAGCTAAGATCTGGAAACAGCCTAAGTGCCCATCAGTAGATGAATGGATTAGAAAACTGTGGTACAGCTACACGATGGAGTACTATGCTGCTATAAAAAAGAAGGAATTCTTACCATTTGCAACAGCATGGATGGAACTGGAGAGCATTATGCTAAGTGAAATAAGCCAGTCAATGAAGGAAAAATACCACATGATCTCACTCATTTATGGATAAGAAAGACCATTAAAAACTTAGGAACAAAAGTAGATACAGAGGCAGAGCAGCCTCGAACAGACTGTCAAACCACAGCGGGAAGGCCGGAGAGGGTTGGGGGGCAGGAGGGGAGGGTAATAGATCAACCGAAGGACTTGTATGCATGCATATAAGCATAACCAATGGACATAAGACACTGGGGGGTAGGGGAGGCCACGGGATTGTCAAGGGCGGGGAAAAAAAGGAGACATATGTAATACTCTTTGTAATACTTTAAACAATAAAACAATTAAAAAAAGATTTTAAAAGATGGGCATATGCTATATTAACAGATAACTTTTGAGAGTTAAATCAGCTGCCTTTTTCTTTTCTAGGCACCACACCTAAGCCAGTGGTTCCTAAACTTCACTAATCAATAAAATCACCTGCAGGGCTTCTTGTACCTATAGATTCTCTTGAGCTAGAGATTCTAATTCAAGACAGTGCATGGTAGAAGACCTACAATACATTTCTTTTAATCTCTATGTGGCCCTGGCTGAGTGGTTCAGTTGGTTGGAGCATCATCCCATACACCAAAGAGGTTGCAGGTTTGATTCCTAGTCAGGGCACATACCTAGGTTCGATCCCTGGTCAGGGTGTATACAGGAGGCAAATGATTGATTTCTCTCTCACATCAGTGTTTTTCTCTCTCTCTTTCTCTCTCTAAAATCAATAAACATATCCTTGGGTGAGGATTAAAAAAATGAAAAGTGCCCTAAAGTGGCTCAGTTAAATGTGAACCTATGAACCAGGAGGTTATGGTTTGATTTCCGATCAGGGCACATGCCCATGTTTTGGGCTCAGTGCCAGTGGGGGGCGTGCACAAGACAGCCGATCAATGATTCGCTCGCATCATTGATGTTTCTATCTCTCTCTCCCTCTCTCTTCCTCTCTGAAATCAATAAAAATATATTTTTTAAAAATAAATTTTTAAGTGGTTAACAGAATGTTGAACCCCTTTTTCCACACATACACAACATAAAAAAAATTAATGTTTAGTAGATAAATATTCACATAACTGCCAGAAAACTTTATACACACCCACCAAAGTCAAAGGACAGTCAATGAATCTTACCTCTGACCCTACATGGAATGCATAAACACCAAGCAATGATATTCAATGAGGTCACAATTCTCAACATGGGAAGAAATGGAAATGGTCTTACCACAGAGTTTTTCTTGGATCTTATGTGCCTCAGCTAACCGTTCTTCAGCAGCCCGTCTTCCAAGACCAGCTTCCTTTCTAGCAACAGCCAAGTCATATTCCAAACTTTGTCGCAATGCTTCTCCTTTTTCAACCTCAGAGCGTAGCCTGGCAATCTGGCCCTCATAGCTTGCCAACTAAAAGCGAATTTCTGATATCATGAACCAATATTACAATGTTTCCAAGATTATTAGATCATTAACCCAAACATTTACATTTCTTAGAAAAACTTGTTTCTATAATATTTATAAGACAAGAATTTATACTTTCTGAAAGACTGGAAAAGAAACCTAGCCTTACCAAATGACACTAGTAATTTTCTTATTTTAGGGAATCCACCAGAGGAAAAAATTTTAATTCTTATATTAAATTCTTATAAAAATAAAGGAAAATCACAAGTTTTACTCAGTTAATAGTTATATCTAAGAAGTGGAAAAAATGCATGACACATAGTAAGCACTTAAAAATTCATTCCCTCCTCCTCTCCTAGTCTCTGAATGAAGTCAAGAAGCAAACTGCATCAAAATATAGTTTGGTAAATATTGTCTATATTATTTCTCTTGATTATGACTTTACTGATAGATCTTAAAGTGATAAAAATGCCAACTTTTCAGGGGTCTGAATAAGCTAATATCTAATTTATCTAATATCTAGAAAGCTAGATATCTAATGACTAGATTTAATTTACCTAATATCCTTCTATGAATTAATGTGACAGGACATAGCTCTGAAAATTAGAACTGGGTGATTTGTAAAGTCCTTTCCCACTCTAAAATTCCATTGTCGAATCAATGACTCATTAAATAATATTAAACACTTGCTATGTGCTAAGTACAGTGAAAGATATAAAAACCAGGAATTCAATACTATACAAAGGCATATGGCATAACTTTCATAAAAGAGGTAAAAATGCTATGATATTACAAAGAAAAGCAAAATGATTTGTTGCTGGTGGGAAAGAAAAAATGGTAGATCAGAAAGAATGCTAGAAAAGTATCATTTAGGAAAGCTTTGAGCTACTATCAAATAAGAGACACAAAAATCTCTGCAGGACATCAGAAATCACTTAAGTTGCTATTAAAATGTAGAGTGTAGCAACAGTTACATTTTTTCCACATATAAAAAATAATTTCCCATTCAAATTTTTAGAATAGCAATGCCTTCATAACACTATACTTATAAAATAAGAATTTACAAATATTTTTCAATAGTAAAAGCAAAAATCATACAACAACCTTAATTACAAAGTCAAGATTACTCTTAGGAGTGGAAGAAGCTTGCTACCCTCTGAGTTGATAATATCCCGTTTGTCTTGCTGCAATTCTAGTACCTGTGTGATCGATTGCCTTTACTAATGTCCTTTTGTTGACAGACCTAAAGTAATGTCCATTTTCTTGACTGGACACCAAGTAACATAGCTCTTGGTATCAGAAATGATCTCTAGATGGGTTTCTGATATTGGGTGGTAAACCTATATGAGCCTAAATATAATGAAGAGCTCTACCTAGAAATGGGATATTAGGGATCCATGAGATATAGTGGGATCACAATTTTTTTAAATTATCATGTACAGTTGTCTAGAATAAAGTTGAAGACAAGCCTGTGGGAAATGAAGTAGCAACTGCATTTGACCATTATGGCAGTATAGTTTACTATAAGACCTGTGAGGTTAAAAGAGAACTTATAAAAACAAAATAATAATCTCAGCTCAAGGTGGTCAGAAAACCAGAGAATTTCTATTTCAAGTATAAAAGAATCTCTTATTTCTCATAATCCCAGGACAGATAAGGCTTAGGACTAGACCAAAAAAATCTAATTACGCGAAATGCAGAATTACAAGTTGAATAAAGAGCCTCCCCAAGTTTCTAATGTTAAGATGCTAAGTATCGCCCAGCTGGCGTGGCTCAGTGGTTGAGTGTCCACCTATGATCTAGGAGGTTACGGTTCGATTCCCAGAGAGCATGCCCGGGTTGCAGGCTCGATCCCTCGGTCCCTCGTGTGGGGAGGCAGCTGATCAATGATTCTCTCTCATCATTAATGTTTCTCTCTCACTCTCCCTTTTCTCTGAATCAGTAAAAAAAAATTTTTTAAGATTCTAAGTATCAATTGGGCATTAGGTAATAAGGAAGGAGATGGGTGAGGGCTTTTGGAATTAGATACACCTAAAAAATGTAAAATCCCAAATGCCCCCCTGAACATCCCTTGCCAACAAAAGCCACCTCTCTCCTCCCTGTCTGAGGTAACTAGCCTTCCCTTGCTTGAAGATTTAGTAATGACCACACCTGAAGCAGCTGTCTTATAAGAGGATTTGCAAGACCAACATCTACCACCTTTTGTCACTATAGACAGATTCAAACTCTCTTTGCTGCAAGGGGAGAAATGCAAAGTCGGGTCCAGGAGAAAATAGCTTATACAGCAAAAGAACTGCAAAATCTTGATAATCTTTTACTAGCAGGAACCTGCAGAACATATATAGGATTGATTTGGATTTAACTAACTGCTCTAACAGTTTGCTTGGATAGATGACTGTAAATTGATTTTAACCACGGCCTACAATCATTTAATGAGGTCAAAATGCCAGTACTTTCCTGATGTAATATGGAGACTTAAGGAGATGGGAGTAGTTTTATTACGAGCAAACCAAAACTTCCCCTTCCCCCTATTACATCCTCTTGGAGGACCCAAAGGCATTCTTTTCCTAATTAAAATGCTATAAACTGCACTGGAGGAGGCAGCACAAGCATCATGAGAAAGCTCTGGTGGCTAACCTATATGTGCCGAAGATAATAATGGATGGTGGAGATAACGTGGGATATGTCACCATTGAGATGAACACCCCGATTTCAATTGCAATGATGGACTTCCAGAATGGCAAAGGCCAAGTGGTAGCAATTAGCCACTAGATAATGAATGCTGAAGAGCATAAGGTGTAGACTGCCAATCATTTGTGCATTTGATCTCAGATCCATTACCTAACCCCTTCTTTTGCTCTATTCTATTTCATCATAGGAACTGTAATTCTCATGCTCCCATGCCAAATGGCTGTCAGTAGCTGCATCTCTTTTGAGGTTCCAGCTCCCCATACTTTCTCTCCACATTCCAACACTGACTGAACAACCCCTACCATGGCTCTACCTCCCATAAAACAGCCCCAACTTCTGGACTCTGGTAACATTATCTGCTCCCACTGGCCCTCTGTCCTAGAGGTGCTGGTGGCTTCCTGCCGTTAGTAATCTCTGGGTGGTTCCTCATTCCCTGTTTGGATTCTTAGGTCTTCCATCACCAGTACAATCAATTCCCTCTATTAATGCCCTTCCTTTTAGCTGAATGGATCTTATTTGATTTCCAGAACTATCCACATAGCTGATAAACATATCCTCAGCCCTTGAGGTTGTTTTCTCACTTAAGGTTCAACACATGCACTAAAACATACAACAGCAGCAAAATATGTCCCTCCTTTTAAAAAATATATCTGCATTCTTTTAAGTCTGTATGCTCAACCACTATTCTAGAACCTTTTCTCTGGTTCTTTTATGCCTTCTACAATATGTCTCAGCCTCTAAAAGGAAGATTTTTCACAATTTTTTGTCCCATGACCATTTTTGGCAATCTGGCAAAGCCTTCTCAAGGATAAGTAAGTAAATGCATAAAAAAAAACATGTGGGGGTAATAAAAATCAAAATACTAGTATAAAAACAAATACATGACATAAAAACAAATTTGTGATACTGTAATCTATATACATCTTTAATAACATTAAATAACAAGCTCTACTCTTAGGTCTAATAACCACTGTAATTTCAAAGTAGTGACAAGTATAAACAATATTTCAATATATTTGCAATAACTGAATTGTGGTATCTATGATTTCTCTTTATGATAAATTCAAAACTACTGCTAATACTATTATGGCTTGTTAAAAGGAGGACTGGCTGCATCAAATCCTTCATAACTAAGGAAATGTTTAATATGAGTTAGAGATTAATAAAAATTAAAATGTTATCTTTCCCCATCCAAGTACACGGGTTCCTTGATTTCTCTGTTTCCGAGGACCTTAGCTTAAGAACCTAAGCTCTTAGGACTGGCTGAATCAGTCAAACAATATCTTCAGTTCCTAACGTCTTAAAAAGCCTACTGCTTGGTCTTAGGTTTCCAGTATCTCTTAGCTAAAGAAAGTGATATTGCTCTTCTTTATCCTCTCCCATCTGTCCCAATTTTTAAGATCTACTCTCTTGGCAACTTTCAAATTTGCAATATAGTATTAACTGTAAATTACATCCCCATTACTTATTTATATCTAGAAGTTTGTATCTTTTGATACCTTCACCATTTCACCCAACCTCCACATCCACCTGTATTTCTGTGACCTTCGATTGTTTGGATGATTTGTTTTTTAGATTCCACACATATCTGTCTATTACTAACTCACATATTTCACTTAGCATAATGTCTTCAAGGTCCATCCACGTTATTGCAATGGCAAGATTTCATTCTTTTTAAATAACTGAATAATATTCCATTGTATGTATATACCATATTTTCTTTATCCATTCATCCACCAATGAACATTTAGATTTTAAAGATATTTTGTGCTAATCTAACAAAATAATAGAAACAGAATCATAGATATATAGAACAGACAGCTGTCAGAGGAGAGGAGCATTAGGGAATTGGGTGAAAAAGATGAAGGGATTAAGTAAACAAATAAATAAATAGCACATAGCACAAACAACAGTGTGGTGTTTACCAGAGGGAAAGGGGTTGCAGGGAGGTGGAAGAGAGTAAAGGGGGGATGGTGACAGAGAGAGATTTGACTTTGGGTGGTGAGCACATGATGCAATATGCAGATGATGTGTTATTGAGTTGTATGCTTGAAACATGTATGATTTTCTTAACCAATGTCACCCCAGTAAATTAAATTTAAAAAAATAATAAAATTAAAATAAAGACATTTTGTGCCAATCATCTACCATAATGTGTATTAGCACTAGGAGTATCTGATAAGGCAAATACAGGGTGTCCGCAAAAAAATGTATACACACTTAACAGCTGATAGCTCAACTTTGAAAATGAAATGTACTGTTATAAACACTGCCTTTATAATCATTCAAAGTGTGTGTATACATTTTTTGGACACCTTATATATGTCCTTATTTTGGATGGCAAGATAGTTTTATTCATCTCTGCCTTGCTTTATAAAAGGCATATTTGGAGAATATACAGCAAAAAAAATTACTATATACTGGTAATATGAGTAAAATCACCTAAACAAATAATTGAAACAATAAGTATAAATAGTAATATGAAACTGGCATTGAACCAATTCTAATCGCCTATTTCGAGAAAATTCTTTCTTCCCTGAAATAATTTCCCATCTCTTTAATGTGAACACGCTTCAAAAAATTTTGATTAAATAAAGACAATAAATAGTGTGTTCTGCTATTTGATGATAATCTGATGATAACTGCAAAAATACATAAAAGAATCTATTTAATATAAATAAATGATATGATTATCATGACACTAATGTACATTTGATTTTAAAATATGTTTTAGATATTATAAACAATTAGCATAAATTTAACAAATGCCACTTTATATTCACTATGTAATAAGTAAATAAAAGCAATTACTTCAATTACCTCATTTTAAAATTACTTCATTTGCCATTAAAAATACAAATAAAACAATCATATATGCATTGCTTGTTATTTCAATCAGAAACCTCTCACTGTTCCTTAGAGACCCAAAAAAAATCATTTTTCAAACATTTATTCAACAAACAGCTGCTGAGGGCCTAAGCCATGTGAGAGACTGAGAGACAGAGATACAAAGCCTGGTCACTGCTTTCAGCTCTCAGGAAGCTTACAGACTAAGGAAGAGCAGGTAAGCATGAAATAAACGTTTTAACTCTAAAATATCTGTAACAGCAGCATTGGAAAAGCAAAGAAAGGAGTGATCAGTGTCACCTAGGGAGGCTTTAAAAGGTTTCCTGACAGAACAGCATTTAGTAAAAGAATTTAGTAACAGAATTTAGTAAAAAGGGAAGAAAAACACCTGTTTATACTTAAGTGTCAATAAATTATAGCTACTATTACAGTGCACAGGCACTTTATAAATCTGCTTAATTACCACAACAACCTTTTGGGACCAGCATTTCAGAATAAGAAACCAGTGATGTACAACTCACCCAAGGTCACATATCTTATAAATGGTAGAACCAAGAATGAGTCCAAACCTGTGAAAGTCAATATTCTTTCCACTACATAAGCTGCCTAAGCTGAGCTTTAAGAATGAATAAGATAGCCCTGACTGGTTTGGCTCAGTGGATAGAGCGTTGGCCTGCGGACTGAAAGGTCCCAGGTTCGATTCCAGTCAAGGGCATGTACCTTGGTTGCGGGCACATCCCCAGTAGGAGGTGTGCAGGAGGCAGCTGATCGATGTTTCTCTCTCATCGATGTTTCTAACTCTCTGTCCCTCTCCCTTCCTCTCTGCAAAAAATCAATAAAATATATTAAAAAAAAAAAAAAAAGAATGAATAAGATCTAAAAAGAGAAAAAGTAGCCCTAACCAGTTTGGCTCAGTGGATAGAGTGTTGTTGGCCTGCGGACACAAGGGTCCCAGGTTCGATTCCAGTCAAGGGCAAGTACCTTGGCTGTGGGCACATCCCCAGTAGGAGGCGTGCAGGAGGCAGCTGATCGATGTTTCTCTCTCATCAATGTTTCTCTCTTATCGATGTTTCTAACTCTCTATCCTTTTCCCTTCCTCTCTGTAAAAAATCAATTAAAAAAAAAAATATATATATATATATACATATATATATGTATATATATATATATGTTTAAAAAGAGAAAAAGTAGCAGACAGAAAAAGACAGAAGAGAGACATAAATATATAATTCATAACTTAATTTACAGGAAAAGATAACTACTGTCCTTGGAATATATACATCCTATATAATAAAAACCTAATATGCTAAGTGTCCGACCATTAGTTCGACCATTCAACCAGTTACTATGATGTGCACTGACCACCAGGGGCAGAGGCTCCCACCTGTAGGTTAGCTTGCTGCTGGAGTCCGGCCAATCGGGACTGGGTGAGACAGACCAGACACACTTTGGAGCCCTCCCACAGTTCCACCCCAGCCCCAATCATGCACTGGTGGGGTCCTTCGGCCTGGCCTGCACCCTCTTACAATCTGGGACCCCTCGGGGGATGTCAGAGAGCCAGTTTCGGCCCGCTCCCTGGAAGCCAGGCTGAGAAACCCCACTGGTGCACAAATCCGTGCACCAGGCCTCTAGTATACATATACAATACATATATACATACACACATACTAATAAAATAAAATTAGAGTAATATAAAAAATTAAAAATTTATAAATTACAGAGATTAAAAGTTTCATACTCAAATTTCCTTGTTTAAGAGATTGTTGCATGACTGAGACCAAAAGAAACCTACATTAAGATTTCAAAAATGTCTAATTTACAAATCTTTTAGTCACCAATGCATTCATCAATATTTTAATCAAGATTACCTACTAAAATAAATTTAAGACAACATACAAATAAACACAATAATTAATTAAATTTCTACTTTAACACTCCTATGCAATTCCACTATATAAAAAAAATCCATCTTCTTTTTTTTTTTTTTTTTAATATATTTTATTGATTTTTTACAGAGAGGAAGGGAGAGAGATAGAGAGTTAGAAACATCGATGAGAGAGAAACATCGATCAGCTGCCTCCTGCACACCCCCTACTGGGGATGTGCCCGCAACCCAGGTACATGCCCTTGACCGGAATCGAACCTGGGATCCTTCAGTCCGCAGGCCGATGCTCCATCCACTGAGCCAAACCGGTTTTGGCTCCATTTTCTTTATAAGTCCCTTTTTAAGCACAAAAATGTTATGGTGATAAGTGTTAAACATAGAGTCTGTAATATAAAATGAATTTAATTTTTTAATTCCTCACTTGAGGATATTTTACTTATTAACTTGAGAGAGAGAGAGAGAGAGAAACATCAATGTGAGAGAAACCAATCAGTTGCCTCCTGTACCCATCCAAACCGGGAATCGAACCCACCACCATTTTGGTGTAAGGGATGAGGCTCCAACCAACTGAGCCACTGGGCCAAGGCAAAATGAATCTAAATTAATCTATTTTTAACATTATTGGAGAAGAAAATAAATTCTACCTCTGCATTGTGCTTAGTTGTTATTTCTAATTTTTCTCTCTTAGCCCGATGGAGTTTCTTTCTGAAATCAGTAGTAATATCCAATTCTGCTTCACTTTTAGGCATTTGTTTTACATCAGGTGAGACAGTCTTCAACCTATAAAATGAGATCATAATAAAATACAATTCTCCATAAGTATATTTCCAGCACTTCTGGTATTTTTGATAACTATTTTTCAAAAAAAACCCCACAGAGAACATGATATGGTCCTGACCCCCAAAAAAACTTACAAACTAGTAAAAGATGTTGATTGCTAGGTAGAAATGCAAAACAGTATACAACTAGAAACAAACCACTGTCCATTAGAAAACCACCACATTGTTCAAGATTGGTACTTAAGGCTGTCTGATCCTATCACAAGCTGGGCAGTTTTGCAAGAGACTAAGTTCTTTCCTTTTTACCTTTTTAAAATATTTTACTTACTATATATGTAATACATATTACAAAAAGAAAAGTATAAATAAGAGAATACAGATTCCTGCATTAAAAGGGCATCCTAAAGCCCCCCAAAATTAAAATTAAAATTTTAATTAGAATAACAGCAAAAGGCCCTGGCTGGTTGGTTGGGTGTTGTCCCCTGCACCAAAAGGCCGCCGGTTCAATTCCTGGTCAAGGCACATGCCCGGGTTATGGGCTCACTACTAGGGAAGGGGCATGCAGGCAGCCTATCAATGTTTCTCACTCTCTCTCTAAAAATCCATTTTAAAATATTTTTTTAAAATAATACCAACAGTAAAGATAATTTAGAGGTACAAACTCACAAGAAAAAAGAACACAGAAGATGAGCCAATAGCAATAAAATATTGAAAGCTGGAAGGCAGGCGAGCAAGTGGTAACTGATTCATGTATGAGAGTTAAATTCAAAGTCAACAGTGGGGAAAGCAACCTGATTTATACCAGAGTCCAACAAACTCAGTTCATTGGCAACACCTTTGAAAACGGAGGTGAAATAGAGCAGAAAACAGAACTGGTTCGAAGTCTACCAAATTAATAATGAGATCAAGTCCTCTATCTTATACATCACACAACTGAGTACCAATCTTTTCCCCACTCTGGCAGGATATTAGGGGTTTATTCCCTGGACAGGATAAAACAGAAGGTCTCTGGATTGGAGACATCAGATACAAATGGGCTAAGCTAAGGGATCCATACTAACATCAAGAGACTCAAGTAAAAATGTATATAATAGATGAGAGCCCTGGTCTTCTAATACTTCTTGTCTGCCAGAACAATGGCAACCAAGAAGAAATTGGAAAGGTCTTCCCTGGATAGTCTTACCAGCATAGTGAAAAGACCTAAAAATGCTGATGCTAGAAGTTTTCCAGCAAAACAGAGAATGCCACAAACACAAAGCCTCACACAGTGAGCTTCCAATCATCATTTTATATTTCCACCAGCACTGTATGAGGGTTTTAGTTTATCCACATCCTCACCAACACCTATTTTTTGAGTTTTTTATTCTATTCATTCTCATGAGTGTGAAGCGATGTATCATAGTGATTTAATTTGTATTTTCCTAATGAATAATGTTGTTGAGCATCTTTGCATGTGCTTTTTTTGCCATTTGTCTATCTTCATTGGTGAAAAGCCTATTCAGGTGTTTTGCCCGTTTTAAAACTGGGGTTTTTTTGCCTGACCAGCATAGCTCAGTAGTTGAGCCTGGACTTATGAACCAGAAGGTCACAGTTCAATTCCCAGTCACTTTAGAATATAATCAGAAAGTTTCTTTTAAAAATTAACATAAGTTTACTATAGGATAAAATAATGCTATACCTAAGAATCTACCCAAGAGAAATGAAATCATATATCCACCCAAAGACTTGTACACAAATGTTCACAACATAATAATCAAAAAGGTTGCTCAACCGCTCGCTATGATGTACACTGACCACCAGGGGGAAGATGCAACCCAAATGTCCATTAACTGGTGAATGGGTAACCAAAACACTGAATATGCATACAATGGAATACTATTCAGCATTAAAAAGCAAGTACTGATAAATGCTACAACACAGTAAACCTGAAGAACATGCCCAGCGAAAGAAGCCAGACACAAAAGACCTTGTATTGTATAATTCCATTTACGTGAATTGTTCATAAAAGGCAAATCTATAGAAACAGAAGTAGATTAGTGGTAAATAGCGGAGTTTAAATAACTTCATTTACCCAGATTCTAGAATTCTGAAGAGTAACATAGCCATTAAAAATTATGGCAGATGTATATAGTAAGATGTTCCCCCCAAAATTGAAAGACAGATACTAAGTAATGTGAAGTGAAACATTTACTCTAATTTTTCAAATATATATTTATTCAATACATTTATATGTTCATAAGATATGGTATGGATAAGTAGGTACCAAAATATTAGTAGTAGTTAACTCTAAGTAATAGGATTATAAGTAGTTCTATTGTTTTTCATTTGCATTTTTTAATTTTTCTAAAAATGCATGTATTATTTGCATTAAAATACACACATATATGTATCCTATATAATAAAAGCCTAATATGCTAAGTGTCTGGTCATCCGTTCAATCAATCAAAGTGTAACATGCTAATGATATGCTAAGGTTGCTCAACCGTTCGCTATGACGTACACTGACCACCAGGGGAAGATGCTCTGACTTGTAGGTTAGCTTGCTGCTGGGGTCCGGCTGATCTGGAGTGAGCGAGACAGGCTGGACATGCCCTGGAGCCCTCCCGCAGTCCCTCCCCATCTGGCCAACCTCCTGCTACATAAGTCGAGAAATGGAGTTACGGCACTGAGGAAAGTGAAGGATCAGAACCAGAGGGATTATGGTCAGCCCAAGTAATCACCACACACAAATGTGAAAAAGCATAAATATGAGGAAAAGAAAAGATTTAGAAAGGTGAAAAAGAATAAGCAAATATATAGGGACAAAAGAAATCGCAGACACTTTGACTTTTGTGGACCGATTAACAAAGGAGCACAAATTGCAGCACAAGGTCTCCAGGGGCATCCTTCCTGCTCCTTCAGTCCCATGAAATTCCTACTTCCCTTACCATACTATGAGAATTTTTACAATCAGTCCCTCCAACTGACTTCTCCCTGTGCCTTGCAACCAAAAGCAATCTTCAACTAAAGAAGAAGACTGGAGGCTTACCTTTGGATATCAACAGTAACATTACTTGAAGTGTTTAAACTCATGGTGAAGTCTTCCAACTCTTTCTTGAAATACCCCACTGTTATTGATGATTAAAATTGTCCAAGATGTCTGTGACTTACAGGTTAGATGGACTAAAGTCTGTTAAAATAGTAAACAATACAACAGTGGTTATATATGTGAATCTGAGACTACGGGTGATTTTTCTTTTGTTCTTCGACTTCTTTGTATTTTTAAATTATTGTCTATCAAACATAAATACTTATATTTTTAAAAGCCATGTTTTACTTCTTTTTTAAAAATTAGAAGCAGCCCTAGAGGGTTTTTCTCAGTGGTTAAAGCATCGGCCAGTGGACTAAAGGGTCCCGGTTTTGATTCCTGGTCAAGGGCATGTACCTGGGTTGCAGGCTCGATCCCCGGCCCCAGTTGCAGGAGGCAACCAATCTCTCTGTCTCTCTCAAATCAATGTTTCTCTTTCTCTTTATCTCTCCCCTCCCTTCCACTCTTTCTAAAAATCAATGAAAAAAATATCCTTGGGTGAGGATTAACAACAACAAAATAATAATAATAAAAGACTAGAAACAAAAATGACAAAATGTAAAAAAGATGTTCCTTCTTTTTTATTATATTTTTATTGATTTGAGAGAGGGAGAAAGAGATAGAAACATCAACGATGAGACAATCATTGATAGGCTGCCTCCTGCACACCCCACAATGGGGATCAGCCTGCAACCCAGGCATGTGCCCTGACTGGGAATCGAACCATGATCTCCTGGTTCATAAGTCTACACTCAACTGCTGAGCCATGCCAACTGGACAAAGAGGTCCCTTTTTGTAAGAACAAGGCAATGCTATTAGATTATTTTTATTTGCAAATAAAAATAAAAATTGTTAAAAAATAGTGACAAATTCTTCTTAAACTGGAGAAGAAACATAGTGCCTATCTGTATGGCATAAAAATCAGTCTGAAAGAAAATGAAGTCCAGGGTTATTTTTGGGTTCTCAACGGTTTTTGAATAAATGAAATATTTTTAAGGCAATGTTACAATCAAAGACCAAAGTATTCCCAAATAAAAGATCTCATGGTAATTTTCAAAGGCCTTCTCCTAAGGCAGGGGTAGGGAACGTCCAGCCCACGGGCTATATAAGGCCCCCAAAATCCTTTGGTCTGGCCCTGCCAAGGCATTAGGGGTGAGTTAATTAAATGTTTGACCAGATATAGCTGGCTAATTTTTAAGCTGATAATTTTGTATGGCCCGAGAATGATCTTAAAAATACCCAAATGGCCCTTGGCAGGGAAAAGGTGCCCCACCCCTGTCCTAAGGGATTGAAGAAGAAAGAAAGAAGAGAGCATTCATCACTTCCACTGGCCTTCTCACTGGAACCCTCTTCTATGGGACATATTCCAAATTATACAGAGCCAACCACTTAAATTACTTAACTATTGTATAAAGGAGTCTTTGGGCAAACATTTTAAACAGAGAGATAACTGTAATTAATTAAGTCCACATTGGCACAAATATCAAGAACCCACAAGTATCTCCCCAGCAGAAGTCCAATATACTAAGATCGACAATGGGCTTTGGTAGGATTCCAATAAGTATCTTACAAGTATGTGGCAGTGGGCAAGTCACTTAAGCTCTCTGAGCCTGTTTCCTCAACCATAAACAGCAGATAACTGTATCAACCTCACTCATGCATTTGAAATTTAAGTACATATAGCACATATACAGTGCTCAGTAACTATCAACTTTTATTACTGAACACAGAACCCTCTGAGAAAACATAATTATCCCTGACAAAGGAAGGGTGTAGGTGATACAGGAGGTGATTTAGTCTGAGGGAAAGATGTAATAAAAAAATTGTTTAGGGAAATTGTGGGTGTATAGGGATATCTAGAAGACCAAAAAAAAAAAAAAAAGGCTAAACTGTTCTGTCCCTGCTCTCACAACCCTGAGAGAGATCACTGAAAAAAAAGAAACTCGAATAAGCCAACTGGGATGTAGATTCAACCATGGTCCTGAAAACTGACTAATGGTTCCTACAGATAGACACCAAGGGATCTTTAACACAGTGGTTCATGTCGCTGACAGCAGAAGTCTGACCTAGGACAAAGAGGACGTAATTTTTACCAAGATCTGGTTGTGGGGAGAGAAATTCTAGTTCTCCAGGCACCTACCAGACAACGGTGGGGAATATGGTAGATAATCAAATACCACTGTCATTCATTTACTAGTATTGAGCACCTACTACAGTGCCAAGCACTGTACTTGGTATTTTTTATATAGAACTCTGATCCTTACAACACTGTAAGGATGTAAAGATGTAAAGATGATCCCATTTTCAACAGAGAAAACTAAGACTCAGAGATCAGAAGTAATTTGCCAAAAGTCACATAGTTAGTTAGGACCAAGATTTCAACTCATAACTATCTAACGCAAAAGCCCAAGCTCTTTGTACAAGGCCACAGCTGATACATACAATTGAACCATAAGTTCTTTTACCTAAGGTTTATCATCTTTAATACAAGTACCGAAACTCTTTTGATTCAGAAAGACCAAATGACTTGCCTAAGAGCAGAAAGCTACTAAGTGGGGGATACTAAGGTCTTAATCAAGCTTTTCTGATACTGAACCCGTCTTTGTACCTTACCACATGCCTCCAGTGGTCACTCCAGAGAAACTCCCTTCAGAATAGAAATTCAAAAGTTAGAACTTACAAGGAATGGACTCTTCTATATATAAGAGTAATGTCCAAGGCTCAAACGTAGGTATATAAAATGTTTTTGTGAAAAGATTAAAAACACATGTGTGTGCATATGTCACAACAGGCACAAACAGAACCTCTATCTCACAGGCAAATAATTTACACTGTTAGGACCTTAATAATGTCTGTTGCTCTTTGTTTTGTTTTTATCTTGGGCAAAGAAGTGTGGGAAGAGTTTACCAAATTTTAACAAAGTTGTGTCAATAAAGCTAAATTGGAGAGAGTGATCATTTTTCAGTGCATTATTTTGGTATCTAACATCTACACATCTGAGCGGTCCTCTAGAAAGTGTCTTCTGTAGCTCAAGAGCACGTTTCATCGATTTCCAGATCATTGATACAGATAATGTAACAGGTCTCCACCACTGCCCCATGATGTTTCTCTCTTATAAACCTCCCCCCACCCCCACTTCTGTGAGCAGAACCTGTGACTTGTTTCTAACCAATAGAAGATGGCAAAGATGATGGAATACCACTCCTGTGATCACACTTTGTTTTATAAGATGCTGTCTTATCAGAATGACAATCTCCTCCTGGCCTTCAAGATGCAAACTGCCATGCTGTGAACTGCCTCTGGAGAGGGCCACATGGCAGGGAACTGCAGGCCGCCGCCAGCCCACAGCCAGTGAAAAGTCAGATCCCTGTCATACACAGGCCAAGAGGAAAGAAACCCTGTCAACAACCCGAATGAACTGGGAAGCAGATTCTTTTTTTAAAATATATTTTTATTGATTTCAGAGAGGAAAAGAGAGGGAGAAAGAGTTGGAAACATCAATGATGAGAGAGAATCATTGATCGGCTACCTCCTGCACACCCCACACTGGGGATCGAGCGCACAACCCTGGCATGTGCCCTTGAATGGAATCGAACCCAGCACCCTTCAGTCCACAGGCTGACGCTCTAGCCACCGAGCCAAACCAGCTAGGGCGGAAGCAGATTCTTCTCAGTCAAGCCGTCAGATGAGAGCACAGCCCACCTGGTGCCTTGACTATAACCCAGTAAAACTGGACAGAAGGCCCACCTAAGCTGTGCCCAGACTCCTGAGAGATAAGAAATGGGTGCTGCTTTAAGCCACTAAGTTTGTGGTAGATATTATACGACAATAGAAAACTTATATGAATAAGAAGCTTGAGAATGCTCTTGTAGGGTCAAAAAGAAAAAAAGAAAAAATAAGTTGAGTGACAGGTCAAATAAAAAAATGAGTTCTCACACCCGCCCCACCTGTGTGTGTTTATACGTCTCTTTGTTTTTCTATAGGCTAATTTCCTTATGAATTTAAATGAGGGAGCTTGTATAAATCCTATCTAAGGTAACTAGATAAAGAAACTAGATGATCATGAGCAGTATTTACAACAAAAAGAACCACAAAATACCAATGAATAAGGGCAGGCCCTGGCCACTGGATAGCTTAGTTGATTAGAGCATCGTCCAGATATGCTAAGGGTGCAGGTTCGATCCCCAGTCAGGGCACCTACAAGAAGCAACCAATGAATGTATAAATAAGTGGAACAACAAATCGATGTTTCTCTCTCACCCCCTCTCTCTCTCTTAAAATCAATCAATTAAAAAAATGAGTAAGGGCAAGCCACAAACAGCCACAAAATCTGCAGAAGAATAAACATGTCTATTGAGAAGAAAGCAAAGGGAAATAACAAGGCTGCATTAGACAGATCCCCCAAAGAGCCAACAGATGTTTCATGAAAAGCATGGCAGGCTAATTTGAGAGCAGCAGATGAAAGTAGGAGAAGTCTGGCCCTAGCCAGCTTGACTCAATGGATAGAGTTTCAGCCTGCGGACTGAAGGGTCCCAGGTTCGATTCCAGCCAAGGGCACATGCCTGGGTTGCAGGCTCGATCCCCAGTAGAGGGCGTGCAAGAGGCAGCCGATCAATGATTCTCTCATCATTGATGTTTCTCTCTCTCCCCCTCTTCCTTCCTCTCTGAAATCAATAAAAAATTATATATTTTTTAAAAAAAGTAGAAGTCTGCCCATTCCAAGAGCTGGCACATGAAACAGGCATATGATCAGAGTCTTGAAAGAATAGTACAGTCTGCTTCGTGAACTTTCAAAACTGACCTGCCGAGGTCCCCTTCCCTGACAGGAACCCACACTGAAAAGCAACTACTGGGGATTCAATGAGACTTTAAATACCAAGTCCATCCTCTTGTTCTGACAAATAAGGAATCTATTCCAGGAAGGGTTTTTCGGGGCTAGGTGAAAAAGGTGAAGGGATTAAGGAAAAAAACAAAAAAAAAACCCTCAAAGACACAGACAAAAGTATGGTGACCAGTAGAGGGAAGGAGGGGTGGGGAAAGGTAGAAAAGGGTAGAGGGAGGATAAATGGTGATGGAAAGAGACTTGACTTGGGGTGGTGAACAGGCAATATAATATACAGATGATGTTTTATAAACTTGTACACCTAATACCTATATAATTTTATTAACCAGTGTCACCCCAATTAACTCAATAAAAAAGAAAAAAGGGAATCTATTGCCTGGGGTGTTCCGGTGATCTGCCTGAGGTGTCACAGCTAATAGTCTATGCCAGGACTAATATAGAAAACTCCAGACCAAAACCACTCCCTTCACCTTTCCTCTTGGGTTGCATCGCCTTTGTTTCCTCTTTATTTCATGGGAAAGCATGTTCGTTTCCTGATCTACCATTGTTGGGTTGTTACTAAGCACTAACTGTTCCATAAAACAAGTGACAAAACGGTGGGCTCTTTTCTCCAAGACTATACAACTATAAAATATCGACTTATAACGTATTCAAAAGATTTGGAAACCAACTGAAATTGCTTCTCATGCAAGTATCATTTGAGATCTGCTTCAGCTGGATTAAGTATGTACTCTCCTAGGAAAGTTTTCATAATGGAATAAAGAACTCTCCAAAGGAGGCCCGATTCCTGCAGACAGTTGACTGCCCCGGGGAAAGAGCCGGTTTTCCTAAGTCTCTTAGAGTTCTACAGGGGAAGCTGCAGAAACTACAGGAGACAGCCTCGCACAGCTCATTCTTTCATGGATCAAACATCTACAGAACCCAGTGTGTGGCTGGCATGTTTTTTTAGAAAAGAATGAAAACGAGGGCCCTGAGCCGAAACCGGTTTGGCTCAGTGGATAGAGCGTCGGCCTGCGGACTGAAAGGTCCAGGGTTCGATTCCGGTCAAGGGCATGTACCTGGGTTGCGGGCACACCCCCAGTTGGAGATGTGCAGGAGGCAGCTGGTGGATGTTTCTCTCTCATCGATGTTTCTAACTCTCTATCACTCTCTCTTCCTCTCTGTAAAAAATCAATAAAATATATTAAAAAAAAAAAAAAAAAAAGAAAACGAGGGCCCTGACTAGTTTGGCTCAGTGGATAGAGCGTCTGCCTGCGGACTGAAGGGTCCCGGGTTCGATTCTGGTCAAGGGCATGTATCTTGGTTGCAGGCACATCCCCAGTAGGGGGTGGTGTGCAGGAGGCAGCTGATCGATGTTTCTCTCCCTTCCTCTGTAAAAATGTTTCATGTACAAACATGTACAGATGATTCATCTGTAGCCCTCTCCCTTCCTCTCTGTAAAAAGTCAATAAAATAAAATAAAAATAAAAATAAAAGAATGAAAACGACGTGGTCCCTGACCTCGAAGGGCTTTTCCTGATTCTCGGGAGGTTGGGCTCCGCAGTCTTGAGTTGTAAACCCGAGAAGCTGCAAGCCCAGGCCCCCGGGTCCCGCCCTCGGGTCCCTGCCCGGTCTCCGGGGAACTGCGGCAGCGGCGTCGGGCTGGGATGCTCCGAGGAGCACCTCCTCCCGGCGGGCGGGGAAGCCCAGCCCCGGGGGTCGAAGGCGTGTCCCCACCGAGGACGCGAACAGCCCCGGGACAGTCCCAAACTACCCTGGATCTCCCTCAACACCCTCTGCAGCCCCCCCATCCCGGGCCTCTCTACACCTCCCGCCCAAGTCCTCCACCTCCAAGGCCTCCCAGCCCGCGGTTACCTCCGGGGGCTCCCGTGGTCCAGACCGCACACCCGGGAGGGACCCCAGGGGCAGCTTCAAATCTCAGGCCCAGGCTGGTCGCGGGGGTCAAATCAAAGCAAACACTGTTTGGACCGGACTGAGCCTAGGACCCAGGGATGGTGAACCAATAGCAAAGGTGGGCTGCGAGGGGACAAACCCCCTGGAGACGGTATTTACAACGGCCACTTCCGGAGACTCCACTCCGCTCGCAGAGCTTCCCAGACTTTCGCCCGCCTCCGGCCCGCCCCGCCCCGCCCGGCCCCCTCCTCGCCCCGCCTCCCGCGGCCGCAGCTCCGGGAGACGCACGCGGAGAACCCGGGGCTCCGATTGGAGGAAGAACCGCGGGCCGCGGGCTGCGCGGCTGCGCTGGCAGGAGGGCCCGCGCATGCGCCGTTGCTGGAGAGCGGCGCCTTCCCCACGCGCCTCCTTGCGGCATGACAATGCCCCGACCCGCGCTCGAGGGTGGTGGTCCCAGCGTGGGGATCCAGGTTACGGTCTCAGCACCCCGACAGGGCCCACTGAATAAGCATCTCAGGTCGGATCCGGACCCTGCGTGTAAAACTGGCCTCCCCGCTGATACTCGGAGCCAGGGCGGCCCTTCGGGGTCCGCGATGCGGCTCCGAGCCAGAGGGAAATTCTCTCCGCTCGCCTGCTGCACAAGCGGCCTGTTTCCCGCAGTTTAGACCGCTCTCCGCCGGCACCGCGCTTTGTGTCCCCTCCTCCCATCCCCATTGTATCCCAACTTATGGTTGTAAATTGGGCCAGAAGGAGGCGGGCCAGGGCGCCGGTGCTCTTGCAGCGCCTTTCGTTATAAATATTACATAACGAGGTACCTCGCAAAAAAAACGACCTTGGTTCCTTAGCATGTGCAACGTCTCTCCTACCCCCTGCTCCCGCCCCCAGCTCCGAGCACACATAGACACACACAGACACAGACACACCCGCCTTCCTCTGGTTGATAATTATACTTCGGTTTCTCCCAGTAGCTGCTTCACAATCTGCTGCCCCCTCTGGGAAATTGGAAAACCAAATCCTCTTTTGTTCCTTGGCTTTGGAAACTCTCTTCCCCAAAAAATATTGCAAATTGGCGGGAGTTTGATTAAGCATTTTATTTTCACCACCGTCACCTCCTCTCCAAAAAAGGTGCCTAATGCAAAATGAGCCTTTTATGCTAAAATTGTTCCCAGTTTATTGTAATCAACCTGCAATCAAGTGTAGGGGACCATCTTTCCCGTCTCCCTGGGGCGAACCAACAGCCATACTAGTAAATGCGAATATAAATTGAGATCTGATTCTAGTAGTACTGAAACTTCCATTGGTCTGAGTGTATAGTCTTTTGTATTTTACTTTTTTTTTTTTTTTAAATATATTTTATTGATTTTTTACAGAGAGGAAGGGAGAGAGATAGAGAGTTAGAAACATCGATGAGAGAGAAACATCGACCAGCTGCCTCCTGCACATCTCCCACTGGGGATATGCCCGCAACCAAGGTACATGCCCTTTGACCGGAATCGAACCCGGGACCTTTCAGTCCACAGGCCGACGCTCTATCCACCGAGCCAAACCGGTTTCGGCAGTCTTTTGTATTTTAAAAGGAGACCCGTCCCACTTCTTCATAATTTTTACCAGAAAGAGAATAGTTGCTTCCAAAAAAATTAAAAAAGAGTTTATGGAAAGGACAAAATAGCCCACTCTAACAGTTAGAAATTAAATGGAAAATTACAACAGGCTAATGAGATTAAGGCTTTTTTTTTACTTTGCAAGTTTTAAGTAGTATTTAATGAAATTTCTCATTTATGTTTTGTATTGATTTTAGAGAGAGAGAGAAAAAAAATCTATTTGTTATTCCACTTATTTATGCATTCATTGGTTGATTCTTATTCTAGTATGTGCCCTGACTGGGGATGGAACCGGAAACGTTGGCCTATCAGGATGACACTCTGACCAGCTGAGCTCCCTGGCCAGGGCTTGTTTATGTTTAAACAAAATTCACAAAATTGAATATTGTGTGGCAAGAATAAATGCCAAATATACTATACTGCACACTTTTTTTTAGTGAAAAATAGGTGCAACATAAAGACTTGCTTTCTTCATTTATTTGTTCACTTAACAATTATGGAATACAGACTATATACCCAGCCTGGTGCTAGGTGATAGGAATACAGGGTATTAATATTCACACTTGGGAACTAGAAGTTAATATCAAAAGGCTTGAGCACCCCCAAAGGCTTCACCAAACTGAGATGGAATTGGAAGATGTATAAGCTACAAACACCAGCACATAAAATTGCATGAGGCATCTGGAAAACTGGAAGAAGCTCTGCCTGCAGTCTTAAGGTTAGAGCGGAGTGGGGAATAAGATATGAGACTGGAGAAATAAGCAGAACCAGATCACAGAGGGCCTGCTTAGTTTATTAAGCAACGAAGCTAATGAAAGGCATTATTGTAATTATTATAATAATTACACGATAAGTCTGACTGTTTTAAAATACTTAGAGTGCCCTGGCTGCTGGTATGGCTCAGTTGCTTAAGTGTCATCCCATGCACCAAAAGGTCACTGGTTCGATTCCAGGTCAGGCCATATGCCAGGGTTTTGAACTCGATCCTCAGTGTTTCTCTCCCTCCTCCCTTCAAAAAGAAAAAAGTATTTTTGAGATATAATTCAATTTATCCCTACTAGCACTCCACCAAAACAACTTCCATAGTCAATAGCAACCTCGTTGCCAATCCCAGACCCCTTGAAATCACAGACAGTGATTGTCCTCAGATTTCTCTTCTCTTGGTTTCTCCAACTCTGCCCTTTTTGCTGGTGTTCAGGGAACTGTTATCCCTTTCTTACCCCTCAAAGTGATATTTTCTGAATTTCTGCCCTCAAATTTCACATTTTCCTATGTAAGCCTCCTCAGTGATGTCACCCATTCCTGTAAGTTTGAACTCTAGGTCTTACATTTTCAATTATTTTTGTCCACCTGACATCCTAATATAAACTGGGCTCTGGTTTTGAATTTTTAACTCCAAATGGAACAGTGTCATTTTAATGTTTGGCAATATTGAGTTCAGTACACCTCAAACTTAATTATCTTTCCCAACTTCTCACTGGAGCCCCCCCAAACTACTCCTCTAACTATTTATAAAACTTCTAATCTCTTAGACACCCAAATTAAAAGGAAAAAGCTCAGAGAAACTTTCTTCTCTCAAGCTCTCAATTCCTAAATCCAAGAACCAATTAAGTCCTACTTTTTCTCTGTCTTCTGTCTTCTTTTTACGCCTATTTCTAAACATTTTCGTTTGTTTCCTCATTGCCCCATACCCAGACAAGTGTGATCAGGACCTTCACTGTGGTCTAAGGCAAGTCACTCACCTCTCCCGTCTGTGCAAATTCTCAACATCTTTACAAGTTGACAACTAAAATCTATGGCATTTTAAACCCGCAAATATGAGAGAAAAGGATCAAAATGTAGACATTCTCATAGCAATGTTTTTTTCTGATATATATCTCCTCAGGCAAGGGAAACAAAAGAAAAGACAAACATGTAGGGAAAAAAGTAGGAAAATATCAAAAGCAGACCTATGGGCATATGTGTTCCTTTCTGACTCAAGGGGAGTGTTCCCTGTTATTGTATGCATGTGAGCCTTATGGCGTTTCAAGCACCAGATGATCCACATCCTTTTGACCTTCAGTAACCTTCCCCAGAAGGTTCAAACACCAGGTGCTTGATAATTAAGCTGCTTTGCTATCAATTCTTAGAACTGCAAGGCCTTGCCATAATTGCTCTCAGCGGCCCTGGTCCTTTGTTCTTTCAATCCCCATTCTGTATGCTTATATTACCCTCTTGATCAATTCTTTTATTGACTCCTCAGTCCTTACTAGATGAAACTTAAACTTTTCTCTCATCAATCTAGGGTCCCGAATCATGTCCCTACCTGCCATCCCAGCCTTGCCTTCACCCTCACAATAAGTCTTTCCTCTCATTCACATTAGAACGGAAACACAAAATATTTGAGAATAAATGTAATAAGAGGTAGGCATGGACTTATATTAAAAGTTTTAAGATATATAAAGTCATATAAAAGCTTTAAATCCAGATAACATTGTTTATTGAACACATAATATGTGCCAGGCACTATGATAAATAGTTTTACATCTAACCTACTTTTTTTTTTCAAAAATGCAAACATCTTTGTTTACTCCAATAATACATGGTCACTTAAGAAATTGGGCAACTGTAGAAAAGCAAAAGTCTCCCCGAAGTTCTACCTCCCCATCCTAGATATAAAAACAGACTCACAGACACAGAGAACATTTTGATGGTTGCCAGATGGGAGGAGGGCTTCGGGGGGGACAGGTGAAAAAGGTGAAGGTATTAAGAACAAACTGGTATTCCAGAATAGTCACGGGGTTGTAAAGTACATAGGGAATGTAGTCAATGTATGCAGTCAGATGGGTACGAGATTTACCAGGATGATCACTTAGGACGTTTCACCGGGGTGTACACCTGAAACTAATATAATATTTTATGCCAACTGTAAGCTATTATTCCCACAGGTGGTTTAAGATTACAAGCATAAATTGGTACTTATCTAAATGAAGTTGCATTAAAGGATATTTTTAAAGGATTTAATTTTATGGATTCTTATAATACTATACTCTCGCAAAATCAATACAATTTAAACGAACATAGTACTCCAGTCCATGTGTTAAAAAATAAGAAAACAAGAATATTAATTGTTGGTTGGGAAATATAATATGAATTAACTAAACAGCTTACTTATCAAAACTGCTAGCTCACCAGGACCCACTTTAAAATTCTTGTTTCACTGAGCCCACTACTCCAAAGCTATTATATCATAAATTGCTCATTCCCAACCAGTGAGTGCCCCACCTTGCAAGACCTGCCTTAAAAATCTCACCCAGCCCAGGCCCTAAGTCTCTGTAAATGCCTTTCTTTAATTTTCTCATTTTGAGGCACCCCTTAGACTCTGTCAAGGTGATGTTTTATCTTAAACAAAGTAAAAAAAAGTAGCACTTTTTAAAAATTACATTTATTGGGTCGACATTGGTTAATAAGATTATATAGGTTTCAAATGTACATTTCTATGATACATGTTCTGTATATTGCATTGTGAGCCCACCACCCAAAGTCTAATCTTCTTGTCACCATATATTTGATCCCCTTAACCCTTGATTAACCCTCACCCCCTTCTCTCTGATAACCACCATATACTGTTGTTTGTGTCTGAGTTTTTATTCATTTGTTTTTCTTGTTAGTTCATTTGTTGCTTTCTGATTTATATCCCACATCTGAGTGAAATCATGTAGTTCTTAGCTTATTTTACTTAAGCATGATATTCTCAAGGTCATTCAGTATTGTTGAAATGGCAATATTTCATCTTTTCTTATGGCTGAGTAGTATAAACTTAGTTTTGTGTGTGTGTGTGTGTGTGTGTGTGTGTGTGTTTATATATTCCCAGAAGGTCACTGGCCTTTTAAAAATATGTATTTTTATTGGTTTCAGAGAGGAAGGGAGAGGAAAGGAGAGAAACATCAACGATGACAGGGAATCATTGGCTGCCTCCTGCATGCCCCCTACTGGGGATTGAGCCTGCAACCCGGGCATGTGCCCTTGACCAGAATCAAACCCGGGACCCTTCGGTCCACAGGCAGACGCTCTGTCCACTGAGCAAAACCGGCCAGGGCTAAACTTAGCTTTTTTAATCAAAAAGATTTTTTTTTTGTGTGTGTGTGTGTTCATGTGTGTCAGAATGGGTCAACAGTTGGTATAGGCAATAAACAAGTAAAATAAATAAATAAATAAATAAACAGCATTCCAGATGGAGATAAATGCTATAAAAAAATGTGGGAAAGAAAGTACATGTGAGTGGTGGAGGGTAAGTGGGTTGTTCCCATTTTAGATTGGGTAGTCAGCTAAGGCTTCCCTAAGTGGATGGCATTTGAGCAAAGACCTGGAGGTGGTGAGGGAGAAAGCATTCAGCTATTTAGAGCATTTCAGAAAGAGGGACTAGCAGTTAGTTGCACAGGGTTTAAGGCAGGCCCTTGCCTGGCATGTTGAAGAAGTAACAAGGAGGCTACTGTGTCTAAAGACAGAGAAAAGGACAGAGAGATAGGATATGAGGAATAAAAGGTGATAGGAGAGAAACAGGTTGTATAGGGCCCTTTTTCTAAATGAGATGGGCAAACCATGCAGGTGAGGTTTAGAATCAAATTTTCAAGAAATTATATGAAATGTTTAGATTACTTAAGGGGTAATTGACATTTTTATGGTATTGAGTCTCCTATCCAATAATATGTTATACCTCTCTGTTTGTTCTAGACTTTCTTTAAAATCCTTCAGTAAACCTTAATAGTTTTTGGCCCATTAATCTTACAGATTCTTAAGTTTATTACAAGGTTTTAAAGGTTTGCTTTTGTTTGGCTTGGGTTTTTGCTATTGTAAATGGGATTTCCCCCTATTACTTTCTCTAACTGGACCATGTCTCAGTCCCTACTAGTGCTCTAAATTCAACCAGTATCTTGATTTCTATCAAGATAGGTTACTTTTGTCTATTTTTCACATTTATATAAATAGAATCATACAGGTTTTTTTAGAAAAACTATTACTTTTTAATACATTGTCTCTAGATGATGACAATATGTTCTGTTGGTTGTTGAGTCTTGGTAGGTATAACTCACTTCTGTTACCTACCTTGCTGCACTGGATAGAATTCTCAGAACAATTTTGAACAAAAGAGATGATAGGTTTTGTCTTATTTATGACATTAATGTGGAATAATTCTTACATTCACTCCCTTTAAATATAAATATCACTGATTAGTTATTAGAAATTATGTTTATGTTAAGAAAGTATCTTTATCTTACTGATTTTCTAAGTTTTAAAACTAAAAGCCTATTTTTGCATCTGTAGAGAACACTATAAGTGGTATATTAAACAAGCATACCAGTGAGATGTAATCAGAATGCACCTTTATGTTGTTTCCCATGGTCCCTTTAAAATGCCTTCAGAATGAGAGTTTTATCCATCTCCTTAAATGAAACTCAAGTTTTTTATTTTTCTGATAATTATTAGGAAATTGGAAGTCCAGACATCATTGTAGGAGGCAAATTCAATTCAGAATTAGAATATCTTGCCCATTATATTGATTGATATACAGGTATCTCCCGCTTTTCGAAAGTTCACATTACACCACTTCTCTTTTACGAAAGACCTACATCAGTCCCTGTTTTTGCTAATTGAAAGAAATATAAGGGCAATTTGACTTTTATGAGAAAAAGCAAAAATGGCATTCAGCTTGTTTTGCAGCTTATAGAAGCCTGTGCCACCCCAGCAGTGAGAGTGGCCCCGCCACGCTCCTTTCTGGGAACTACTAAATGCATGCAACACGAAATAATTCTGAACCCCAGATGTCCATGTCACTGAAACACTGAAAAAAAGAAAACAATTTCTGAATAATCAGTGGAAATAAAATTATAGTCTAGTTTTCATAGCTCTGTATTCATATTTTTACAATAAGAGTGCCTTTATTTTTATATTGTTTAAAATTATTAATTATATCTTCCTTTACCAATATATTTATATAGTTTTTTCTAATACTGTTTATTTAATACTAGAGGCCTGGTGCATGAAATTTGTGCAGGGGGCGGGGGGCTCCCCTCAGCCCAGCCTGCACCCTCTCCAATCCGGGACGCCTCAGGGCAGGGATGTCAGACTGCCGGATGTCAACCTGCAGTCGGACAGCCCTCTCACATCCTGAACTGCTGCTCCTAATTGCTCACTTGCCTACCTGCCTGGTCGCCCCTAACTGCCCCCCCCCCCCCGCCAGCCTGGTCACCACCAACTGCCCCCCCCACTGGCCTAGTCACCCCTCACTGCCCCCCTGCCAGCCTAATCACACCCAACTGCCCCCCCTGCCAGCCTAATTGCCCCCAACTGCCCCCCTGCTGGCCTGGTCACCCCCAACTGCGCCCCCTGCCTGGTGGCCCCTCACAGCCCCCTGCCAGCCTGGTCACCCCACACAGCCTGCTTGTTCAGTTGTTTGGTCATCCCTCACTAAACCCTCTGCTGGCCTGCTCGTAGGCAGCCATCTTGTGAGGGCGTGGGGGTTAATTTGCATATTACCTCTTTATTATATAGGATTGTTTAAACCTGCCCTAGCCGGTTTGGCTCAGTGGATAGAGCGTCAGCCTGTGGACTGAAGGGTCCTGGGTTCGATTCCGGTCAAGGGCATGTACCTTGGTTGCAGGCACATCCCCAGTGGGGGGTGTGCGGGAGGCAGCTGGTCAATGTTTCTCTCTCATCGATGTTTCTGGCTCTCTATCCCTCTCCCTTCCTCTCTGTAAAAAAATCAATAAAATAATTTAAAAAATAAAAAAACCCAATGTACTAAAACAACTACTTTTATTGTTTATAGCTAACTTATAAACACTAGGACAATATTATGTAGAACTGGAAATCTTGATTGGAAAGTTCCTTGGTAGGAAAAGGTAAATAAAGTTCCCATAGAGAGGCAGAATTCAATTCCCTTTTCTGAATTTTGAGAGCTGTTTATTTGTTGCTGTATGTTGTTTTTTGTTTTTGTTTTGTATTTTACTTTTTCTCCCTTGTGCACTGCTGGTGGGAATGCAGACTGGTGCAGCCACTATGGAAAACAGTGTGGCGTTTCCTCCAAAAATTAAAAATGGAACTCCTATTTGACCCAGTAATCCCACTTCTGGGAATATATCCCAATAAGTCAAAAATACCAATCAGAAAGAATATATGCACCTCTATTTTCATAGCAGCACAATTTACAATACCTAAGATTTGGAAACAACCTAAGCGCCCATCAGCAGATGAATGGATTAAAAAACTGTGGTGCAGCCGTAACCGGTTTGGCTCAGTGGATAGAGCGTCAGCCTGCGGACTGAAGGGTCCCAGGTTCGATTCCAGTCAGGGGCATGTACTTTGGTTGCGGGCACATCCCCAGTAGGGGGGGTGCAGGAGGCAGCTGATCAATGTTTCTCTCTCATCGATGTTTCTGACTCTCTATCCCTCTCCCTTCCTCTCTGTAAAAAATCAATAAAATATATTTAAAAAAACAAACAAACAAAAAAACTGTGGTACATCTACACAATGGAATACTATCTATACTAATAAAAGCCTGTGTGGTCGTCATGCCCTCACACCGTGTTGCCCTCACGCTGTAACAATCCATCACCAGGAGGCTGCGTGTGCAGCGAGCACACGTAGGTGAGTGGGGACTTGACGCTGCATGCACGGTGTCGAGGCAAGTCCTATGGCTCCACGTGGCAATGCTGGGGGCAGGACCCTTGGCTCTGGCTTACCTCTTTGGGGCAATCCATCGAGGAGCCCCAGATGGGTGGGCAGGCCTACCTCTTTGGGGAGATCAGTCATGGGGTTCCCGCACAGTGAGAGGGCACAGGCCAAGCTGGGGAACCCCCTCTCCTGAGTGCACAAATTTCGTGCACTGGGCCTCTAGTGCTTCTATAAAAAAGAAGGAATGTTTACCATTTGCAATAGCATGGATGGACCTGGAGAGCATTATGCTAAGCAAAATAAGCCAGTTGGAGAAAGATAAATATCACATGATCTCACTCATATGTGGGATATAATGAACAACATAAACTGATGAACAAAAATAGATCCACAGACAAAGAAACACTGAGCAGATTGCCCAACCTCAGAGGGAAGGCAGGGAAGGGGGCGGTGGGGCGGGTAAGAGATCAACCAAAGGACTTGTATGCATGCATATTAGCATAACCAATGGACAGGGACAGTGGGGTGGTGGGGGCTTGTCCTAAGGGGTGGGAGTGGCCTGGGAGGGGTCAATGGGGGGCAGGGAGGAGACATATGTAATACTTTAAAGAAAAAAAAAGAATGTAGGTTCTGCTCTGTATTTTGCATACTCATAGCTGTAAACCTACTTTTGTACTATATATATATATATATATATATATATATGTAAAATCAAAGGATAATTAGAATTTATAATTGTTTACATTTTGTTATAAAATTTAAATGACCCTGCTTGTAGAAATGTGAAATTGAAAATCTCAAAGACCTTTCTTTTATGTTCTTTATATGTAATAATTTATTTTAATATTTTTAAAATTTTATTATTCAATGTTGTACTTAATTATTTTATTTTATGTATTTTTTATTGTTTAAAGTATTACATATGTTTCCTTTTTCCCTGATTGATGTACTTAATTATTTTAAAAGTTGAGCAAAACAAAGCAAAAGAAGATTCATCATATCAACAACTTTTAAGTAGAGGATTTTCTTCATCAATTAAAATATCCTTTGACCAGATGTATGCAATTTGATTTACCCATGACGGATGACATGTTCTTTACTAATATATTTGTAGAATGCTGTATTACAAATAGTATAAAGGTCTAAATTCACACACACACACACAAACTTTTTTTAATTGATTTTAGAGAAAGTGAGGAAGGTGGAGAGAGATAGAGACAGAGACAGAGAGACATCAATTTGTTGTTCCACTTATTTATGCATCATTGGTTTTTTCTTGTGTGTGCCCTGACCAGGGAGCAAACCCACAACTTTGGCATAATGGGACAACGTTCTAACCAGCTGACCTACCCGCCAGAACTTACTTTTTCTCTTGTTTTATAAATATTTTTGTACTTTGAGCTCCTATGGAGGGCAGGATGATGTCTTGGATGTTCAGTAAATATCTGCAGTTGAATATATAAAACAAAAGTGGGAGCACTACATCACCCAAAGGTAAGTTAATAGCTAAAAGTAATGGTTCCTAAACATGTTTAGGCAAGAGAGAAGCTAGATATACGGAAAATGTACAAGAATCATACCCAGATAGAGAAAAAGGAGAAGAATGCCAACAGAAATATAAGAACCAAGAGAGAGAAAAAAAAAAGAATACAGGAAAGGTTAAAAGACAAGACTGCCTTTGTAGGGAGTTATAGCCTAAATCCAACGAAGGGATTCCTTTTTCTCTCTAGGAGATAGGTACCTGGGCAGATGAAAACCAGCTTAGGCAGATCAATGAAGACAACCTGTGCTTTAAGAATTGAATTATTGGCTAGGACAAAAGGGACAGAAGAATTGGACTAAAACATAGTCCCTCCAGGCAATTCAATCATTTTACTACTCCAGTAATTAAAGATTCAACTTTTGTTTGTATTGTTTACTTAGTGTGGTGGTTTATTCTGTGTCAGCTTAATTAAACTGGATTACATTTCCCCAAATCCCATTCCTTGGAGGGTTCCAAATTAGAGTTGGCAAAAGAAGAATTTGAGACAGATTTAGAAGGTGGAAGAAAAGCAGCAGCCATTTCTCTGAAGTTCACTGTGGTTAGATGCAGAAGAGTCAGAGGTGGAGGATCAGAAGAGTCCTCATTTTCCTTACTCTCCTTCAATACACTTCCGGCTTTACTTCCCAACTCCTGACCCAATGGCCCCAGGCCCAACACTAGATGCTTGGCAGATGACTCATACATCTGGTAGCTGAATAGAGCACAACTTCCCCTAGACCTCCCCATTAGCCTTCCCCATACAGACCTATTTTGGCAGCTGGACATGTTTGGTTTCTCAAACTGATTAGTTACTACCTCTCTAATTTCCAATATACCTCTTAGATCTTTACTTCTGCAAGTTCCTACTACAATTGTGTAAGGTCTACTTCCTATTCTATATAATAAAAGGCTAATATTCAAATTTTCCCCTCGACCAGGAGTTCAACCAGGAGTTCAACCGGGGGGCGTGGCCGGCTGGCCAACCTCCCACAGCCCCTCTCCCCAGCCGGTCCCACCCCCAATTTCCCCACCCCCGCTGGCCTGGCCCGAATTCGTGCACTGGGCCTCTAGTACAAGAGAAAAGAGAAAAAAGAAATTTTTCTCTCATAACTTTTCGTGGTTCTGCTTCCCTGACTGAAAAAGGGATTATTTTTATTTTGTTGTTGGTTTTTTAAATGATCTTACTGATTTGAGAGAGAAACATTGATCAGCTGCCTCTGGTACACACCCCAACCAGGGACTGAACCCACAACCTGGGCATGGGCCCTAACCAGGAATGGAACCAGTGACCTTTCAGTGCACAGGATGATGCTCAACCAACTGAACCACACTAGCCATTGTTATTTTGATGAGCCCACAGAGACAGTATGCAGGCACCATATCTGAGTCTCCACCCACCTGGCTATTACTGTTTGCCCTCCCTGGTGATTCCCTGAGACCTGACCCCACCAAACTTGTGGGCCTTCCTACGCTGTTTCTAGTAACTTTTCTATACAAATGGCCTGTCTTGACTCACACTTCAGATTTTCTAAAATCTCTCAAATAAGCAGTATCTATACTCAGCGAGCCTCATACTTCTTGCTAAGTGACCCTAGGCCCAGCACTAGGAGTAGTCAGCTGTGTTTCACAGCTTGGTCTCTCTTGGGCACCTCCAAGCCCAGCATAAATAACAGACAGCTGCAGATCACTTTGTAGCTCAAGCTGGGTGGCCCTGGGCAGAACACAGGCTGTGACTGACTTTGGCCTGCACCTGCCAGGAGAGCCCAGAGCCAGCATACCTGGTGGACAACTTCAGACCATGTCGAAATACCACCCAACCACCTCCACAGTGACACACTCAAGGGCCAGACTCAGCAGGCACCAGAGACCCACCAGAGTCCTGCTCTTTGGGGTGGACCCTGCACAGCTGAACCTCCATGGGTGTTGGTGGTCACAGCCAGTCCTTGCAGTGGGTCAGCCGGGGGGTAAATTCCTCCCATTGATGTGCCAACAGCAATTAAGGTTCAACTACAACAAGAGCATGTACACAGCCCACACGGGAGGGACACACCTGGAGTGCCCAACTTGGGTGATTGGGAAGGCTGTGCAACTGGACCCTACAGGACACCTACTACATTAGGCCCCTCTACCAAGCCCAAGAGACATAGCAGTTCTACCTAATACATAGAAACAAACACAGGGAGGCTGCCAAAATGAGGAGACAAAGAAACACATCCCAAATGAAAGAACAGCATAAAACTCCAGAAAAGGAGCTAAACAAAATGGATACAAGCAATTTACTAGATGCAGAGTTCAAAACACTGGTTATAAGGATGCTCAATGAACTTAGGGGAAAGTAGGTTAACTTATAGAGACCTTCAACAGCATAAAAAAGGAGATGGAAACCATAATAACCAGTCAGAAATGAAGGAGACACTAACTGAAGTGAAGAATAATTTACAGGGTCCAGCTGGCGTGGCTCAGTGGTTGAGCGTTGACCTATGGACCAGAGGTCATGGTTAAATTCCTAGTCAGGGCATATGCCCACGGTGGGGGCTTGAAACCTAGTGTGGGGTATGTACGGGGCAGCCAATCAATGATTCTCTCTCATTGATGTATCTCTCTCTCTCTCCCCTCTTTCTCTCTCCCTTCCTCTCTGAAATCAGGCAGTTTTAATAAAACAAAAATAATCTAAAAGTAATCTTCTGGTGGGGGGAGTGAGGTGGGGATGATGGAGGGGGGTTGCCCTGGAAGAGGGCCAGGCCACAGTCCCCAGGTACTTTAGGCATCATGAAGAAATGGATTTCCTCAGGGGCCCAGTGAGGACACTGAAGCCAAGACAGAAGGATGGAATTCTGAGTGGTTGTGGTAAAGCCAGACTCCCCTACTTACATACTGTCCCCTCTCTCCCAGCAAGTACTGCACAGGGACCCCCGCCAAGAAACCCTCCCTGAGACCAGCCTCACCTAGGAGATAATGTGAAATACCAACTATGGACCAAAGGCAATAAAAACCTCTTTTTAGAAAAAGAAAGTATAAGTGATAATTCCAAATGATGGCGAAGGTGCGAAGAAACTAGATCTCTCATACATTCATTGTTGGTGGGAATTAATAATAGGACAGCCACTCTGGAAAACAGTTTGCAGTTTCTTAAAAAAACTATGCAATCACCATATAATCCAGTAATTGCACTCCTGGGTATGTATCCCAGAGGAATGAAAACTTACATCTACACAAAAAGCGTGCATGAATGTTCACAGCAATTTTATTTGTAATAGCAAATATCTGGAAACAACCAAAATATCTTTCAATAGTTTAATCGTTAAATAAACTGTGTACATCTGTACTGTGGAATCTACTCAGATATAAAAAGCAATGCACTATTGATACATGAAACAATTTGGATGAATTTCAAAAGCACTGAGGTGAGTGGAAAAGCCCATCTGAAAAGGTCACATACTATATGATTCCGTATTTATAATGGACAAAATGGCAAAATTATAGGGATGGAGAAATGATTAGTGGTTGCCAAGGGTTAGGAATTGTAGGTGGAGGGGAATGGAATGACTAATAAGTGGTAGCATTTAGGAAGATATTTGTGGTGATGCAAATGAAGAAAAGAAAGCATTGTAAGGGCCATGTATTAACATACACACACACACACACACACACAGTTGAGAAAACACTACGTTTATTGTATTTCTTGGCTAGACCTCTTCCTAATAACTTCCTAATATCTATCAACACAAGCAGATTTTCCTTGTCTTAAACAATTACCTTCCCTTGATCCTTAGATATATAAATCTATCTTTTTCACTTTTTATTTTGAAATAATTATAAATTCACAGGAAGTTGAAAACATAATGCAGAAGGTTCCACTGTACCCTTCATTCATTTCTTGCAGTGGTTACATCTTAACTAACTATAGTACAATGACAAAACTAGGGGACTGCCATTGGTACAATGTGTTTGTATAGTTCTATGCCATTTTTATCACATGTGTAGATTCTTGCAATTACTTCCACAACCAAGATACAGAACTATTCCATCACTATAAATATCTCCCTAGTGCTATTAATTGATAGCCATGCCATCCCTCTCCCTTTAACAATTCCTAGCTCTTGGCAATCACTAATGTTTTCTCCAACCCCCGGAAGAACCAAAGGCACAAAGATAATTAAAGACATCATCCCGTGAGTAGGCCCAGTCACCAGAATAAGGGATCATTCCACTTCCCAAGCCACACCTCTCAGGTACCCAAATCAGGAAGTGAGAACATGCAGCATATGAAGAAGATGAAAAAGAAAAAAAGGCACAAACAAAAACCAGGCAGAAGAATAAAGAGGAGTGTGATCCACAACCATGTGGGATAAGAGAAGCCTTAACGGAGACTGGATATGGAGACATAAGAAGGAAGCAAATCAAGTGCTTGAGATGAGAAGTGATTACAGGAGGTCATGTAGTGAGGTGAAAAATTCCACTCAAGGCAGTCAAGGCAGTCTTCAGAATAGGCACCAACAGCACCCCCAAATCAACTAGCAATCCCTGGCCTGGTCTACCTTCTTTCCAGTTATTCTAATGACCACACAGTTTCATTAATGCTTCCCTGATCCCCTGTCTGAGAACGACTCTCCTCATTGGAACACCATCTCAGCAGTGTATCTAGTCACTGCCTCAGAAATGAAGACATCTTCATTTTTTTCCTTAGAGGTAAAGTTCCAAATGCTTTTTGGTTTCCAGGGGGAAGCTGTAATTAGAGCAGATTTATGACATCTCTGACTGAACCAGCTCTGATTAATATGTTTTGTTTTCCCCATATTCTGGTTAACTTCCCCATTACAAGGCTTAGGATATCACACATGAGAGAACAGTTCAATAATAGCTAATCACACCAATAAGTTGAAGGTGTATTACTAGGGTGGGAAGTGACATATATGTAAAAGATGTGGAGGAAGGGATTATCACTGTTAAAGTCTGGGGGTGTGTTAAATCTCACTTACAAATTTTACATTAAAATGGTTACAATTAATGTATTTGTAGTCAATGAAAAATGTCAGGCCCTAACTGGTTTGGCTCAGTGGATAGAGCGTCAGCCTGTGGACTAAAGGGTCCCAGGTTCGATTCCGGTCAAGGGCACATGCCTGGGTTGCAGGCTTGATCCCCAGTAGGGGACATGCAGGAGGCATCCAATCAATGGTTCTCTCTCATCACTGATGTTTCTTTCTTTCCCTCTCTCTTCCTTTCTGAAATCAATAAAGACATATTTTAAAAAATGAAAAAAGAAAAATGTCAGTGATTTTAAAGGATAAGTACATGAAAAATTCACACAGTCTAAACAAATATAAATACTCTCAAGTGTCTTTATATCTGCTTTCTTAGCCTAAAGGCTGAGGAAGTCCCTGTCAGGGTTTTTCATCTGCCCCTTCCTCTCATTCATTCTGTTAGGGGCAGAAATAGAATATTGGGGGCTGGCTATACTTATCTATATAGATAAAAGCCTAAGCAACCATTACCACCAGTCAACAGAACGACTGGTCGCTATGACACACACTGACCACCAGGGGACAGATGCTTAACGCAGGAGCTGCCCCCTGGTGGTCAGTACACTCCCACAGCCAACCTCCTGCAGCCAGCCAACCTCCCGCAGTCCCTCCCCCCGGCCTCGATCGGGCCAATCACTGGCCAGGCCGAGGGACCCCATCTGTGCACAAATTTGTAAGTAATATTAATCATGCTCTGTTAACCATGATTGTTTTGCTCTGATTAAAGAAAGCATATTCTGATCTGTTTTAGCACATGGCCCATTCTAGTTCCTTTTGCATACTCATTCCTATTCCTTTAGCCTATTTCCCCATGTAATCTTTATCCTTCTACCCAATATAAGCAGCTGGTTTATGTGTGTATGTGTGTGTGTGTTGCGGGGGGGGGGGGGGGGAGTCATAGAGCAGATTTTCATGGATGACTTGCTGCTCTTCCATACTGCCGGCATTACTGGAATAAACCCTTTCTCTGCTTAATTGGCTTAAGTAGTGACAGGCAGCCCGGGACCACTGGTTGTCCAGTTTCAATTCAACAAATATTTATTGAGAAAAAATACACCGAGTGCCTACTTCTAAGTAGTTTGAAAGGCTGGTTGGAAAGATTGCCAATAATTATGCCATAGTGAGATGAGGACAGAAACTTTTCCAGAGGTAATTTTTGGATTGAGTCCTTTAGGACTAGAAGGAGTTAAACAGAATGGACTGGTGGTGGGGACAAGCTGAGGAATGGAGGGGGGTTGTGAAGAAATATGAAGCTGGGAATACTTTCTAGTCGGAAGACAGAAGGTGGAAGAGTGCTTGGCTGCTTATACTTCCAACATCTTTTTCTCATTATAAGCTCTTCTGCTTGCAGAGCTGCTGGCTCCCTGCTCCACCTAGAGGTGGTGTGGGATCACACAAAGGCGGGGACTGGAGAACAGACTGGCTGGGAGCTTGCTTTGGCTGCTAGACTAGATGTGTGATTCTGGGCAAGCTGCTAAACTTCTTTGAGCCTGTTTCCTCGTCTGTAAAATGGGGATAGTAGCATCTGGATTAAATGAAAACATGTAAGTCAAGCTCCTGCCTCAATTCATTTAGATCTCCGTTTCCCCTCCCTCTTGCTTCCATTTTGGAAATTGTATTCTTTCTCCTTATAACTTTCTCATTGCTCCTTTCATCTCTATCTTGCTATACTTTTGCTGGCATCCCCGCTTAGAAGGGTGGCTAAGCGGGGAGGGGTGCATCAAACAGGGCTGGAGGAGCACAGCCTGTCAGTAGTAGTTCAGAAACTGTCTCCTAGTGGCTCTGATGAGCCCAGCCCTCCTGCCTCCTTTACTCCTCCTCCTCCCCTTTCCATTCGGAATTGCTGCTCCCAGGGACCCTGGGCTTTTGTTCTCTGGAGGCTTAAAATACCACCTGTTTTTCCCTGACTTATTGTTTAAAGGGTATCAACCACACGTGTACAGACGATCACACTGAAATTGCGCACACTTAAAGAAAGCAAGAGCTAAGTTTGTGCTTTAAAAAATAAAACAACATCCACAACACTAAAACATCAATGCTTTCCCATTGTCCCTCTACCTTTCATTTCTTTTTTGAGGACCTCCCTTTGTAGTTACCACCCTTCTTTACTTGTTGGTACTATCATTTAACAGTAATAAACAGTTGTCTTTTAATACTAATTACAATTTATCTATTGTATGTCTGTCTTCCCTATTTTATAGTCTGTGGTGTCCTCTGTATCTGTAGGCTGTTTCTCAAAATTGAATATGCGTAAGAATCACCTGGGGAATCTTTTTAAAATGCAGATTCTGATTGAGCAGTGCTGGGGAGGGGCTGAGTTTCTTCTAACAAGCTCCCTGGTGAAGCCATGCTGCTGGGCCCTTGACCACGCTTGGAGTGAAGCCTTACACGGGTTACAACAAAGGAGGGTCACAAGAAATGATTGCTGGATGAGGCCTTCGTCTCTCCTACACAGTCTTGGAACTTTCTTCAATACATCTTTCTTCACTTTTTTTCTCATGCACAATCTATGATTCACACCTGACAATTATCCCTTTGTGTAGTTAGCTGTGCTCTTCCTTGCCTTGTTCATGTATCAGTCTCATCCAGAAATGGATCACTTAAGGCGTACAACAGTCACCTCCAGCTTCTTTCTATTGTCGTCTACCTTGTAGTAAGCAAGAATCACTTGTTAAAAAAAAAATCATCTCTGCCCTTTCTTGCTCAGCAATGTCTCGTACAGTGATGGCGAACCTTTTGAGCTCGGCGTGTCAGCATTTTGAAAAACCCTAACTTAACTCTGGTGCCGTGTCACATATAGAAATTTTTTGATATTTGCAACCATAGTAAAACAAAGATTTATATTTTTGATATTTATTTTATATATTTAAATGCCATTTAACAAAGAAAAATCAACCAAAAAAATGAGTTCGCGTGTCACCTCTGACACGCGTGTCATAGGTTCACCATCACTGGCCTATAATTTTCTCACTTTTTAGTGTCTTTATCTGGATTTAGAATTAAAATAATGCTGGCCTCGTAAAATGAGCTTGGAAGTCTTCCTTCCTCTAGTTTGAGCTTCAAACTCAAAGTCAGGATGAGAAACTTCAAGACATTTCTCCAAACCTACCTACTCCCTTGCCAACCAGTTAACTTTCACCACTGGGAATCTTCTGCATATTGCTGAGGTATGACTTCGTCTCTTGAAAGTTCTCCACGGACATTTTGCATCGGAAATTTTGCATTGGAAATGCCTTCTTTCATTCCTTTTAATGCCATGTGTATCACTTTCAAAAAATTCTTCTCAATGTTTACCCAGTTTAAAGCTTTTCCTGATTTAGTCCTGGTTGCGAGTCCGTCATTTAAAGGAGTATGAGCGCCATACCATTATTTATTTATATATTTAATATTCTCATGTGTGGTGTTTTTTTCATTTTCATTGTTTCAAATGGGAATTGTTTGTGCTTGTTGTTCATGATTGTATGCACAGCACCTAATAGTGCCCGACACAGGGTAGGTACTTATTTTGTGATTCAACAAAGATGAAACAAAAACTTACGATGAATTTTTATTACTTTTCAAAAATGCCTTATTTACTATATTTGTAAATAAGTGTTGGCTAAAGGATCAAAAAATAAAATAATTTTAGAAATCCCCTGAAGAGTATTTTAAAGGAATAAGACATGTGAGGTTTAGTAACACTACCACTCACCAGCAACCATTCTACTAGGGAATTAAAATTGAGACGCAGTTAAAATTTACTGAAGAGCCCGAACCCACATCCTACCTACAAGGCTTATGCTTTCCTGTCATTGTTTTTTACTCATCACATTTTGCATTCGGTAGGACTGTATTTTCTTAACAGCTCTTGGTGCTTTAAATGTGAAAGAAAAGGAATGAGCGTTCTCATATTACAATTTCTAGGGGGGAAAAAAAAGAAGAAAAAAAAAGGAGATTGCCCAGGCCCATTCAGCGAGGTGTAAGAGGCCTACGAGCTGCACACCCTGCAACCGCCTCATGCTCGGATTTCATCTATGGGTTTTTGTACAGTTTCTTTTTTGGATGCTGCAAACCGCGCAAGTGCAGCCTTCAAGGCTCCCCACCCTGGGGAACGACGCAAGAACATGCAGCTGAGGCTGCCAGGTTCTCCCTCTCTCACACACACACACAGCCACGGGCTGGAGGCCCGGATCCCGCTCCCAAACCCGGTCCCCAGCCCCCGTCCCTCCCTCCGGCCTTTACATACAGTACACATACAAATACACACACGCAGCGCGGCCAGCAGGGGCGGGCCGGGCCCGACCACTCCGCACGCCGCAGGGGGGAGCCGCCGCGGGCCCCTCCGCCTTCGCCCACGCCTTTTCCCTGCGCACCCATCGCTCCCTCCACTCGGCTGTACCTTCTAGGAAAAAGGGAACCTATGAGGACTTAGGGACTTCCGTCGCTCCATTTCGGAGCCATACACCTCGGGCGAGGGCTGCGCCGCGCCCCCTTCCTGGGCGAGCAGTTGGTCCCGCCCCAGCGCTAGCGGGCGCCGAGCGGGAGCCGCGCGGGAGCAGCGCAGCGACGGCGGCGGCGGCGGTTGCGATTCGGAGCCGTTGAGACGCCTCTGCGGCAGCTGGTGGCGCAGGTGGCTTGCGTGGACGCGGGCAGTGGCGGCCGGCCCGCCACCGCAGCCTCGGCGTCCGCAGCCCCGGCAGGTGAGCGGGCGGCGGAGGCTCGCCCCGCCCCCCCTCGGCGGCCTCGCTCGGGGCTGCAGCGGGGAAGTGGCCGCGGCCCGCCCGGGCGCGGAGGGGCGGCCCTGCTCTGCGACCGTCGGGAGGCAGGTCGCAGGGGGGGAGGTCGTGCGTGGATGGAGAGGGGAGGCGCCCCTTTTTTTGGCCATTTACCCTCCCTGCGACCCCTCCCTCTTGGGGCTCACACCCGGGGGGGCGGGGGGCGCTGGAGGCGAGCTAGGGTGGAGAACGGAGAATTGGGCTGAGCAGCATCTCCGCCTCAGGTGGTGGCGTCTTTGGCCGCCGAGCGGAGGACCCGCCGGAGCCTGGAGGGGTCGCTCTGGGGCTGCGAGGCCCGCACTCGGGGGGAGGAGCGGGAGGCGGCTCTCCCCTCACGCCCACCCCCACCCCCACCCCACCCCCTCCCCCGCGGTCCTCCCTCCCGGTCCGCCCCCTCCCCCGTCCTCCCCGGAGGCCCCTCCCTCCGGGTTTCTTCGCTTTAACCGCCCTCGGCGCTCCCCAACCCCGGCAGGCGCGTTGGAACTCCCCGAAGCATCCTCCCGCGCCGGAGCCGCGGTTCCCGCCGGTCCTCCCGCCGCCCCCGCCGCCGCTCCCCTGCGCTGGGCTCCGCATCCGGATCCCCCGCATCGCCCCTCACGAGACATGACTCGCGATTTCAAACCCGGAGACCTCATCTTCGCCAAGATGAAAGGTTACCCTCATTGGCCGGCTCGTGTAAGTGGTTTTCAGGCTTCGCGTTTAGCGGTGCTGCCTTAAAAAGAATTTTTTTTTCCCTCGTGTTCTTTCTCCCTCTGGCTTGCCTCTAAGTCTCATTTGTCAGCCTACATTTTATTTTATTTATTTATTTTTATTTTTATTTCCCCCGTAGTCTCCCAGGTAATTGTAAAAATCCAGGTGTATCTACGTACTCAACGTATTCCACTATTTCCTTCATGTTTCTGGCAGACTTGGGCAGGTTTTCTTAATAGGAAAGATTTAAATGTGATGCCCGTTAATGTTTCATTGTAGGTGAAAATAATCAAGTATGTATGGGCTTTTTGTTTAAAAATAAGGAAACTGACATTTTCTCGATTTCGAGTAAAATGCATAAAACCAATGAAATTAGGCAAACTTTTGGGTGTCGGAGAGAGAGGTGGTTGAATTGGAGATGCAGGTATTCTTCGTGTTTTGTCGTGTCGTGGATGAGGCCTGCTGGGTCTGCTTGTTTAACGGAGGGATGGGACTGGAGAGTCACGGGCATTGCACAGGAAGTGAGCACCAGGGAACGTGTAGGAAATTCAGTTTCACGTTTTTATTCATGAAGTTAGCCTGACGACTTTAAAGAAGTGGTTGTTCTCTTTGATTGTTTCATGGGGGCAAGAGGAGGCGTTGACCCAGACCCCTGGGTGCACATCTAGTGTTCGGGAGGTGAAGGACCAGGAGGGTGTGGGTGTGTGTGAGTATGACATTTAGGAATTGAGATTGTCTAAATAAGTCATTTTCAGAAAAAGCGATATTTTTGTTAGTTTATGGTAGGACTCAGGTTCTAAGGTAATGATGGAACCTAGAAAATGCTGAGCCTATTAGGTTGGTTAGTAAGGTCAAAAATTCTTAAATATAAATGTGATAGTGTAAGGTTGTAATTGCCACTAATTCACTCTTCTTTGAGGATTGTTGTTTCTTAAAGACAATTAAAATTATGGCAGCTGGAGGAAACATACCTGTTGGTTACAGAGAATCATGGAGTTATTGAGGGCGATGCAAATATAAAATATTTCTTGATTTCTCCCATCTAGTTCTTTAAGACTCAGGTTTACAATTCCTTTCCCCAATCTGGAAAAATCTCCCTCCCGCCCCCACACTCAGTCTATGGAGGCTACCTTTTCAGGGGAATCTTACTTGAACAATCTTTAATCATAATTCTTGTCTATATATTTGACACTCTTTCCTTTCTGATCATCTCTTACATGCACATCTTAACTTCCAAATAGATTGAAAGCTTCTTAAGGGCAATAGATGTAAACTGAACTTTATATCCCCACAGTACTTAGTGCATACTAATGCACTTAAAAAAACACTTTATTTCATGTTTAAATAGAGCGCAGGGAAACTTGGCAGGTTTAAGACCCCTCTGAGATATTTTCTTATGGTTTTAGCATCCTTATTTATTTATTTTGAGGTGTTATCTAAGGTAATGGGATACATTTATTTTCAGATTTCCATGCCATAATACAGTTAAAAGCCAAATGAAAATGTTTTAAAAATTATTTACTCTTCCAAATCGTTCTCCCCACATGCTTCAGTATGTTAGGTGAGTAAGGTTACTGCTGATAAAAGCAAAATAAACTAGTCTTAGGAGGGCCAGAGTATTCTCCTTTATTTAGTAAGTTCTATATTTAACAAGTTCATTTGTATTTCCTTTTCTCCTTTTTGTTCTTAGAAGTGAATGAATTTTGATTATGTCCAAGAATTCTATTCCTTTTTCTGTCTTCTTTCCAGTCTTACAAATTAGAAGTCTTTGCTTTAGAGCATTGGTTCTCAACCTGTGGGTCGCTACCCCTTTGGGGGTCAAACGACCCTTTCCCAGGGATTGCCTAAGACCATCAGAAAACACATATAATTGCATATTGTTTTTGTGATTAATCACTATGCTTTAATTATGTTCAATTTGTAACAATGAAATTTGGGGTCTCCACAACGTGAGGAACTATATTAAAGGGTCGGAGCATTAGGAAGGTTGAGAACCACTGCTTTAGAGTTTAGAATATGTATTTAAGGTCTCAGCAGTGACAGTGACAACCATCTGTTCCTATTTTGATCTTAACATTTCCTGTTTACATATCCCAAATTTCATTAATTTTTATGTCTTTCGAATTTTTTTAATCCTGTACCAGTATTAATCATCTTTAAAATCAGCTTTTTAAAAATATATATATTTTTATTGATTTCAGGGAGGAAGAGAGAGAGAGAAACATCAGTGATGAGAATCATTGATCGATTGCATCTTGCACACCCCACACTGGGGATCGAGCCCATAACCTGGGCATGTGCCTTTACTGGAATTGAACCTGGGACCCTTCACTTTGCAGGCTGACGCTCTATCCACTGAGCCAAACTGGCCTGGGCTAAAGTCAACTTTTTTTATTTTAAATATATTTTATTGATTTTTTTACAGAGAGGAAGGGAGAGGGATAGAGAGTTAGAAACATCATTGAGAGAGAAACATTGATTCAGCTGCCTCCTGCACACTCCCCACTGAGGATGTGCCCGCAACCAAGGTAAATGCCCTTGACCGGAATCGAACCTGGGACCCTTGAGTCTGCAGGCCGATGCTCTATCCACTAAGCCAAACCGGTTAGGGCTAAAGTCAACTTTTAAAAATTGCCTAACATTTATTAAACTCTGTAAGCACTAGACATTTTTTATAGACTTTTAAAGCTGTTTGCTAGCTGAAACAAGCAAATCAACTGGTTTGACAAATATCCGTTATCTTAAGGCCTCTAAGGATTTACACAATTCTTGTGGCTTTCTGATAAAGTTGAAATGACAGGTAAAATAGTTATTGATCAGATAGATGAGACAAGCCCCTAAAAGTGTTGGGTGATAATGATTCTATTGATGCCTGAAACCTTCAGACTGCCAGTCAAATCATCCCAATTGTCTTTTCTTCAACATGGTAATAATGCATGCAGAGCATAGTAGGTCCTTTGATGGTCTGCTCTCTTCTTAACAAAGTGAATTGATTTTTAAATTAAAGTGTCTTTGAAATTAGGGGGGGGAAATGTTATTAAATTTAAATTAATAATGAAATAAAATAGAAATTTTTAAAAATTCTGGCTAGATACTACTGCCTGATGGCTTTAACTCTGAGATCTGCTTTCCTTTATTAATAAGCGATAGTACCATAGATATGTTAGAGATAACAGCACCTGATGCTTTCTTTCTTAATTAGTTAGGATTGAAAGAGAAATAAAGAACAAGTAACTTCATGTGATTCAACCATGTAGGTATAAGACCTTTTCAGAATATGTTTCAGACTCTGAGAAACACTACTATAAGCTTTTGTTACCGTCTATTTTACATTACTTCAATATTTGTATAGCCTTCCTGTAAAAATATAATTTAGGATTTTTGAACAGGTTTATACTCCACTATCTAAAATGCTTAGGGTCAGATAAGTTTAAAAATTCAGAATTTGGGGATTTTAGAAAAGTAATGATGGTACCTATATACCATATATTTTGTTCCTGATTAGGGTCTCTGGTGGCACATGATAATCTAGCACAATATTTCTTCAGAGGAGCATCTGTAGAAACACTAGGTGGACAAAAAGAAATGATGGACTAGCTTCCCTATCAGATAAGGTTTTACCACCGAATGAAGTTTTAGAAATATCTTGGTTTTTAGAGCTTCCTGGGTTTCAAAACTAGGGATAAGGGATTATGGACCAGTAGAACTGGTTCACATTATATCAGATCCGTTTTGATGTTTTGTTTCCAGTTTATTCTGTTGTGTTGAAGCATGTATGATTTAAAATATTTTAATTTTTCTGCTCTTTCTTTTAGGTAGATGAAGTTCCTGATGGAGCTGTAAAACCACCAACAAACAAACTACCCATTTTTTTCTTTGGTACTCACGAGACGTAAGTCCTTTTAGCTCTAAAGGCAAATCAAAATTAATTTAGCAGGGTCATTGGACATAAAATGAAAAGCAAGTAGTGATTAATCTAAAGGGAAAATAGTAAAGGAATAGAAAATTTAAAATCATCTTTGAACTTTGGAAAAAGTCTTCAAGTGTCCCTTTTAAAATTTATTTTTAGGGTAGAAAAATTAGACACTGTAGGTTTTAACTTCCTTTGGAAGAAATGTTTCCTTAATCATAAAAGAAAGCTATATATGGATCTCAGCAACTAGAAGAATGACTGATGGATGAAAGTATGTAAGTGAAGATTTACACTTTGAATATTAGCTCTTTATTATATAGGATATTTGTAAGGCCATTAAATTAAAGGTTTGCAGGATATTATTTTCCAAAATTAATGAGATAGCCCTTATGATTAATACTGGTATAGGATTAAAATAAGCATTTCGCATTCATATTTAGTATAAGTGCTTTTTTTTAAAAAATACGTTCTTACTGATTTTTACAGAGAGGAAAGGAGAGGGATAGAAACACTGATGAGAGAGAAACATCAATCAGCTGCCTCCTGCACACCCCCTTCTGGGGATCAAGCCTGCAACCCAGACATGTGCCCTGACTTGTAATGGAACCACTGTTGGTTCCTGGGTCAAGGCACAACCACTGAGCAACACCAGCTGGGCTAGTATAAGTGCTTTTTAGAAAGACAATCTGGCTTTGTTATATTAGCCATACAAACAGTATACAGTGGGAAAGGTGAGAAGAAGAGATATAGATAGTTCTCTCTGTGTGTATTTACATGGTCCTGAGAAACACTGTGACTGTTCTGTTGCCTCTGGTGCATAAGTGGGCAGAGAACCTGATTTGCTGAAACAAATTAATTTTTAAAATTACAACTGAATATTGAACTGTTACTTCTAGGTACATTAGATTACTCTAAGGGCTAGCTCATTAATTTTGGAAAATAATATCCTGTATACCTTTAATTTAATGGCCTTACAAATATCCTATATAATAAAGAGCTAATATGCAAATAGTTGTCACACCCTCGCCTCGGCCCTCGCTGTGGGACCGCAGGAGCTGAGGCCAGGCCCTCTGCCCTACGGGGCTTTACGGGGGTGGGGCCAGCCGGGTCTGGGTCTCGCGTGATTTTGAGGTGGGCGCAGGTGGGCGGAGACTTGACTCTGGATCCCTTGGTGTGCCCCAGACTCTGACAGGAGGGAGATTTTCATATACATTGTACTAATTTTCATCTCTAATACTTCTATTATAGAGAAAGGGCAAATAGCAATATTAAAATATTTCCTCTAATTCCCTTTTAATGTGCACGAATTTTGTGCACCAGGCCACTAGTTATATATAATCTTGTTGATTTTGGACCTGAAGTTTAGAATTTGCCATAATTTTGGTAACATATACTTGTTTACTTGGGAGAAGGAGAAACAAAAGTATTGATATTCTAATTAGAATTATGTATTCCTAAGAGTCTACAATGGCAACATTTGCTTTAATGTTGCTTAGCTACTATATGAACTTTTCTATAATTTCTTTTTACAGCTTTATTGAGATGTAATTTGTGTCATAAATTTTACTTGTTTAAAGAGTATAAATCAGTGGATTTTAGTATACTTACTTCCATAACTATTAGTGTTCATTCTCCATTCCCTCCCCAACCCTAGACAACCACTATTTTACTATCTGTTTAGATTTGCCAAATCTGGACGTTTCATATTCATGGTATCATACAATGCCACATAATTATTTTCTTTAAAATATAGTTTTGACAAAGACAGTAGTGTGGTAAAGGCCTGGGCAGGGAATGGCTAGAAGAGGTCAATGGGGAAAAAAAAAAGGACATATGTAATACTTTCAATGATAAGGATTTAAAATATGCGTGTGTGTGTGTGTGTGTGTGTGTGTATGTATGTATGTAATAAAGGGTGTCCCAAAATTCACGCAAGATTTGAATTTTGCGTGAGCATTAACAACAACAACAAAAAATAATAGCCTAATTTTACTTGGTTTATTGAATCAGATTCTAATATCTGTTGCCCTTTGATTTCAATCCCTTCAAGTTGATAAGCATTACCAAGTACCAATTATGGCCCAGGAGCAGGAACAATGAAGACCAGGGCTTTGCGTATGTGCCAGCAAAGCCGTGGAGGCCATTTACCCGATGTGCTATTCCATACATAACCCTATACTGTATACTTCATGAATCAATAAAAAATTTACAATTTTTAATTATAAACCTGTGTTTTCTATCAAAATTACTTCTTGTGTGAATTTTGGGACACCCTTTTATATATATATATATATATATATATATATAGTTTTGAGTATAGAATTTGATTGGCCTTCAACATAATTATTTTGAGTTGAGTTTAGGTATATCCTATATATAAATACTTAATTTTGTAAGAAATGATGAATTTCTGATTCCATGGGATAGTATACCATTTAAAAACTGTTCCACAAATGTATTAGGGAAAAGTATCTTCTTTTTTTTTTAAACCCGGGCATGTGCCCTTACTGGGAATTGAGCTATGATCAAGTGTGGTACCAGGTCAAGCTGCACCAACATCACATGGGAACTTTAGTTGACATGCAAATTCTTGGGCCCCACCTTTACCTACTGAATCAGAAACTGAGGTGTGGGGCCCAGCAGTCTATCTAACAAGACTTCTAGATGATTTTTTTAAAAATATGTTTTTATTGGTTTCAGAGAGAGGAAGGGAGAGGGAAAGAGGGATAGAAACAGGATGAGAGTGAATCACTGATCGGCTGCCTCCTGCACACCCCTACTGGGGATCAAGCCTACAACCTGGGCGTGACCTGGACTGGAACCAGGGACCTCCTGGTGCATGGATGGATGCTCAACCACTGAGTAACACTGGCTGGGCCCTTCTAGATGATTTTGATGTATGTGAACTTTGGAAATACTATTAGAATAATGGGAATAGACATTTTGTAGAATTTTTTAGTTTTACAACTTTAGAATTCTTTAATTTTTCTGAAATGGAACAGATTTTATAGTTTTATATATATCGTTATAGTTTCATAGAACACATAGTTCATTCTTATGTTAAATTTAAATGAAAAGTGATCATACCTTTACCAACATTAAAAAGTGAAAATTTTTACATTGTATCTGTAAACTTTAAATCAAACTACATGAAACAACTACTAAACTTTTTTTTTAATTTTATCGATTTTTTATAGAGAGGAAGGGAGAAGGATAGAGAGTTAGAAACATCGATGAGAGAGAAACATCGATCAGCTGCCCCCTGCACACCTCCTACTGGGGATGTGCCTACAACCAAGGTACATGCCCTTGACTGGAATTGAACCTGGGACCTTTCAGTCCGCAGGCCGACGCTCTATCTATCCACTGAGCCAAACCGGTTAGGGCTACTAAACTTTAATAAGCATAGTTTGGTTAATGTAGACCAGGGGTGGGGACTATCTGGCCTTCAGTATCATTTGGTTTGGCCCTACTAAGGCAGTTGTAGGCAGGACTCAAAATTCAGTATATCTGGGACATTTTTCATAGCCACATAATTTTTAAGTTGATAATTTTGTATGACTCTTGACAGAAATAAGGTTCCCCACTCTTGATGTAGACAATGAATTACTAATATTTAAGAAATTTGAGCCGAAACCGGTTTGGCTCAGTGGATAGAGCGTCGGCCTGCGGACTGAAAGGTCCTGGGTTCGATTCTGGTCAAGGGCATGTACCTGGGTTGCGGGCACATCCCCAGTGGGAGATGTGCAGGAGGCAGCTGATCGATGTTTCTCTCTCATCAATGTTTCTAACTATCTCTCTCCCTTCCTCTCTAAAAAATCAATAAAATATATTTTTTAAAAAAAAGAAGAAATTTGAATATGTTCGAGGAATTGCAATGTAATTTTAAAATTAAGCTAATGATAATACATTTCATTTCAAAATGCACTGGTAATGTTTTGTGCCTTAGTGTTCTTATAAGTATACTGTTTATCTTTGGAAAGGCCATGCTGCTGTATCTGTCAGTTTGGTGACTTTTTGTACCTCAGGTTAGATTTTAGAAACTAGATCTCTGGTGATTTGCCTACCCCCCATCTCGAAAAGTTGGGAGGGTGGTTATTTGAACCTTTCAATTTGGATTTTGCATAAACAGTTTATTCTAATGGCCTGTAGTTAGGGAGATGGGAAAGGAGGAACATAGAAGATAAAATGGCAATTTAGTAAAACTGTGTTTATTCATAACTTTTATATATATCCTCATTGTTTTATAGAATACATAGTTCATTCTTACATTAAATTTAGATGACGAATGATCATACCTCTAACATTTAACAATGAGGGTTTTTACATTGTATAAGTTAAGATGCTTTTATTATGAATTTAGAGCAGAATCATTTTATAACTCTTTTGTGAAAATGTCTGAATTTTCTTAGTGTTTTATGACATTTACAGTAAATTCATCCAATAATCAAGTTTTGAATATTAGACAACAATAAGTGTATACCAACTCTGACCATATACTAAATATCTTAAAACTAATAACTTTAAAACCTGTTTTTAGTAAATGAGACTGACATGGACCCAATGCTTTTCTGGAGCCAAAAGTCTTGGTGTTTTCTTTGATTACATATGATAGTTTTTCCCCTTCCCACGTATAGTCAGCAGGTCTTGTTCTTTTCCTTTAAAGTGCATCCTGATCTGCCCACTCTTCTCCATATCCTCTGCTACAACTCAAGTCTGTGGCACAAATTACTCTTTTTTTTTTTTTTTTAATTTTATTGATTTTTTTTTTTTACAGAGAGGAAGGGAGAGGGACAGAGAGCCAGAAACATCGATCAGCTGCCTCCTGCACACTCCCCGCTGGGCATGTGACCGCAATCAAGGTACATGCCCTTGACCAGAATCGAACCTGGGACCCTTGAGTCCGCAGGCCGACGCTCTATCCACTGAGCCAAACTGGTCAGGGCCACAAATTACTCTTGTAAATAGTTTCCTAACCCTATCTTGGTCTCAGTTTTTACTCTTCATGTATAGTCCAAGTGATCTTTACTAGGTACATCCCTGTCGGAGCATGTCATTTTCCTGTCTGTAAACCTTCAATGGTTCCCTTACAAATGTTATCAACCAATAAAACCTGCAAATTTTGTCTACAAATGCAGTTTATGAAACCCTATATGAATTATTACCTATGCTTATTACCTCTCCAACCTCATCACATGTTTTTCACTGTTACATAAATATACTTTATTTTGTCTCAGGTCCTTCCTTTTTTTAAAAATAATATTTTATTTATTTTTTACAGAAGGGAGAGGGATAGAGAGTTAGAAACATCGATGAGAGAGAAACATCGATCAGCTGCCTCCTGCACACCCCCCACTGGGGATGTGCCCACAACCAAGGCACATGCCCTTGACCAGAATCGAACCCGGGACCTCTCAGTATGAGCCAAACTGGTCAGGGCGTCTCAGGTCCTTCTTGCTTGTTTTCCCTTTGTTGGAAAATGCCTTCAGATTTTTTAAGTCTGGATCTTAGCTCAAATCTTCCTTTTTATGCTTATTTTCTTTATTGCAATGACGATCGAATTTTTTTCTTTTTGCTTCACCCACAAGTGAAGAGCATGGAGAGTACGGAACATATTTTTATTGTTTGTCATCATTTAAGTACCTGGAGCATAGTAGTTACATAAATATTTGGTGATAGATTGCAAGCTCCATGTCCTAGATAAAATCACTTGTTGATTATGAATTTGCAATCCATTAACTAACATTTGTATAGCGTTTAAGCCAATTAGATCTTTAAATCTTGACTGCCATTTAACCTGCTATATAATATATGACCTTGGGCAGATTATTTAACCTTGTGTCCTTTTATCATTTGTAAAATGGGGACAATTTTGGGGTGCAAATAGGATATTACATGGAAAATTATTGGAACACCCTGGCTGGTTTGCTTCAGTGGTTAGAGTGTTGGCCTGTAGAGAGAAGGGTTCATTTCCCAGTCAAGGCCTCATAACTGGGTTGCAGGTTTGATTCCAGCCCTGGTCAGGGGCGGGAGGCAACCAATCCAAGATGTCTGTCTCTCTCCGCCACCCTCTTCTTCTTGTTCTTCTCCCTCTTTCTTCCACTCTCTTAAAAATCCATGGAAAAAATATCCTCAGGTGGTGATTAAAAAATAATGATAAATAAAAAATGCTTGGAATGGTGATTGCATGTATTAAACACTAAATGTCAGCTCTTAATTAAAATAATGTTGCATATTATTTTTCAAAGACATACTTGCAGTGTTATTAAATTGTTTGACATGCAGTCTGAGTTTTGCTAATTACCACCATTGCTAATTGAGGAAATACTCTCACCTAGGTCTATCTATTTCTCTAAAGTCTAGAAAATTTAAATGAAGATGGTGTTTTTGCTACTTTTATCTTCTTACTGCTCTTTTCTCTCTTTTTTAATACAAATAGGTTGGATGCAGGCTGTTTTAAAACCTGCCTAATCTATAGTTTTAGGAGGGAAAGTGATTATCAGGTAGTGTCCCAGTTTTTCTTATAACCTGTCCACGAGAAAGGAATAAAGGAATGAATCACAGAATAGGATTTTATTTTTTTCTTCATTTGTTCTTCTGTACAGCTTCTGTACTCTAGCCAAAGCTGCATGTGTTGGTGTGGGATTTGTATAGTTTCGCGTAAGCCTAATACCAAGTAATAAGGAGAGGAGCTGTTTATTCATCTCTATAACAGCAGGTTCATGGCACATAATAGATGTATATTCAGTTGTCTGTTGAATTATATTCTATTATAAAAGAATGCATGCTGTTGTAAAATACAAAACCTAGTTACAAAACAGTATGTGTCAGATTTTATGATTTGATTAAAAAAGAAACAGCAAGTTAGAATTTAAAAAAATAGAACTTTCTATTTAGTAATATTTAGCAGTTTTGAATTTGATATCTTTAGCTCTGATAAGCTTTCCCATGTTTTATACTCGACTTATGGTTTGCCTTAAAGGAAGAGTTCTAGGTGTGGTAACTGAGCTTTTGTGAGGGATATATGTTTACTTGTGGGTATACACATTGTTTACAAAAAAGTGAATTTAGAGAAATAGCTGCTTTTTCTATGTACTTACGATCTGTAAAAAAGGAATATACAGAAAAACATTTATGGCCTTTAGAAGTATGCCATGTAACAAAGCAGTTGAAGGATTTAAGTTCCTTCAGAATTATAAAATTAGTACTGTAGTTAGTGATTTGTTATTTTCTTAGGATATTTTATGTTAGCCTTGGTTTTTATGGGCTTTGACATTGATATTTGAAGTCAGTTCTTTTTTATATATTGGGATACAGCGTCAGTATTAGTAGATGTTTGGAAAACTATAGTGGATAAAGGAAACTCTGAAACCTTTCTAAGGAACATTGTGAAGAGATGAGGCTCTGCTGTTGTGATCCCCTAAGGCAGGGGTCCTCAAACTTTTTAAACAGGGGGCCAGTTCACTGTCCCTCACACCGTTGGAGGGCTGGACTATAGTTTAAAAAAAAACTATGAAATTCCTATGCACACTGCACATATCTTATTTTGAAGTAAAAAAACAAAACAGGAACAAATACAATATTTATATTTGCATGTGGCCCGCGGGCCGTAGTTTGAGGACCCCTGCCGTAAGGTTTCCTTCAGTTTGGGAATTTGGTGGGTTATTTGGTTTGAATTACTGCATATTTTTTATTGTTAAAATTTTTTTCACAACATAAAAGAGTTCTCTACAAAAGAAGCATTTTTACTCATTTTTTAGTGACAACCCCTAACCCTGTTAATGTTTTGATATGTTTTCTTTGAGATTTGTTTGTCACTTGAGTGTTTTGAGGGATGAATCACCCACAGCCATATAAGGTTGTGCCCTTGGGGACCAGCAATGGCTTTCTAAAAGCTAATCTGGGTCCTATTCACCAAACCTTTGTGATTACATCCCCTCCCTCCCACCCAGGAGTCTGTGTTGTTAAGTGTTTTTTATTAAAATGTAATTGACATATATTGCCTAAATTTGAGGTGTGTTAACTTGATACATTTATATATTGCAATATGATTACCACCATCGTGTTAGCTAATACTTCCATCATATCCCATAATTATTATTTCTTTTTCGTGGTGAGCACATGGGAGGATTCTTTTTTCATTCACCATGGTTTTTTTGTCTTAAGCTTATCCTTTGACCCAAGAGTTCTTTTTTCCCGCCCAATAGTTTTACTTAGAATTTATTTTGGAAATATGTTCAAAGATTGAGCAATATGTTTATTTAATACAGCTGAATTATTTTATAATAGAAAATTTGATATAGAAAGCCCAATAATAGACAAATTAATTTTGGGATGGCCATTCAGTGAAATAGTATGTAGCTGTTAGGTAATTGTTGATATGAGAAGATGTTTGCTTTAATTTGAGAAACATTTATGGATGAGTATGTATATTTAATGTATATTTCTATATACATTAACATTTATTTTCATATACATTAAAATTACATATTTATGTGTATATATACAACAAATATCTGAAAACAGTGGCTATCTAGTTGATAAAATTATGGATCATTTTTATTTTATTTGCTAGGATGTGGCATTCACTGAAAAATATTTTAACAGCTTTATTGAGATATAATTTATATCCCAACCAATTTAAAGTGCACAATTCAATAGATCTTAGTATATCCAGGTAGTAGTGCAGCCATTTGCTCTTCTAGAACATTTTTAGCACCTAAAAAGAAGCCCTGTACCCATTAGCAGATACTTCCCATTTCTCCTCACTTTTCCCTCCTGCCTTGCCTCCTTTGGACATTTCAAGTAAATGGACCTGTACAGCATGTGGTCTTTATTGACTGACTTTTTAATTTCTAATTTTAATTTTTAAAATATATTTTTATTGATTTCAAATAGGAGGGGAGAGGGGGAATGAGGTAGAAACATCAATGATGAGAGAACCATCAATCAGCTGCCTCTTGCACACCCCCAACTGGGGATCAAATCCGCAACCCAGGCATGATCTCTTGACCAGAATCAAACCCAGGACCCTTCAGTCCACAGGCTGAAGCTGTGCTCACTGAGCCAAACTGGCTAGGGCAGTGGTCGGCAAACTCATTAGTCAACAGAGCCAAATATCAACAGTACAACGATGGAAATTTCTTTTGAGAGCCAAATTTTTAAAACTTAAACTATATAGGTAGGTACATTGTTATTAACCCTTTGCACTCCGCTGTCCCTTCTCAGGGGACATCGGAATTCTAGCATATCACTCGGATGTCCCCTCTCAGGGGACATTGCAGTTTATTAGTGATTACGGGGAATTGAGTTATTTCAACGCAACTTTTTGAGACATGCATGTTTCCCTGAAGTTTTATCTTGAAATGGCACAAGAAATTAAATCAAAATATCGTAAAATTACTAAGATATATACAAGAAATGTCAGCGGGTTTTGTGTCGGATTAAACAATAAACTACATATTCCCGATGTGGGACAAAGAAAACGGGACTGCATTGTGTGTTCTAACAGGAAAACACCTGGTGGCAGGCGTCAAACCACTTATTACTGTCAAACATGCACTAATCAGCCTGCAATGCATATTGGGGAGTGTTACAAAACTTATCATACTGTACAAAATTATAAACAATAAAATATTGTTTTTTTTTGCAAATATACATTCCTCGATGTCACCCAATTCATATAAGTCCAATATCATTATAATACATTACTTGGTTCCAAAATTATACTAAATAATACGAGGGTCTGTAAATGCACGTTTCCGCCGCAAAGTAGCGTCGAGTAGCTGGTAGCCAATGTCCAGAATGGTTCGGAGTGCAAAGGGTTAACTTAATTAGGGTACTCCTAAGCTGGCCTTTGCTAAAAACGTCCTCAATCTGATTGAGGTACGTTCGCTGAGGTTGACCCCTTCCAACTCTCCCATCCACACTCGTCTTGTATATTTGTTTCGTCTAGCTCCTTTTGTTCATCCTCTCTATATGTCCAAACCATCTCAACATGTCTTTCTCAATCCTCGACACTACATCTTCTTTCACCCCACAAAGTTCCCTAAAATTAACTTAATAAACTTTAAAGTTTTAAGTCAACTTCGCACTGTACGTGTGCACACGTGGTATTTTGTGGAAGAGCCACACTCAAGGGCCTAAAGAGCCGCATGTGGCTCGCTAGCCTCGGTTTGTGGACCACTGGGCTAGGGCATGACTGGATTTTTTATTTAGCGTGTTTTCAAGGATCATCTATATTATAGCATGTGATAGTACTTCATTTCTTTTCATTGCAAATATTTCATTGTATTGATCTACCGTATTCATTCATCAGTTGCTAGATGTCTGGATTGTTTCTTTTGGCTATTATAAATAATACTGCAATAAACATTTGTGTACAAGTTTTTGCGTGGACATGTTTGCGTTCCTATAGGAGTTGAATTCCTAGGTTAAAGGGTAATTTTATGTTTAATCTTTTGAGGAATTATCAGACTTAAAAAATCAGCTGACACCTTCCTACCAGCAGTCTGTGAGGGTTCCATTTTTTCCGTATCTTTCCTGAGACTTGTTCTTACCTATCTGTTTTATTAGAGCTATCCATGTGGGTGTGAAGGTAGTACCTCATTGTGGTTTTGATTTACATTTCACTGATAGCTAATGATACGAGAATCTTTTTACAGTGTAAATATTTTTTAGCCTTCTGTATATAACATGAAGGTCTCCGAGGAAGTGGTGCCAACCAAAACATTAAAGATTTTCACATCACTGAAGGTAGTGCCAAGGATAACATGCTGGAGGCTGATCGTACTTAGAAAGGAGTATTACAGTTTGCTAAAGCATAGAAAATATGCCCACTCCATATCATAGGTTATGTGATCAGAAGGCAGCAAGTGCTGTTCAAACTATTAACAAATTTTACGATGAAATGAAACAGTTTAAATATCAATGTTTCTAATGTTTTAAATTACAATGCACTAAGTATTTTGCTTTTTTTCTTTTTTTTCCCCATTTCCTTGGACACTGTCAGTAATAGTGTTGAAAGTTTTGACAATATTTAAAGATTATAAGCATGGCCGGTGTGGCTCAGTGGTTGAGCGTCATACCTATAAACCAGGAGGTCACGGTTCAATTCCCGGTCTGGGCACATGCCTTAGTTGTGGGCTTGATCCCCAGTGTGGGGCGTGCAGGAGGCAGCCAATCCATGATTCTCTCTCATCATGGATGTTTCTATCTCTCTTTCCCTCTCCCTTCCACTCTGAAATCAATAAAAAATATTTTTTTAAAAAATAAAGATTATGGAACAATTATAATTTTTCCCATTGTTAAGATTGCCTTACAAAGTCATTTTTATGGTCTCATATTGTCATGCAAGCAAAGGACTGCCTTTTTGAGAAAAGAAAAATCCATATAAATTTATCTGGTCAAACCTATAAAATACCAGCAAAAGCTTAATACATACTTGTGTGCATCTACCTTTATAGAATTGACAGACTTCTACAGAACTGACTGACACAATAAGATATAAGGGGTAAATATATCTGTTTGTATACACCACAAAAACAATAGAATCTCTTCATTGGCGGATTTCATATTTCTGAATTCACCTCCTTTGTAAAGTTTGTAATTCCAAATCTATACTTGCGGTCATGTCAGCTGAGGCTAAACAAGACAGTGCTTTTGCCTTTTTGTTTAAGCTCTCATACTATAAACAAGTGTACTTTTGCAGTCTACGTAGTGCCATGGTTTTTGCATGTTTGTGCTTTTTGTTGGTCATTGGGTATTTATAATGGCCCCCAAATGTAGTGTTGAAGGGCTGTTAGTATTCCTAAGTATAAGAAGGCTGTGGTGTGCCTTATGGAGATAGTATGTGTTATACAATCTCTTGGCTGTGAGATGAATGTTAATGAATTATCAATATTTATTAAATAAGATGTCTTTCAACAAAACCACACATAAAACAGGTTATGTATTTTGGTTTATTGATGAAAATGTGACCAGAGGCCCATAGGAACCTACCTTGTATTTTTCCTGAAGCAGTGGTGCAATATTTACTAATTCAGTATTTGTGACAACTTTATGACATAGTTACCACAAATACAAGAATTGACTGTTGTGCATGTGTATGAATGAACCAATGAACCACTTAAAACATTTGATTCCCTTATTGAAAAAGTAAAATTCTTATACTCACTTTTTTATAAAAATTTGTATAAATATAAAACATAAGTGCGTATAGTAATATATTCTGTTGGTGGTGTTTTATGAATTGTGTAATATACCAAATTTAAAATAAACTTTTATTTGGAGTGCATTTAAATGTATTTATTAATGCAGTCATGTCACAGTTTCATTTTTTTGCATTTTTATATTGTACAATATATAACAATTTCCCATTTTAACAATTTTCAAAGTGTACAGTTCCATGCCCTTAAGTGTGTTCTCATTATTGTGCAACTTGCTTGTTACTTAGTTTTTTTCCATCACCATGTATCCCCTTTATGCCATCTTCTACCTCCATTCACTCCCCTCCCCCAACTTGCTTGGTTTTATAAATAGGATTATGGATGTAGGAGCTTAATAAAAGTATTCAGAATTAAATATAATTATTTGTCTACCCCTTTATGTAAGATTTTAATGCATTTTAGATTAAGTTTGATAATTGCATCATATAGCAGTGCTATTTAATAACATATTTTGAGATTGCTTTGCACTCATATTTTTCCCCCCTCTCCTTTTTTTAGTGCTTTTTTAGGCCCAAAGGATATATTTCCTTACTCAGAAAATAAGGAAAAGTATGGAAAACCAAATAAACGAAAAGGCTTTAATGAAGGTTTATGGGAGATAGATAACAATCCGAAAGTGAAATTTTCAAGTCAACAGGTGCGTCATATTACATGATACTTAGTTTAGTATTGTGTATACAGTCTTGGGGAATACTCACTATTGTAGCGGTAGGAAAATATTGATTTAAGAACCATGTCAGTTTCAGATTAAATTGTTCTTATTTGTGAGGTTGAATGTTGACCTTTAATATCTAGATGAACTGATGAAAATATTACCTGTATGGTTAAATAGATCTCAGGAAACTGGGATATATTGTAGTTTAACTCCGTCTGATTGAGAGTTTAACATATCATCATTGAATATAAAGCCACATATACTGTTCTCTTAAATTTAGGTTAATAATTTGAAGGGTGTGTGTTTTCTTACTCATTTTAATTTATCCATAAAAGTGTATTAGAATATGATCCTCAGATGGGTTAAGTTAAATATGTGACAGAAGTACTTATAGCACTATGCAAATTATACTTGATGTTTTTGGTGTCTAGAAGATTAGACTTAAACCTCCTTTTTATTCTGTTTTTCATGTGATCAGAGTTTTTGTTCACTTATATTAGACTTGAGATAGTAAACACTAGGAAAAGTACAAGTAAACCTAAAGAAAGAGATAGCCATAAACTGAAAAATTTTCATATTCTGCTTTTAAATCTCTATTTAAAAAATTTTTTTTGGTTCTTTGCATGTGCCATGCTTGTTCTTCGCTTTGAAAGCTTTTCAGGTGCTGTTCTATCTGGAACATTTAAATCGTTCATTGATGCTTCAGGGCTTCATTAGATAATCCTAAGTGCTTTTCATTATCATCCAAAACTTATATTTGTTAAAAACTCATCATATCATACCATAATTGCTTCTGTACTTTATTACCATAGACTATTAACTCCATGAACAAAGAAGTTGTATGCCCATTGTTATATGTTGTGGGCAGAATAGGTTTTCACTAAATATTTGTTGCATGACTAAGAATAGATGAGTGATTCCCATCATTATTGCCTTGATTGTGTAAAGAGTCCAAAGAGGTTGAATTCTTTCTTAAAACTAATATTTTATAGCTGCATCTGAATCCTGTGTCCTGTGACTGTACCTTCAAGGTCTTTTTCGTCTTCCAGATTGCCCAGCATGGTCACCCTATCCTCTGTTCCTGTCTACCTACTTAATCTTTATATAGTTTTCACCATATATACTTGGAATTTCCCATTTCACAGTGAAATTTTTGGTTGGTTGTATGCATGAAACCAAAAATATGAATGATTGTGCTGATATGATGTACTGTGTTCCTGCCCAAACACATTCCCAGTGGTTTATTCTTAGAGTGTGGTGAAAGCAGTGATGCCCAAACTGAAATAAAACAAACAAGCAAAAAAAAATTGGCCATCATAATTTATAAAAATTTCTATAGTGCTGTAAGTAATTTGGGGGCATTTTTATATGTTTTGTTGTAACTTTATAATAATTTTGTGTCTTATCAGCATTGCCTTTTCTTACAAAAGAGGAAATGGGTTTACAATTTAAAAGATTTGCCAAAGGGGCCCTAACTGGTTTGGCTTAGTGGATAGAGCGTCAGCCTGCGGACTGAAGGGTCCCAGGTTCGATTCCGGTCAGGGTCATGTACCTTGGTTTTGGGCACATCCCCAGTAGGGGCTGTACAGGAGGCGGCTGATCGATGTTTCTAACTCTCTATCCCTCTCCCTTCCTCTCTGTGAAAAAATCAATAAAATATATTTTTTTAAAAAAGATTTGCCAAAGGGAATACAACTAGAAAGGGGCACAGTTTGGATTATAATGCTATCATTTTGTAGATCTGTGCTTACGCTCATCTCCCAATGTGTACTGTGTTGCCTCTGTTCATCTTTTCAGTTGGTATTAATGAAAGTCTAAGCCCCTAGATCACCTGCTTAAGTATCTTGGGGCTACTTTACAATTTTTTAAATTATGTTCTATTGTTTTTTTTAAATATATTTTTATTGATTTTAGAGAGAGATGAATGGAGAGGGAGAGAGAGAGAGCAACATCAATGATGAGAGAGAATTACCACTCGGCTGCCTCCTGCACACCCTCCACTGGTGATTGAGCCCCCAACCTGGGCATGTGCCCTGACTGGGAATCGAATCAGCGACTTCTTGGTGCATGGGTGGATGCTAAACCACTGAGCCACACCAGCTGGGCTACTTTTACAATTAAATGATGATTATTGACTCTCAGTCAGTATCTGTTAAATCCAAATCACTTAAGTTTGGGTCTGCATTTTAAATAAACTGCGTTTGAGTTATAGATCAATCTAAGGTTTTATGTCTTACATAGTTAAGCTTCTCCGGAATATTTCAGTAATTGAATACACTGTGCTATTCTAAATCAACTTATATTGTATCTTCTTGGGTATTTGTTGGTTAGAATATCAGAATGGTATTTGTGATTGTACTTCCATTTCAGCCTCACTATTTTGTCTTCTGCCCTTGTATATATTCGGTTGCAGGACTTCAATAGCATTTAAAACTTTTAAAATTGTATATATTAAAAGTGCTCTGTGGAACAGAAATTGAGGGTACTTTTCTAACTTTTATAAACAGGCTTTTGATTTTTCATTGGTAAAAAAATTTAAATTTGGTAAAAGTTTTATTTTATGAAATTAATACACTCAATTCTTCATAGGCATCAGCTAAACAATCAAATGCATCATCTGATGTTGAAGTGGAAGAAAAAGAAACTAGTGTTTCAAAGGAAGATACTGACCATGAAGAAAAAGCCAGTAATGAGGTATGTTTAATTTCTCTTATATTCTAAGTCCATTTTGTTGCAAGGAAGAAATTGTAAAATGAGATGATTACTTGATTGTAAAGTAGAAAGTAATCTTTTAAAGTAGTTGGATAATGAATGAGAGAATGTAAGACTTATTTCCTTGTGTAAATATTAAATACCGTTTTGTAAAATAATTTTTGCGTCCTTAATATGAATGGATGTTTTTATTTGAGGTTATTTTGCTGTGCAAAATATGAGGTCCACCTATAGGAGAGTGGATTACTATTTGTTAAGAATATATATATATTTTTTAATATATTTTATTGATTTTTTACAGAGAGGAAGGGGGAGGGATAGAGAGTTAGAAACATAGATCAGCTGCCTCCTGCACACTCCCCACTGGGGAAGTGCCAGCAACCAAGGTACATGCCCTTAGACCAGAATCAAACCTGGGACCCTTGAGTCCACAGGCCGACGCTCTATCCACTGAGCCAAACCGGCCAGGGCAGGAATATTTTTAAAGCAAGGTTTTGTGTAATGGATGTACTGGAAAGGGCATTGAACTGGATTTTTAAAAACCTAAGTTTATTTCAAACTCTGTGAGTAAGGAGACTCATTTAGCCCTTCTAGGCCTCATGAAATGGTTATTAGATGATCTCCAAAATCCCAGCCACCTCTTAAAATTCAGAACTTTACTGTAGAAAAAGTGATTTCATAAATTTAAATATATAAACTTCCTGGTATGCTAACAAGTGTGACTTTATTAGATTTGATCTGACAGAGAAAAGAATTTTTACTTTTTGGCAAATATACTGGCTATTACTTTGACCTTACAATGATAATGTTAAGGCTTTTAAGAAAATGATTTTATTGATTTCAGAGAGAAGAAGGGAGAGGGAGAGAAACATCAGTGATGAGAGAAAATCGTTCGAATGCCTCCTGCATGCCCCCTACTGGGAATTGAGCCCGCAACCCGGGCATGTGCGCTGACCCAGAATTAAATTGAACCATGACCTCCTGGGTCAATGCTCAACCACTCATCCACACAGGCTAGGTGATAATGTTAAGACTTAATGTTTATAATTTCAAAGATTAGAGAAGCAAAACCAATTTCCCTAGTAGTTTTAGTGACGTGTGCTTTTGACTTTCAGTTTAAGAAATTTTCTTTCAGTCTTGGCAACATTTATTTTATTTCATCTGTAATTTTTTCTAGGATGTGACTAAAGCAATTGACATAACCACTCCAAAAGCTGCCAGAAGAGGAAGAAAGAGAAAGGTAATTTTACTGCTTAAATAATTTTTCAGTTGCACTAAGGAAGAGTAGATATAATGAAACCTTACCATTTAGCTTCAGTTTTGCCTTTTACTCTTAATTCCTTTAATTGTTTAAAGGGTAGGTTTTGTTTACTTATCAAAACTGTTTTTCTTTTCTTTTTTTTTTTTTCCCTAATCTTCATCTGGGGATATGCTTTCATTGACTTTTAGAGAGACAAAGGGAGAGAGAGAAACATCGATTGGTTGCTTCCCATATACGCCCCTGCCTGTGTTCACATCTGCAAATTAGGTATGTGCTCTGACAGGAATCGAACTCAAGACCCCTCAGTGCATGGGATGATGCTCCAACCAACTGAGCCACACCGGCTAGGGCAAAACTTTTCTTTTCATAATGATACAGCATCCTTAAGATAAGTTGAATGGTAAAGAAAATAAAATGAACCAATTTTTATTCCTTTCAATGAATGATGCTGTTTCAAGTTTATAAAATGGATAATAATATATACTAATGAAGTAGTTGAGAAAAATGTTACACATATAATACTCAAAATAAATTATAAAGTACTAATATAAGTGTTGTCCATTATTATGTTATTCTCAGAAATTTGTTGCATGAAATGACAGTTTAGGAAAGCATACATTCTATGCTTTTAACTAATGTTTTTTCCCTATATGAAGTTTTTCTGACCAATTTTTATCTCAGGCTGTTGTTTGCCAAAGATACAAAGAAAATTAATAGTTCAGTATCTAATGAAGAAGTAAAATAGGAAAACAATGAATTACGGTGACTTTTTATCCTATATGGGAGGTGAGTGGAAGAGGCTATGATAACTTTAACAATATCTTAAATGATAGGAAGAATTTTGTCAGATGGATGAAGAGACGGGAAGGGCATATGAGGCAGTTAGAATAATATATACAGAGGTGTAGAGAAAATTTCATTTCAAGCATTTCAAGTGTTATATTTCAGATTACCAGACCATAAAGTTAGAGGTAAGAGGGTACACAAAATATGTTATGTGGGATAACCTGAACTTAGAGAAGTGATGGGAAGCCATTGAATCACTTTAAATTTTACATGTCTCCTCGTAAAGCAGTGTGAATGATGGGGATTAGATTGGACTGGTGAGACCAGTTTACTGGTTAATTCATTCAGATTTTAATACTAACTTCACTGGCCCAGGCAGAGAATTGAGCAGTGAAGTAAAAAGATAAGGTCTCTGTTCTCGTTGAACACATTTTTGTTGAGACAGACAATAAATACATAAAACAAGAGAGTTTAAGTGGGGAGTTATGATAGTGACTTGGTAACTAAATTATGGAACACCTTACTAAGGAGTTCGCATAAGATTGGAAGGACAGGAGGAACTTTATAGCAGGTGTCTTGGTAAATTCCATGAGAGATTGGATATAAGAGCACTTTAGGGAGTAAAGATGATAGTTGATGGGAGTGGATGTGAAGGGAGGGGGCGGACGACCCTTTCACAGGGGTCGCTTAAGACCATCGGAAAACACATATATAATTACATATTGTTTTTGTGATTAATCACTATGCTTTAATTATGTTCAATTTGTTACAATGAAAATACATCCTGCATCAGACATTACGATTCATAATAGTAGCAAAATTACAGTTATGAAGTAGCAACGAAAATAATTTTATGGTTGGGGGTCACCACAACATGAGGAACTGTATTAAAGGGTCGCGGCATTAGGAAGGTTGAGAACCACTTCTCTAAGGTCTTTTGGCTTGTATGACTAGATTCGATTCTGAGAATACAAGAGATGTTGATTTGGGAGCAGAGGCATGGGGAGAAGGAAGTGAAACACTTGTGGAAATAAGACTAAAGATATATATACAGGATGTCCCAAAAATGTATACACACTTTAACAGCTGATAGCTCAATTTTGAAAATGAAATGTATTTTAATAAACACTACCTTTATAATTATTCAAAGTGTGTGTATACATTTGGGGGGACACCCTGTATATATTATTCTGACACCAAAGGGGGAAAAGGTAAAAGTTAAAGATGCCATCACTGATATAAAGATAGAATATAGCTGAAGTAGTCGAGGTAGAATGTTTACTGGGAAGAATGCAGAAATGAGAATCTTGAGGGAATATAATGGAGATGAAAGGTTGCTTTTTATAATTCCTGCGGAGAATGAACTCTCAGGAGGAAAGCTAGGAGAAGCATATCAAAAGGGAGAACAGAATTTTAAGAATGAGGGAGTGGTCAGTAGTGCCCTGGTGTAGAGGGGTTCCAGTAAGATATGTAGCAGGATGCTTTAACGTTAAACAGTAAAACAGATTTATCCACTGAGCCAAAAGGTCCCAGGTTTGATTCCGGTCGAGGGCATGTACCTGGGTTGCGGGCACATCCCCAGTAGGAGATGTGCAGGAGGCAGCTGGTCGATGTTTCTCTCTCATCGATGTTTCTAACTCTCTCTCTCTCTCTCCCTTCCTCTCTGTAAAAAAATCAATAAAATATATTAAAAAAAAAAAAAAAAAAAGTTGTGACTAGAAATTTAAAAAAAAAAAAAACAGATTTAGCATGCTGGTGAATACAATATTTAATGTTAAAATTACACTGTGTTTCTGAAATCTTTGAAGGAAAGGAGAAAGAAGGTAGCAACAGGGATTTGCATGGTTAAGGGAGAGTGTTTAAAGTGGAAAAATACAGTAGAGGAATTAATGCTTCTTTGCAAAAGTAGGAAAGATCCAACATGTGGAAAGATGAATTATTGATGTCAGGACATGCTGGATGAGAGAGAAGGGAGGGCACATTACAAAGAATAGACTTGCCAGGAAGAAGGAGTTGATGGACATTTCATCCGTTTTAACGTTGAAGGGAAGGGTGGAGTAGGCTATTAAAATTTTTACAGGGACTTGTAAGTTAAGGAAATTCCTTCCTGCTGGCCTCTGTCTCTCCCTTCTCATGCACTCAATTCAAAGCAAGGCTGCTTAAATGGTATAAAGGGAGAAGAAAGAATTGCAAATTTATACTAGTGAGGGGAGAAAAGGGTACTACAAAAGACAGGGTAAAGGATTAATGGGTGGCTTTGAGATCCCAACTGAGATAGTATAAAATGAATGCATATTTGTATAATTTTTTTTCAGGAGGGCTCAGCAGCAGGGAATAATAGAGCAGGGAAAGTAGAGTTTTATAGTAATCCTCTGTTGGAGATATGTGGGACAGGTGCAGCAAAACAACTATGCAGAGGGCTTGAGAATGAATAGAAACACTGTAATTTCATAAGGTGAGTGTGTGTGTGAGGGGGGTGAGATCATGAAGGGAATAGAGGTAGAAAGTGTAGTAATGAATGGAGAGAAAATGTGTCAAAGGGTTATAGGTTTCAGTGAGATCAGGTAAAATACAGAAGAAATTAATTTAGTCAGAATATTAGCATTTAGAATTTAAATATATGTATATGTGGAGTAATATAATAGTCTTTTCTGTGGATGAAATATTTCTTAATTTGCTTTTATTTTCATGAGGAATGGATTTTACTTGAATGATTTTGCCATAAGTTAAAAAACATATCCATGGTAGAGCTGATTTTCTGCTTAAGATTAGGGTTATTTTTATTTATGGTATTAATTACTAATGAACTTATTACCTCTTATTAGAATCTCCTCAAAAGATCCATTCTACCTATAAAGTCTTAATATCTTGATTTATTTGCAAAAGAAGAAATTGTAAATGAAGAGGTTTTATTTTTAAATATATTTTTATTGATTTCAGAGAGGAAGGGAGAAGGAGAGAGAGATCAGTGATGAGAGAGAATCATTGGTCGACTAGAAGAGGTTTTATTTTGAACTGAAGACTCAAAAGTTTGAACTGAATTTTAGAGAACTTTTGCCCTCTTAATGCCTCAATAGAAAAGGGGCTCTTATAGTTGAGATCTCAATCTTTGATATCTGAGGAACTTGGTAAAAACACAGCTCCCTGACTCCCTGGGGTAGAGGTAGGTGGTTTGTAAATGCTTAAAATTATAGAAAACAACCTGAGGTAATGTTTAGGAACAGTTTTTTTGAAGAACAATTCAAGAGTTATATTAGATGAGTTTATTGACTTTTAATAATGCTTATTATATGCATCATTATATTCCTATTATAAAGGCAAAAATAATGTTTAAAAAAACTAACAAAAAGGAAATGGATAAACTTAGAAGTGGGATTGCTAAGTCCGATTCGCATATTCTTTATTGCCAGTGTTCGTTCATAAAGATATTATTTCAGAAAGGTGTTACCAGTTTATTGATCATCAGTAATTATTTGAACTAGAGGCCCAGGGTGGGGGAGTCGATCAGGGGTGGGAGCAGCTGGGGGGAGGGGCCGTGGGCAGTTGGTTGAACTCCTGGTGGAGGGGACAATTTGCATATTAGCCTTTTATTATATAGGATGATTTTCCATATTCTTACCAGTATTGGGCACTATCTCATAAAAGTTTGCAAATCAGATTGTTGATTAAAGATTTTTAATTTTTTATCAACATTGGATTGTGCTTGCTTTTGCGTTATTGCCTTAATTTTTGTTGATCTAGTTACTGTTGAATTCTAAATAATTGGAGGTGGGGCAGCAGTTCATAGTGGTCCCCCCATACTTCTTGGTTCTCTTTACTGTTTCTTCCCTTTTCCATTATGATCAAGATTGTATTTCCTTTCTAATTAGTGGTTCCTAACCTTTGTTCTACTATAATACTTGAATCAATTAAATTGACTCTCATTTGGGGCTATTGTCTCTGGGGGCATTATAGTTTTCAGAGTGTCATTGGGATTTATTTTCTACACTGTAGTAAATCCCCCTGTATGGAAAATAAGAGTAACAGTTTTCAGCCCAGCTGGAGTGGCTCACTTGGCTGAGCATCATCATATGCACCAAGGGATTGCCGACTCATGTCACATATCTGGGTTGCAGGTCCGATTCCTGGTTGGGGCGCATAAGGAGGGCGGATGTCTCTGTCTGTCTCTGTCTCTCTCTCTCTCTCTCTCTCCCCCCCTCCCTCTCTCCCTCCTCTTTTCTTCTTTCTTTCTCTCTCCCCCTTCCTTCTCTCTAAGAATGACCTCAAGTGAAGATTTTTTAAAAAAACAATAACATCTTATAGTCCATTCAAAAATAAAATGTGTACATATTAACAGTTTAAAAAATAATCAGCACTTAATTTCTTGCGTTTTCTAATATTAGAATATTAACTTGAGTTCTATGTTAAGTGTAAAGTGTTAGCATTTTTAGATATCTAAAGTACATTTATAAAGAATGTATTGGTTGTTAAAGTGTAATTACATTATACTTTGGTTACTATTTTGCTTTGAGAGTATTACCTTTATATTTCCAAATGACTTTTTTAGGTTAATAATATCTAAAGAGTGAAATTTTTGTTTGTTTCTTAAAATTGTTCACTAGAATTATAAGCTAAGTTGAAGATCTCACTTGATGAGACAACTGTTGAAAAATAGCATATGGAAGTTATGCTTATACTTGAATTTGTTATCTTAGAGTGGCTTATTTTGGCCATTGACTAAAACTGGAATGCCTACTATTTACTAAATAAGTTAATTAAATCTTTGTGATTCAGGCAGAAAAGCAAGTAGAAACCGAGGAGGCAGGAGTAGTGACAACAGCAACAGCCTCTGCTAATCTAAAAGTGAGTCCTAAAAGAGGACGACCTGCAGGTAGGATTATGTTTAAAACTCTGGCTTATGGTTAATGTTACAGATATTTTAAGTGTTGTGCCTCAGATACTTTGGAATAGTTGGATAGGCAACTAGATATGTATAATGTACAAGTTTTAAAGTAGATCAACTTAGTTTCTGCTCTGTGTAATGAAATATTTAAATTTGAAATAATTGCTTGGGACTTGTCATTTCCTGTTTTATCCCTGTTGTATCTTCCCCTAAAAGCGGCAAATGAGGCAGTGGTGAGGTTTAAATTATATGAATGATGGGTTTATTTTACCTCTTACTTTAGAGAGCATAAGCTTTCCAAATGGAGTCATAATGAAAGCAAGAGAAACGGCATTTGAACAAAGTTATCAATATTTTTAATTATTGCATTATTGCTTTACAGTATGCAGCTATCATCAGCACTGAAATCAGATTACAAATTTTCAGTTGTGAATGTACATATATACACAATATTGTAATATGTATATGAATATTGGATATAAGTGCAACTCATAGTTTTGTCGTACTTTGTTAAAACAACAGTGAAGGATGTTCTTTTAAGCCCTCTCAGCCATACTAAGGACAGATTTAAAATTACTTTGTTAATCTATTCAAATTTTCAGCTGTTGCTCCTTTGATTCGTTGGAAGGATATTATCTTTAAAACTTAAAATAATAGTATCTCTAATAAACCACTAAGTAATACTCCTAACAGGGATGAGCAAAAGTAGGTTTATAGTTGTTTGTATGGTTATGATTATAACTTTATTAACTCAAAAGATTGTCACAGTGCACTTTGATACAATCCGTAAGTGCTCAAATTGCCAGCCTTCATTATTCTTGAAGTCTACCTGCTATCCTCAAGCACAGAGTTCTTTATTGCCATCAATAAACCTATTTTTGCCCACCCCAGTATATCATTCGTAATCTTTATATGTAAGATTTACATTTGGAGGGAAAGCTGGTAGTTACAGATTTTTTTTTCTGTGAATGTTAGCTACAGAAGTCAAGATCCCAAAACCAAGAGGCAGACCCAAAATGGTAAAACAGACCTGTCCTTCAGAGAGTGACATGTAAGTTCATTTTTAATGTATAGTTATGCAATGTTAGACATTTGACTTTAAATAAGCATAAATCTCTTTGCCTTTTTACTAGTTTTATTGTATAGGGTATTTGTTATTCTATTTTTCTAAAAATTATGAGGAAAACTGTTCTAGTTTTTTATTACATAAAAATTAAAAATCGGTATAATAGAAAATGCAGGGTAAAATTTGTAATAGGGAATTTGGGCAGACAGTATGTTTAAGGAAATTTTAAGCAAAGTGTTCTTGAAGCAATTTCCACAAATCTTTTTTCTCTTCCAGAATAGCTTACTTAAAAATACTACTACTTAGCCCAGCCGATGTGGCTCAGTGGTTGAGCGTTGACCCATAAACCAGGAGGTCACGGTCCAATTCCCAGTCAGGGCACATGCCCAGGTTGTGGGCTCTATACCCAGTGTGGGGCATGCAGGAGGCAGCCGATCAATGATTGTCTCATCATTGATGTTTGCCTCTCCCTCTCCCTGTCCCTCTTCCTCTTCCTCTTCCTGTCCCTGTCCCTCTCCCTTCCTAAGAATTAAAAAAAGTGGCATAGAATTACAACATATTAACTACTGTAGTGAAATTAAGTTAGGTACATATGCAGGTGAGTTTGGTTTTGTTTTAAAACATACCACATAGCCTAGCTTGTTTGGCTCAGTGGATAGAGCATCGGCTTTTGGACTGAAGGGTCCCGGGTTCGATTACAGCCAAGGGCACATGAATAGGTTGTGGGCTCAACCCCAGTAAGGGGGTGTGCAAGAGGCAGCCGATCAATGATTCTTTCTCATCATTGATGTTTCTATCTCTCTCTCTCCCCTCTCCTTTCGTCTCTGAAATCAATAAAAATATTTTTTAAAAAATTAAATGTTTTTTTAAAAAAACATACCACATAAATCTCATTGATCCTGATCCTTAGATGAATCATGACACCAGACACAAAATCTAGCTTTTCATGATCAACATAAGGCTTTGCTCTGGATAACTTAGGAACTGAAAACACAAGTTATCTGTTCTCCACTCCCCTTTAGACACCCATGTGGATCTGTGACAGGAAACCAAAATAAATATTCCCATTTGGAAAGGAGAGGTTTAAGAGGTGCACAGCATTGTTCATAGGAAATCTGAAATTATGCTGGGAACATACTGGGAGATCTCCCTTGATTAGACTCCAGATTCCCCTGAGAGTATCTTCCTAGTCCATTTCTCTGCATGGCTTTTGGCTGATGCCTGAGAGTTCTGTGCTTTTAATTATCATGCTGAGTTGCATGTGAAAAGTTCATTGGCGAATGTTATCCTCCTTACCAGTTGAGTAGTTCTTAGTCTGCTTTCCGACTATGAGAAGTTAGGGGCTCAAGGTTCCTTTTTAGATCTCCATTACTTTTTGATGTAGGCTGGTATTAGTTTTGGTAATAATACTGTATTGTCAGTGTGTATGTGTTGCATTCTAGTCAGCTTTGTGTGCGGTGTGGTCTCACTGTCCAATCTCAGAGGGAAGGTGGGGGTAGGTGGGAAGAGATCAACCAGAGAACTTGTATGCATCTATAATAATAAAAGCGTAATATGCTAATTAGACTGGACATCTTTCCGGAATAAAAGCGGCCAGAGGGAAGCTGGTGCCAGCAGCCAGGAGAAGGAAGGCCCACCTTGTATGAATTTCGTGCATCGGGCCTCTAGTATATGCATAATATCCATGGACACAGACAGTAGGGTGGTGAAGGCAGGGGGCAGGTGTGGGCTAGAGGGGTCAGTGGGGGAAAAGGGGACATATGTAACACTTTCAACAATAAAGATTTTTTTTTAAAAAGGTTCCCAGAAAAAAAAGTTTTTAATGATTTTCAGAGAGGAAAAGAGGATAGAGAAATAGAAACATTGATGAGAGAGAAACATAGATCGACTGCCTCCTTCATGCCCCCCACTGGGGATCGAGCCTACAACCCAGGCATATTCCCCAACAAGGACTCAACCAGTAACCTCCTGTTTCATGGGTCGGCACTCAACCACCACACTGGCCAAGCATGCTTATCTTTTTATACTTAATTACAGGCACTTTGAGTTGGTTTTCCTGAGAACACACCCCTTGGTCTCTTTACCCTAGAACTATTTGTCCATCTGAAGGATCAAGGTACCAAATTTGAATTCTTAAGGAAAGGCTGGCAGCTTACCCTTGATTGGATCTTTGAACCCAGTCTTTGAATTTAAAAATATTTTACAGGATGGAGGCAACTTTCAACCTAAAATGCATGGAATTTTTGTGTTCTTTTTGTTTTCGTATTATTTTTTTGAACTCATTTCTTTCTTAAAGTACCCTATTTATCTTGGTAACAGCCAACTTGAGATCCCAGCATTCTATCTTGAAATTTCTTCTTTACCGAAAGTCACAAGTTCACTGAATGTATTTTCTTGTGAGTTTTCACATGTGACAGTTTTGCCCATTGTATAATAATATATTAGAGTTTAGTTTTCCATTCTCAAAACCAGATAGGTCACATATTTTATGTTTGGGTTGCTGGTATCAATTTCTTTGTACTAAAAGCTTTTTGCTGAGGTGATGGACAACTGCAAAATAGCAGTATCTTGCTATATTTATTTTTAATTCACACTGTATGTAGACTGGGCATTGGCAATAGGCACTCTCGGCTGTGGATCTGAAAACAAACTCAGTAGAATGCACAGCTAAACTGGATAAGTTCTTTTTTAAAAAAAAAAAAATTTCTTTATTGATTTCAGAGAGGAAGGGAGAAGGAGAGAGAGAGAAATATCAATGATGAGAGAATCATTGATTGGCTGCCTCCTGCACACCCCACACTGGGGATGGAGCCGGCAACCCAGGCATGTGCCCTTGGCCGGAATCGAACCTGGGACCCTTCAGTCCGCAGGCGATGCTCTATCCACTGAGCCAAGCCGGCTAGGGCTGGATAAGTTTTTTTGAAACTTCCACTCTCCACCATGAGAACAGCATGTATCTGTCAGTGATAGCTTCTCTGCGTGGGTCCTGAAATGATAAGACAGTGGAATAAGCCCAGAAGAACTGAAACCATCTCATAATGCTCATGTAAATTAAGAAATATTTGTTATAAGCCACTGAGATATTTTGGGTGTGTTTGCAGTAGGTTTTACTAATTTATACATTAAAAGACTAAAGGAATTTACAAATACAAATTTCCTATTGTAACTTAACCTCTTAAAAAGGAAAGTTGTCACTATGGGGAAACCTGTTTTTCATGGAAGGTGTGGTAAGGAGGACCATTGGGAAAATTATTTTTTAGCAAGTAGTGATCATTACATTTTTGTAATTCTCTGCTTTGATACTGTTCATTAAACCTTGAAATTATCTATTTCTTGTGATTTTATGATATACTTTCTAATCATTTTTTTTCTTTAAAAACAGCTGTATGGTATTCCATTGTGTATTATAATTCCTAAGAACCATCCATAGATCTTTCTTTCTTCCCCCTCCCCTCCCCTTCTTGGTCAATCCTCACCTGAGGATCTTTTTTTCCATTAATTTTTGGGGAAAGGGGTGGAGGGAGAGAAGAGAGATAGTGAGAGAGAGAAACATTGATGTGAGAGGGACACATCAGTTGCTTGCCTTCCATATGCATTCTGACTAACCAGGGCTTGAACCTGCAACCCAGTTTGTGCTCTTAATCAGGAATTGAACCCGTGACCCTTAGTTCTTCAGGCCAACGCTCTAACTATTTAACACACTGGCCAGGGCTATAGGTACATCTTTTTAAAAACACTATCTTTTATTGTTTTGTAATATGCAGATATATTGGTAAGAATACAGTGCTAGAAGCAGATGTGTTGGGTCAAAGGTTATTTGTATTTTAATATCTGCCTCCATCCATGGGGTGGGTAACATTTTGGGGGAGGCAAGTGGTCAGTAGCTAATAAGAGCCATGAAAATGCTTTTTACATTGTACTCTATTCCTATCTCAATGAAATTATGATCAAAATATTCACATTTATGGAAATACTACATTTCTTCCATCGGTTAAAAGTAAAGGAGAAATCCATTTGATATTTGAAAATAAGCATACTTGATAGTTATGTGACAATTTCTAAAGTGATAAAGAGTAATTTTTTATCTTTTCCAATTTAGTAATCTCTTAAGAGTTCAATGAAGCAAGTTTGGTAGGAGGTTATTGGGCTAATTATTGACGTTTTGCACCATCATTTTCTCATTTGTCAAATGGAATGGGTTGCACTAACTTTTTCAACCCATTCCATTCCAGCTTTCTTATGAGTTATCACATGTGAGAGTTTTACCTATCTATAATAATAAAAGCGTAATATGCTAATTAAACCGGATGTCCGCAGAGGTGGCAGAGGCCCCTGTCTGCTGCCGCGGCGGTGGGGGCCAGAGCCCCTTGTGTGAATTTCGTGCATCGGGCCTCTAGTTGTATAATATATTAGAGTTCAGTTTACCAGCCTTAAAGCCAGGTCACATAGGTCCCTTCCAGCTTTCAAATTCATTGATATAATTGTGTAATGTGAAAATTTCAATAGAATTACTTAAACAGTAAAAAAGGTTTGTCTTAAAACAGCTCATCCAAACTTCAAGTTGTATTTCTTTGTACTTTAGTTGAATACACACACACACACTATAAAGTTATGTAGTTAGCATCATTTGATTCTTCTCGAGCCTGTTAAAACATACTCAGTTTTATCTTCTGTACTTGTTAGCATAAATACCATCCAATGATATGTTAGGATTAGGAGCAATTTCAGTAGGTTGACTTGTTTTAGTGGTCTATGAAATCCAGTGTTGATGGGAATGCTCAAGTTCTTTAGGGATAGGGAGTTCTATAGGGATACTACATTTAACTGGCCATGTAGTTTATATGTATAAGTTGGGAGCCTTTTACCTTGTAAAGACTGTTTTAATTCTAAAATTACAGTATTTGATCATATGCAGTTCACATGCAATTGTATGTTTCCCAGTGTTACTACTTTTTAAACTAATTTCTTATGAATATGTAGAATATAAGTTCAAAACGTTCAGGGACTCTCCCATCTTACACACTACTATATCCACAGAGTCAAGAAAATGGCAGCTTGGCAAGTAAGATAATACTTGATACTATTTTTTTTTCAGTGAATGAGTCCCATTACACAAAATTTGTAAAAAAAAAAAAAAAAAAAAGGGAGGGGGGCGGCACGGGGAATCACTTTCCCGTTAGCCTAATGCCACTATAGTTTTTGAATCTTGTAATTTATATTAAAAGGATATTCTTTTCCTTTTGTGACTGGGTGATGGACTTTCAGTTATATTTTACTTATTTAAAAATAAGTAAATACAAATATTTAAATACAAATAAATTATAGCTTATTGTTTTCTAAAAACACTTATTCGGCTGACTGAGAGAGTTTAGTTGAATGATAAGTATTAATTTACATAAAAGTTTATTTTCCATGGTTGCATTCTCTTAAATAGGGTAACTGAAGAAGACAAAAGTAAGAAAAAGGGGCAAGAGGAAAAACAATCTAAAAAACAGCTTAAAAAGGATGAAGAGGGCCAGAAGGAAGAAGATAAGCCAAGAAAAGAGCCAGACAAAAAGGAAGGGAAGAAGGAACTTGAATCTAAAAGGAAAAACTTAGCTAAAACAGGGGTTACGTCAACCTCTGATTCTGAAGAGGAAGGAGATGATCAAGAAGGTGAAAAGGTAGGATGTTTTAACTATCAAATAAAATATTTGTTTTTAGTTTGATAAGTAGTTCTTATTGAACCTCAGTATCTTTGAGAAAGCCAATAAATGTGATTAAAAGTTAAACTGAATTTCTTTATCTTTCTGAATAAACTTGAGTTAGCTATGTTTAAAAGCATATTTTAAACTTTAATTTACTGTGCATTCTAAATTTATCTTACCTTTTCAAAATTATATGATATTAAGTGTTACAAACTTTTTAAAAATTAAATTTAGGGGGGGTGACATTGGTTAATAGGATCTAGTTTTCAGTGAAATTCTTACTACTCTTTAGGCCTACGCTCTTTATTTGGGTGCCTATTGGCTTAGGAATTTTGTTTAAGCTATGTGTCCTTTTCTTTGTATACCCTTGGAGATCTGTAAACCCAGGTTGTATAGGTCCTTTATTTATTTTTATATGATTACTTAACACTTTAGAAGCCCAAAATTTCAAATTGGATAGATTGAGCAGTGTAGTTGTCACTAAACCAGTAAGGTACTGACATACTTCATTTTAAGCAAAGATCATCACTCCTATAGCAGTGCAGAAAATACATTTTAGTCCCCAAAATCATAAAGAGTTAAAGTTGGCAAAAACATGTATAATTCTGAGATGAGCTAAATCCATCCTAATTCTCAAAACAGAAGAGAAAAGGTGGAAGAAACTTTCAGACCGCTCATAGGAGGAATATGCTGAAAGGCCAACATGAGAAAGAAGCAGCAGATAGAAAACGCAAGCAAGAGGAACAAATGGAAACTGAGCAGTAAGTATTTTCTTATTCTAAATTTTGACTTCTTTCTAAAGCTAGCATGACATTTTTAAACAATGGGATCTCATTTTCCAGACCTTAAGAAGCCTTTTTAAAGTGACTTTACCCATGTGATATGAAAAAAATCTTTAGTATATGATGATAATTATGCTTTAGGCTCCCTTTCTAAGTAAGAGGATGAAATTTACTGAGGGTAATCACCCTTTGTATTTTTAATTTAAACTCAAATTGCAGCTAAGATTTTACTGTTAGTGGCTCTGTAGAAAGTGTCTCCATCCTCTACTATTTATTTGTATAACGTTAAATACAGACAGAGTGGAATGAAAGAAATATCCTTATTGTCATACCACCAGCAGGCCACCCTCAAAAGACCAGCAAAAATAACAAAAGCACAGTTGGAAACCCAAAAGCCAGTAAAAGTAAATCTAAAGGCTGACAGGGTTTGCATTAGATGTGTATAATATAAATCAAGTTCAAAGCTGATTTCTCTTAAAGTTCTCATACTTGAATATATACTTAACATAGGGAATTTTCCCCTTTAATTTTATTCTACAAAATAATTTGATTGGAAGGAAAACAGCAATGGCAATGATAATTAGGCTTCATGTGTTACATTTGTTTTCCTAGACAAATGACAGTCTTTAGACTGTCATTTCTGAGTTCTTTCTCTGAAAAATATTTCTCTGGCATTATTCTGACTAAACTTATTTATAGTGAGGTGATTTTAAAAACATGCTCTATGTCACTAAGAGACTTAATGATAAGCAGTAATTCTTTAGAGTACTCTTAAATTTGTGCTTTTTCTTCATATATTTGTAAGCCAAAAGTCGTTCTTTACAAGTGCAGCATTTGACCATCTGCTTTCTTAGTTTGGAGGATATATAAGTGGTTTCAGCTGCTTGAGGGAGTAATAAAAACTTATCTAAAGCTCAGACATGTTACTCCCTTTTATCTGTTAGACTAGACTTTGACCATTTCTGTGACTATTAGTTATTTTTTCTTCCTGTCCTTTTCAATCCTTTCACTGAAAAGTTGTTGCATTGTTTGTTTTTAACTTTATTGTGCTCTCCAAATTAAGATACAGAATTAGCTATTGCTTAGTAAAAAATCTAGCCCAATCCTTCCTTAATAATCCAACGTTATCTTTGTGTTTCAGTTTCTTTTTGAATGTCCTCCGAATGTAACTTTCTCAAATTCTAATATTTGTGTTTTCTTTCCTTCTCCTGTTATTACAAAACTTTGTACTTGGACAGTTTTGCTCTGTAAAGCATTTCAGATGCAGCTTGTGTGAAATGCATTATGCAAAATAAAGTTTATTGTATTGTATTCCCAGCCAAACAACATGTAATCTACAGTAATAAAAAATATATCTCATTTTGGGCTCAAAGCATTAATCCAGTTACTGAAAAGAAAATACAAGTGGAGCAAACAAGAGATGAAGATCTTGAGACAGACTCATTGGACTGAATTTCCCCTTCCCCCCCTTTGATGGAAGAATGTTCCAGATACTAAATTGAGGACTTCATTAATGGCATTAATACTGTGTTACGATTGTTAAATTTTCTGTAAGGTACACACTACATACTAAGGTCGGCAAAAAGTTTTTTCCAAGCTTAAAATGAAGCTTTGTGTATGAAAATTAGAATAAGCTGAAAAGATGGTGGTTGTACATTATTTCATTTAGAAAATATAAACTTTAATTTTGTTTTGAAGTTAGGTGTTAAACTGGAATAGCGATCATACCCCGGATAATGGGGGCAGTTGTGCCCTTCCCTTGACATTCCTTTGTTGTTTAATTCTTTAGAATCTTAATTGTTTTTTTAATCCTGAGAGATTAAACATAGCCTTGTTAAGAACAAAAATGAAACTGTAACCAAAATTTTAAAATAAAGTTTTTTTTAAAAAAAACACCCTGATTTTTAGATATTTTTTGTTCTTGTCTATTTGAATGTTTATAAGGCTCAAACTCCAAGCCAAGGTACTAGAAATTAGTAATTCATTTTAAATGGTTATTTACAGTAGCACAGTACCTTTTCATTTGTGAAATGGTATGTAAATGTTAGTAAATATCATCTAAGCTTGACATGTTGGCAAAAACATTTTTATAAAACAGTATTATCTTTTAAACATCTATTTAATGTGGAAATGAACTTCAAACCCCTGAAATTAACCTTCGGAGATATGGGAATAATTAAATCAGTCTTTTATAATATGTTACTTTTTAAAGTAAGTGTGATGTGGAATTTATGAAACAATTATAATTCTCTTCTCACTATGGCCTGTCAATTGGCCCTGATAATACTGGTCTTGCAACAATACACAATTTACTGTTGGAAAAAAATTTTACCATGGCAACTATTAAAATTTTATTTGTGATGCCAATGAAACAATAGACCATTAGATTATTTTAGCATGTTTTTACAAGTTTGCTTATATTTATAGCAATTAATCCTATGGCATTGCAGAGTTCTAAGAATTAGAACTCTGTGATCTAGGCTATTGACTTAAAGAAAAAAATTTTAACTTTACATTTTAAAGTTTTAAAGTAATTTAACATTTTAAAGAAAAAAATTTTAACTTTACATAAGGGATTGTGAATATTTGATAATCTATCACAAAGTTCCAATGTTTTCAAATATCTGTGTTAACATTTGATAGGCAGAATAAAGATGAAGGAAAGAAGCCAGAAGTTAAGAAAGTGGAGAAGAAGCGAGGTTAGTTATTTCACTTTCTAAGATGATTTAAGTTATACATAGAAAGGAAATAAAACTTTATGTGTAGGTTTTAAAACATGTCATTTCATGTTCTTAAATCCTACAAGTAAATTTTAAGTCCCTAATGGAGTCTATATACATTGCCTTGTATTATAAGTATATAAGCAGGTGAACTTGCTAAGGAGTCATTTATTTTATTTTTTAAATATATTTTATTGATTTTTTACAGAGAGGAAGGGAGAGGGATAGAGAGTTAGAAACATCAATTATAGAGAAACATCGATCAGTTGCCTTCTGCACACTCCCCACTGGGGATATGCCCGCAACCAAGGTACATGCCCTTGACGGGAATTGAACCTGGGACCCTTGAGTCCACAGGCTGAGCCAAACCGGTTAGGGCAGGAGTCATTTATTTTAATGCTCATTATTTGATAAGTCAAATTTTTGTAACATTGCCAAAAGCTAGGTATTTTCCCATTTTTTGACAAATATGGTTTCAGATAGAAATTGTGTTTTTCCTTAAACGTGTAAGGTGAAGCAGATGTTTAAAAATTAAGAGTCTATTGGGTACGGACTGCTTATTTTACAAATATGAAGCAAGATGGCGAGTTTTCTCTTATATAATGAATGTTGCTTTTCTAAACCAAATACTAAGAACGACATAACTTCTTAGTGATGCAGGAAGATAACATTTAAAAAGTTCACCAAATCTTTCCATTATACTTTGCTTATGTTATACAGAAAAAATGGTTTTGGAAAAACTATTTACTGTTTACATTTTAATTTATAGAAACATCAATGGATTCTCGACTTCAAAGGATACATGCTGAAATAAAAAATTCACTCAAAATTGATAATCTTGTAAGTGTTTACCTCATTTAAAAATACAGTGCTGCTTTTATAGCTTCACATTTTCTCACATGGTTTTATAAATATGGATAAATTATAGGTAAAAGGGACTATCACTGGTTATTTTATACTGCCTTGTTATTTGAAATTTTAAAAGAAATATTTAAAAATAGGTCATAAAGGTTGTGGTAATTAACAGTTATAAAATTACTATTTTATAAAGGATGTGGACAGATGTATTGAGGCCTTGGATGAACTAGCTTCACTTCAGGTCACAATGCAACAAGCTCAGAAACACACTGAGATGATTACAACACTGAAAAAAGTAAGTGATCTTAACTCATGCCGATTTTTAAATTTCCTCAAAACCAACTTCATTAAAAAGTAACATTTAAAAATCAATTGGGAAAATAATTATGAATGTATTTTGTTTTCATAGATACGACGATTCAAAGTGAGTCAGATTATCATGGAAAAATCTACCATGTTGTATAACAAGTTTAAGAACATGTTTTTGGTTGGTGAAGGAGATTCAGTAATCACACAGGTGCTGAATAAATCTCTTGCCGAACAAAGACAGCATGAAGAAGCAAATAAAACCAAAGATCAAGGGAAGAAAGGGCCAAACAAAAAACTAGAAAAGGAACAAACAGGTATGTGTGTGGTAAATTCTTTGTTGGGACCGCTTTTAAGAAAATGGCTTTGATATATCTCATTAATACCTTATCTACATTAAATTACGGAAAGGTCTCTTCTGCATATAGCAGAACAATGTGGGCGTGAGGGGTGCCAACCCCCTTTGCAGTAAAAAATCCAGAAAACTTTTGACTCCCCCCAAAACTTAACTACTAATAGCCTACTGTTGACTGGAAGCCTTAACGTTAACAGTCAACTAACACATAATTTGTGTGTGTATTATATTCTATATTCTTAAAGATTGAGAAAAGAAAATTATGAAAACATAAAGAGAAAATATATTTACAGTATTCATTGAAATACTACAGTTCGAACCCAATGTTGTTCAGGGATCAACACTATTAGTAGTTATTTCCTTAATTGAAATTAGGAAAAATTTCTTACCTACACAAAAGAGAAATGAACTTTCTATGTCCCTCTATCACCAACTTGAGCAGTTATACAACAAGTGACCATTGCTATCGTATAGCCCCATCACGTTTTTCTGTGACACCCCTGAAGATTATATCAAAGCAAATTCTGGATAATGCCATTTGAACCTTAAGTATTTTAGGATGTTATCTGTGATAGACTCTTAAAACAGAATCAGTACCCGAAATTTCGTGTTATTGAAAGTCTTAGCAGCAGCTGCTTAATGTAGAAACCAACATTCAGAAGGATATTGTGCTCATTTATTAGGGAATATATATATAGGTGTTCTTAGTTAAGTTTACATGGAAGCCCTTATTGTTTACTTAGTAATAGGGCACAAAATCATGTTAGTACTATTTTTGACATTTTTTGTTCTAAAATATCAGTAATGATGTATGAGATTTTTTTTTCTGAGAAATATATTGAATCATAATGCTCCAAAGAGCTGATAACCTCCTGTTCCTGTGAATATGTGCAGCAACCCTGCTTCTTATTGTGTGCCTCAGCTCTACCCTAAGGATTACAAATAAAACAGATGAAGTATTAGAAATTTCAGGGCCATGTTTTATTTTTGACTTTGATCTTTAGAGGATATCTAAAGTATTAGGAGCTCTAACAGTTTTTTTCTTGGACTCCTTCTAAAGGTTCAAAGACTCTAAATGGAGGATCTGATGCTCAAGACAGTAATCAACCACAACATAATGGAGATAGCAATGAAGAAAGCAAAGATGAGACCAGCAGTAAGAAAAAGTGAGGACATGTTTTAATGGGTTGTAATGTGTTTGCTTTTTAAATCACATCATTGTTCCAAGGTTGGTTGTAGAAGGGATTATATTTTGATCATTCAGTTCCTGTATTCAGTAAACAAGATGCAAATCAAAAAGGCAAAATCATAAAAAATACTTATTTCCCACTAATTTGCCACTGTATTCAAGGGAATAGGTAGGCAGGAATCCAGTCTTTAAAAAATAACTGTTCTTTCTTGGACTAAGTTAACTAAATATATCTTTAGTAATGACTTATGTTCATATTTTCTTGAATTGTGACAGGATAATAAAAAATTAAATCTAGACTCTCAGGATATTTTGTATTATGATACCCACTCTAGATATGGAACCATGGTTACCAAGTTCTTGGTTTGTTCCACTGTATAATAAGACTAGGAATCAAGCATCCCTTCTAATTCTGAAATTCAGGGAAATCCTGTCTGTGTGTAACATCCCGTCTTTTCAATAAAGATGGTAATATGTTGGTATCACAGGCATATAACATTTTCATGTTCTCTAAAGAAACTCATTTTAAAGCAGGAAATGATAGAAAGGGCCTGATGCTTCCCTGAGATACAGTGCTTGATCTGCATATTATTGGGAAGATAGAACATGGTAAAAGAAAAGTTTCAACCAAAAATAATAACTGAATCTTTGGTGATTTAAAAAAAAAAAATCCCCTAATCCCAGTTGTCACACCTTTTTCCCCCCACTTTTCTTTAGGCCATCCAGTGAAGAGAGAGAGACTGAAATATCTCTGAAGGATTCTGCGCTAGATAACTAGGTTGACATACCTGGAATATAAAGAACATTTGAGAAGTTTGTAATGGTTTTCATTAGAAATATTTAGACTGCTGAAAGTTTTAAATTTTTATAAACATAGGTTTTGATGTTTAAAACTTGTTTTAGGGAGGAAATGCCTTTATCTTTGTTTAAAAGTAATTAAACATTGCTTAATTGTACTTGTGCAGTATTAACAGCTCCATTATACAGTAAATGTGAGGGAAAAGTCATTTAGGAAATGTTGAGCTCCTTTTCAAGACATTGGTTGTAGCATATTTTTAATTAGTGTATGTATGTTAATGTGTAATTGATAGTAGAAAAAAGTTACATTTTTAAAACTGCTACTTGTATAAAATTTCCTCTTTTCCCAATACTGTGGGTTTTGTGCATAGTTTTTACAAACTTGGATTTACCAGACTGTCTTTTCACTGTTTGTGGTTTTTGTAGGTTGCACATTTTTATGGTAGATAAAATATTAGTTCTATATAATTACTCCCTGCTATCTAAAATTAATCTCAAGTCTACATTGTGTGATATTATCTGCTGCTTTGTAACAATGTGTGGTCTGTATGCCTTTTTGTATGACAACTAGATATCCAACTGACATTGAACTAACAGTTCCACAAGGTACAAAACTCAATGTTAACTTTAGAAGCTAATTTAATTTTGTGGCTGGGAATTTAGCAGTCACATGACTTTCCTGCAGAGAGCAGAATGGCTGTATACAGGAATGAATCTGGCTCTAGGGTTCAGCCATCTAATAAGATCCTTTACATGTACTGTATAGCTGAAATTGAAAACTAAATAAGTTTATTTTTGAGACATTTCTGAATTTTTTTAAAAAGCCACCCATTAGGAGTATTTTTTTAATTGGAAAACAACCCATGATGCTTATACAGTAACTAATATATAAGGAAACTAACCTATTTGAAAATGGCCATATCAAAAGGAATTTTGTTTATTTCCAGATCATACATGTGACAGGACTGCAAAAATGGAAATATTCGCTGCTTTGAGGCAGTAAACAAAGGAGTGGCGTTTGGCTTTTTTTATACTCTGAACATTCACTTATATGGAATAAATCAGGGTGAACCAAGTAACCCAAAAGACTTAAGGCTAACTTTTAACAGATAGTATTTCTAAGATTATTTGATGAGGTCAGTTGGTTTTTAGTAGCTAAAATATACTTCTGTTTTGAAACGATGAATATGGAGAAAAGGCTTTTAATGCTTAAGTGTTTGCATGTGGCATACATTGTATGTTTTGACTGCTCAGATAATTTTGTTTTCATCGATTGATGAAGAGTTAAATTATTTCAGTAGTTGGAATTTTAATTTTGAGAGGTCTTAAAATGGAAGCTAGGACTCAATATGTTTTGAGGGAACTTTTGCTATTATATTTGTTTGATCCTTAGCACAATTAAAATTTGGACAGATTATTCTAGTAAAGCCATAAGTGTCAACATGTAAACTTCTTTTGATTAAAGAATTTTTTTATTAAACTGTACTAGTAAATTACTTCTTTGCTATGTACAAAAATGTGTTGGAATTCTGGATTTGCTTCCAAGGGAGTAATTTCTTAGTTAACGTCGTCATAGATATCATGTTGTTTGGAGAAACAGGGAAACTAACAAGCTCAAAATGTCAAAAATAAAGGTAATGTTATTTTTGTTCACCCTCCCTTTTTTTTTCTGTGAGCCAGTTGGACTTAATAGCTTAACAAGAGTATGTTCAACTTACCACGCTCTAACCAGTTAGGATTTATGTGGTGTTAAACACAGTTGCTTTCTCTATCTTAATCCTCATTTCAAGAAATTTTGTCAACGAGTCACGAAATCTCAGAACTCTTAAGAAAAAGTCATACAATTAATTATCAAGAACAGAGTAAATTAGGCATGACTCAGCAGGATCAATTGTTGGTTTTCTCACATGCTTTGGAAAACTTTCAGAAGTACCATCTGAATCAGAGAACCTGAATCAGACTTTATCTGTGTAAACAGCTTGACTGGAATACCTTCAGCCTTATAACTGTTGTTATGTCGTGTGGTTTCAAGTAGTAGGGTAATAAAATAGACTCACACACTTACCTGGTTGAAGACGCCAGGTCAAGATGAGATGGCCTGTACAAGAGCAAAAGCTTCTACAGGGCTCTGAAGGCTTCAGTAACAACTTTTGTCCCACTGGACTGGCCAGAGAAAGGGTGATCTATTGGAAACAGCAAATCCATAATTACACCTTAAGAACCGACTGTATTGGCAGAAATGTGTTCAGATTTGTGCTGCGTATAACCTTAGAGATGATAGACATTGTGATGTGATTGGAATAAATGTCAAATTATCCTTAAAGGGTACTGAAGCCTGAAAAAGATGTTTAAGGAAATAGGCATTGCTTTTATAGACAGTGATTTTGTGCATGGCTATATCCATTATTATATCAAAATCTAATTCGTTTCTAAATACAGAGGATGTTAATTCAAGTTGATTACATTTTCACATTTGTTTTCTTCATTAGATAAAATAAGTAACTTTAGTCATGTTGTATTTAATACTGAAATTTGCAGCTATAAAATCCCTGACACAAGATATGTGTTATGCCTGTGTGAAAGCTGGGAGATCTATTTAACTGATATATAATACATTGACAAATTCTGGGAGTAACTTGGTTGGATTAGCCTTTTAGATTTTACAAGAAAATGAGAGCAGATATCTAAGCCTTTGTAACATTGGTGAAAAAATTAACCTTAAGAAGCAGGATAATATTCTAAGTAAATGATAAAACAAGAATTTCAATAATAGTATTATTTTAACTAACAATCTTCTTTATCCACTAAAATAAATTGATTGGCACCAGACATGGATTAATGCTTCTGTTATGATAATTTCTGGAATTTTGGTTTTGAGAATATGAAGTGATGAAAATGAGTAAAAAAAAAAATACTAATGTAAAATCTATAAGGAACGCAGTTTAACAATAAATTCGTTTTTAACCTGTGGAACTTTGAGGAATTGGGTAAATCTGGTTTTCCAGCAGAATTTTAAATCAGTACAATTTAGCATCGTTGGAAACATGAAAGTAAAAATTTAGGCAATAGCTTATTGGGACCAACTGCTTAGTTATTTATATTATCTGCTGTACTGACTGAAATCAGTGAATACACCGCTAGACATACCAGAAACAGGTGCCGTGGTCTTGACACCAATAGACTTAATTGGGTATGTTGCATTTAAGTCCATAAAACATTTTACTGCCAACCTTTAAAACACATAGGCTTAGAGGCTTCATCAGTTTATTTCTATGGTAAATATCTGTTCTTACCCATCCAGGGATTTGCACTTTAGGCTTTTATTATATATATATTATATTTATATTTATAAATATAACCTAGAAGGAAAGTGAAGTTTTAAATAACATTTTAATTTCCTACCAAAAAAAATTTTTTTAAAGGTTTCCAGAAAACATTTCAAATAGGAGCTACAATTTCCTTGATGATCTAGACCTTGGAATTTATCATAGTTGCTGTTTGGCCCAGAATGAGAGAAGAGAATAAATAGAATTATCATAGTCAGGGAGCCAAAAGAATGAAGAGCTGAGCAGAAAAAACGCTTGTGTTTTCTTTTTATATACCGAATACTGAGTATTATTGCCCAAGAATAAGTGAACCAGAGCTAGCAATCCATAGGATCTTGATTTTCCATGTCCCGGTAGTCATAGTACATGAAATCTTTGAATCATAAAAACATTAAATCGACATACACTTTAAACTCATACCATTTGATTCACAAAGTCAAGAAATGAAGCTTTAATATAAATGGTATTTCTGTAAAGCTATGAGTATATATTCAAGATCTTAGTCTACTATTAAAGTTTTTACTGTACTGCCTGGCCAGCATGGCTCACTGGTTGAGTGTCGACCTATGAACCAGGAGGTCATGTTTCGATTCTTGGTCAGGGCATATGCCAGGGTTGCAAAGTTGGGTGTGCAGGAGGCAGCTGATCAATGATTCTCATCACTGGTGTTTCTATCTCCCTCTCCCTCACCGAAATCAATATATTTTAAAATAAAATGTTTATTGTACATACTTTCTACCAAAACAAGAGTCCTTTGTGAGATTAAATTACACAATAGCTACTAATATTGTATTTATTAAATAACCTACTTTTATTCTTACTAATTTTTATTAGATATTTGAAAAGTCTTTACCTTGGAAGCCTCATGATAAATGGTGTTCACATTCTTCAAATAATTTTCCAAGTACTTCCACTTGATGTAACATTAATTGAATTTTGCTAATGATTAGCAAAAAAGCATTGAGAATACAATGAATAGGCAAGCCACATAATATAAAGGGAGAAAATCAGAATACATATAGATGGCAAAGGATTTGTATTCAATATATAAAGCGCTCCTTCTGTAAGATAAATACACTTAAGATGGGCAAAATGCACTGAACTGAATAAGAATTATATTGTGTGATAAATAGTAAAATATATTTTTAAGCATTTAAATACAATCAAGTTACTTTATAAGAAAATCTGTAATTTCAAATTTTGGGGGTGGAGTAGGGGTAACTAGCTGATGGTATCAGGTTGATCATGCTCCTAGAGTGTACACTTTTTATTGGTTAATTAAAGGTTCCAGGATCAACATAAGGATAAGCGAGGAATTCCCCCAGTTTGTTGCCTTCTGAGTCATAGTGAAGCATTCGGAAGCAAGCATCACAAAAGAAACATGGATCATCTGGTGCAAAACTGTCATTGTTGGTCACCCATCTGTAGTTAAAAAAAAAAGATCATAATCAACTTTCTCTTGCTGTGAATTATGACTTGTAATATGTAAATATAACATTCCCAGTATTAACTTCTTATCCTATCTTATTCATAATTATAATCTTTTATAGGATTTTCTGTACATATATACAGACATATCACTAGCAATACTCTACAAGGCAAAAGGGCAACTAACGGAGAAACACCACATGGTTTCCTGATGACATTGAACATTGTCAACTAAACTTTTGACCTATCCCTGGACTACTTCTATAGATGTTTTAAAATGTGGTTGTAATCTATTAAACTGTTCTGCAGCACTTCCCTACTAAATAGGAAAACCCTTTATATTACTTACACTCCAAAGTATAAGCCCTCAGTTTCAACTCAGAAAAAAACTGAAATACCAAAGTAAAAAATACTCAACTACTGAAAATCAATACTTCTGAAAAAAAAAAAGATAACCACTTACCTGGCTGTGTACATTTTACAAACAAAACATTTTCTGGTCCATAGCCAATGCTTCTTGATAAGAAGGGGATAAAGTGTTCTATCCAAGCAGTCATCTCGATGCACAAGCCTTTTTATACATGAGAAAAATAAATGAAGCTACTAAATTATACAAATTTCTGTGATTTGCAAAGAATCATACAACATAGGTATATTTTTAAAATTTTTTCTCATAAAAGTTTTTAATATACATTGACTTGCACACCAGGCTTGACCAAATTGTGTTCCATGAAACACTTTCTCCAAAAGAGCATTTTGGATCAAAAAATGCTTTCTATGGAACTTCCCAAATCCCTTCATGGTAACATGCATGGTGACTGAGATGCCATATACAGCATTTCTTGAATATATTTCATCACAGAATCCTTGCTTTACTTAAAACTTAGTACCTTTTTTAGAACAGTAGAGGCCCGGTGCACGAAATTTATACACGGGTAGGGTCCCTAGGCCTAGCCGGGGATCAGGGCTGATCTGTGGGGCAACCAGCGGGGTG